>NC_030680.2:30524402-30845117 GCF_000004195.4 Xenopus tropicalis | reverse complement strand
GGCACTGTGAGGAGGCGGGCTTTTCCCTAGCAGGTACAGGTGCTGGACACGCCCCTAAGTGACTTCAAACTGTCCCCGCCCACATTCTGGTCACGTGACTGTGACATCACGACCTCCTGAAAGCCGCTCCAGTCTGGCACCCAGTGAGAGTTTACATCATGTATATGTATATATATATATATATATATTTGTCTGTTGCAGGATGATGCTAGCTTACTTGCCCCCCCTTGGAAAATTTTCTGAGGACGCCCATGATGCTGATACATCTTGTCTATTTTTCTTGTTTCAGGAGGCAAATTCCTATAACAAAATCCAAGCAAAATCCTGTGTTTTATATAAAATGATATAATATATCCAACATAGAAACCTAATACTAAACTGGACATACATATAAATAGTCATATATAAATGTATAAAAGGTTTTATTTCAAACTCTATCTTGCAAGGATACCAAAATCATCAGTTTTCCCCTGTCACTCCACATTCATTCAGGGTTATATTTAACTTGTCCTTAGCTGTTTGTAGCTAGAGGTTATATGGTTAATCATGGTTAATGGTTATATAAAGTTAATCAGAGCTCTATGAATTCTAACAACCCCATTTAAAGTGAATTACAAACATGAGCTTTAAGCTGTCAGCACAGATGAAAATGCTGGGGGGAACAGAGCTCTGGACATTCAGAGTGGCTTTTTATTGGAAAAACTACCTTCATATTCAATAAAGCCTTCAGACAAGGTTGTGCCACTACAGCATAAAGAGCCAGATTTAATTCCATGATATATTTTATATACTAAACCTATTGTACCAGTTAGCAGCCCTACCACTGGCGTAACTACTAGCCCATTCCTCCAATAGAGGTGTAATTTATGATGGTATGGTACAGTGGGTAAATTGACCTGCTTGCAAATTTTGCCCCCAGTGTGTAGTTCTGCTTCAGTAATGACCCATGCCTTCAAAGTTGTTCACTATCTTGTGATTTTGCCAGTACATCTTTTGAGAGCCAGTGACCCTGCACATGCTCAGCGTGCTATTAATGCCTTTAAGAGGGGCTTGGATGAGTTCTTGAAGAAGCATAGTATCCAAGGCTATTGTGATACTAATATCTACATTTAGAATTAATGTTGGTATATATGGTTTATGTATGTGAGTGCATAGATAGGTCAGTATGGGTCTATATGTGAGTGTATAGATAGGTCAGTATGGATCTGTATGTGAGTGGATAGATAGTTCAGTATGGGTCTGTATGTGAGTGTATAGATAGGTCAGTATGGGTCTGTATGTGAGTGTATAGATAGGTCAGTATGGGTTTGTATGTGAGAGTATAGTTAGGTCAGTATGGGTCTGTATGTGAGTGGATAGATAGGTCAGTATGGGTCTGTATGTGAGTGGATAGATAGGTCAGTATGGGTCTGTATGTGAGTGGATAGATAGGTCAGTATGGGTCTGTATGTGAGTGGATAGATAGGTCAGTATGGGTCTGTATGTGAGTGTATAGATAGGTCAGTATGGGTCTGTATGTGAGTGGATAGATAGGTCAGTATGGGTCTGTATGTGAGTGGATAGATAGGTCAGTATGGGTCTGTATGTGAGTGGATAGATAGGTCAGTATGGGTCTGTATGTGAGTGGATAGATAGGTCAGTATGGGTCTGTATGTGAGTGGATAGTTAGGTCAGTATAAGTCTGTATGTGAGTGTATAGATAGGTCAGTATGGGTCTGTATGTGAGTGGGTAGATAGGTCAGTATGGGTCTGTATGTGAGTGGGTAGATAGGTCAGTATGGGTCTGTATGTGAGTGGATAGATAGGTCAGTATAAGTCTGTATGTGAGTGTATAGATAGGTCAGTATGGGTCTGTATGTGAGTGGGTAGATAGGTCAGTATGGGTCTGTATGTGAGTGGGTAGATAGGTCAGTATGGGTCTGTATGTGAGTGGATAGATAGGTCAGTATGGGTCTGTATGTGAGTGGATAGATAGGTCAGTATGGATCTGTATGTGAGTGGATAGATAGGTCAGTATGGGTCTGTATGTGAGTGGATAGATAGGTCAGTATGGGTCTGTATGTGAGTGGATAGATAGGTCAGTATGGGTCTGTATGTGAGTGGATAGATAGGTCAGTATGGGTCTGTATGTGAGTGGATAGATAGGTCAGTATGGGTCTGTATGTGAGTGGATAGATAGGTCAGTATGGGTCTGTATGTGAGTGGATAGATAGGTCAGTATGGGTGTGTATGTGATGGGTTTACTTGGGGTTGAACTTGATGGACTCTGGTCTTTTTTTAACCCAATGTAACTATGTAACTATGTACTCTGGGCTGCTGTTGAGAAGTTCAGTTTAGTGGTCTCCATCAATAATCAAAACAAAAGCAGAGAGTAAGGTTGCAAAGCATGCATTGTAGCATTCCTAGCCTACTTCTTTCTTGAGCATTAGTTTTGTAATGGCTCTCACAAAAATGATGCAAAGCACAGACAATATAAGGGGGAGCAGGGAACCTGAGAAGCAGCCAGATAAATCGGGCAGCCAGATCAAAGGCGCGGGTTGGACTGAGAGCAGAACAGATGCAATGGGATATAATAGCCAGGTATGCCAAACTGAGCTGCATGCAGATTATACCTTATGTACAGAGCTGTCAGGATGACCAGTAAGAGTATAAATCAAATCTCACACAAAGGCCCAGATTCAAATCAACGAGAAAACGTTATTTTACGGTTTATCACACAAACTTATGGGCGAGATTCAATTTGGGTAGAAAAATACATTTCTCCTTAATCAGTTCTAGTTTTTCCCTTAGACTTCAACAATGAATTTCTCTCATTGAATTAATAGATCTGGCTCTATGGGAAAATCTGGAATTGAATTAGGAGATAAGCTTTTCTCATCAAATTAAATCTGGCCCAAATGTCAAACTGCTACTGGCTCAATCATGTCTAATCCTCACGGTATCTCCTGGCAATATTTTTTATTTTATCAGGTATTGAGCTGTATTATAGGGGGCACAAATTCATTAGAGGAGGGGGGCATTCTTGCAATTTACAGAGTGCTGATAAGGCCCCATCTAAAATATGCTGTGCGGTTTTGGTCTCCAGTGGTCAAACCATATATTCGAATTAGAGAAAGTCTAACGAAAGGCAACTCAGCTGGTAAAGGGTATAGAAAGGAAGGGCATATGATAACTATGTAAAAATATATAAGGGGATCATATAATAATCTTCATTACGAGGAGAAGAAAGGAGATTCCATCTAAAAATTCAGAAAGGGTTTTTTACTGTGAGAGCTGTGAAGTTGTGGAATTTTCTCCCTGAATCAGTCGTACTGGCTGATACATTATATAGCTTCAAGAAGGGGTTGGATGGTTTTTTTTTAGCAAGTGAGGGAATACAGGGTTATGGGAGATAGCTCTCAGTACAAGTGAGGGAATACAGGGTTATGGGAGATAGCTCTCAGTACAAGTGAGGGAATACAGGGTTATGGGAGATAGCTCTTAGTACAAGTTGATCCGGATACTGGTCCGATTGCCATCTAGATGCAACATTGGCACAAATCCTCTATTCCAGTTCCCAGCCAGCGCTAAAGCCAAATATCACTGATTGAACGTAAGTTGTTTAAAGACCCAAGAGCTGTTTATACTTGTAAATGAATATACTTTGCTATTTCAGCATCCACTTGGACCTAAGGGTGATAGTTTTATTAAAACGTTCTTCTGTCAATCTTTTCTGAACTTGACAGAATCACTTAGAGCAATTTCTAGAGACAAAGTCAGCTCCTTGGCACAGAAGCTTGAGGAATGAGCTCCTGGAATATAGAGTAACCTGGGCAAACTGCCTTGATCTGCTCGCTGTAGAAACAGATGTGTCAGCAGATATTAACCTGCTAAGTAAGAAAACAGAGTGAGCATTTAGATGGGAGATGTGGCCATATGGTACTGGTACTTGGGCATGGATAGGTAAAATAGACAGACTGCACAAAATATAAAAAATGTCTTCAATATAGTTAGTTAGTTAGTTAGTTGGAGTGGGCAGATGTCTAACATTATAGCCAGTACATTACTTCCTGATTTACAGCTCTCTAAGCTGTTAGCAGTTAGTAACCAATCAGTGAAATTAGGGGGGGCATATGGGACATAACTGTTAGTTTGCATTTGAATCTGACCTGTGCGCTCACAAATTGACTGAACATTTATGTCCCATGTAGCCCCCCCCTAAAGTCACTGACTTACTAAGAAGTTAGAGAGCTGAAAGCAGGAAGTAGTGTTCTGGCCATTATGTTGTAAGACATCTGTCCACTCCAGCCTTACATTTTGTCTAATTATTTATATTAGAAATATTTTGTGTCTTTCTTCAAGAGACAGCAGTGGGTATGGATAGTATAAAAAGACAGTGGCTCTGAGAGAAGCAGAGGAGATGCCAGGAAGGTACAGTGATACAAATGAGGGAATGTAGTGAGGAGCAGAGATATGAAGGATTTTGAATGTTTGCAGAAGGATGTATGCTATCCTTTGCTTAAGGGCTGTGACACACGGGGAGATTAGTTGCCATGATTTGCTGAAGTGTGAGCAAGGCCTCTCAAGGCAACATCCATGACTTCGGGCAATCGCGGCGCCGCGTATGCCATCCCACCAGTGATTTACAGTCTGGCTGGTGGGATGGCATTTCAGGGAGATTTGTTGCGCGGCGACTAATCTACCCGTGTGTCAGAGCCCTAACAGGCAGCCATGATAGGGAATTTACAAATGAATGAACAGGTTGGCCCTTATGAGAGAGCAGGAGGATTCCAAAAGCAAAGTTTAAGGCTGATTGCAGGGGAGACTGGTGGGATTTTGGGAGACTGGCTAGTAGGAATTTGCAAAAGTCTAAATGACATAAGATAAGGGCATTAATTAGTGTTTTATCTGTTATTTGTGTAAGAAAGAGGCACATCTTGACAATATTATGTAGGAAAAGCATCAGGTTCTAGCAGTGGCATTGACATGGGGATGGAAGATTTAAGCTATGAGGTTAGACTGTCGAGGTTGGGGTTGTTTTCTCTGGAAAAGAGGCGCTTGCGAGGGGACATGATTACTCTGTACAAGTACATTAGAGGGGATTATAGGCAGTTGGGGGATGTTCTTTTTTCCCATAAAAACAATCAGCGCACCAGAGGTCACCCCTATAGATTAGAGGAACAGAGCTTCCATTTGAAGCAGCGTAGGTGGTTTTTCACGGTGAGAGCAGTGAGGCAGTGGAATGCCCTTCCTAGTGATGTGGTAATGGCAGACTCTGTTAATGCCTTTAAGAGGGGCCTGGATGAGTTTTTGAACAAGCAGAATATCCAAGGCTATTGTGATACTAATATCTACAGTTAGTATTACTGGTTGTATATATATAGTTTATGTATGTGAGTGTATAGATTGGTTAGTATAGGTTGTGTGCTGGGTTTACTCGGATGGGTTGAACTTGATGGACAATGGTCTTTTTTCAACCCTATGTAACTATGTAACTATGTAACTAACTATGTAACATGGTTAGAGAAGGAAAGGGACTGATCTAAGATTACCCCCAGGCAGCGTGCCAAATTAAAAGGATTAATGATTGATCATGCCATCAATAGTCATGGTAGAAAATGGTAAAGGGCCAGGTTTGGGTGGGAAAACCATGAGCTCCATTTAGCTAGGTTCAGTTGAAGGTGGCATATATTCATTTAGGAGGAAATCTCTAGGAGACAGTTAGACATCTAGGTCTGAGTGTCAGAGGTTAATGAAGGGGTGACTAGACTGCATGTAAAGAAAGACTGTATAGAGAGAACAGTGTGCCATGTACGTAGCCCCTGAGGAACCCCCACATTAAGCTGAACAAGGGAAGAAGATTTGTTAGCAGAAGCAACAGAGAAGGTGTGATTACAATAGAGTAATGCCTTAGCAGTCTAGAGATCATTTCTAATCTATATAAGGCTGTCTCAGTGGCGTTGGCAGGTTGAAAACCATTGAAAACATTGGGTCCAGCATATTGTGGGTGCATTGCAGTTGGAGTTCTCTAACTTAGGGGACACTTAGGGAGCAAGAGGGTGGATGCCTAGGCTCCTTCCCCCACAGTACTGCCAAACACAGGCAGAGCTGCATCCATGGGGCAAATGCAGGTCCCTGCACTCAGTTCCAGGGCTGTGGAGTCGGTAGATAAATTCTCCGACTCCGACTCCTCAGTTTCTGATACTTCCGTCTTTTCTGTTTTTAATATGCTAATATATTTTATACATTCATTGAAGGAAAGGAAGGAGACATACATGTCATTTAACCACAGAACTACTGGCTAGGAAGCCAACACTCTACTGTATTGCCCAAGTAATTAATTATGACTGTTTGTGAATTGGGACATTTAAACTTGCTTTATTTTTTTTTTTTATTCCCATTTAAATTTAGTAGGAGTTGGAGTCGGTTAATTTTTTGCCGACTCCGACTCCAGGTACCCAAAATTGCCTCCGACTCTCCGACTCCACAGCCCTGCTCAGTTCTGGAGCACAGAGACTACGGGTCAGAGCTAGAATATTATAGGCTCTTTACATTAGTACTCTAGTCTATCGGATCACAACAACTTGGTAAATAACTGTGGAGTCAAAGTTACAGTTTATCACTCGTTAAGGTTAAAAAGGATAAAAAGAACAACATACAACCTTGACTGATCATTTAGCAAGGTTTAACTATATCTGACAAGTCAAGTTGAAAAGCAGAAGCATGACTACAAATTCAGAACACATGCAAGCACTGGCGGCAAAACAACACAAATAATTCACGAGTACATACAGATGAAACACAGCCACATATGTACAAAGCTCAGGATCAAATAAATAAATCATTATTAGCAGTACAGTACAAAGATCCCACAGAACCTGGTTCAACCGCAGTTTTATAGATCAAACAGCATTTGTAATTTAGCTCTATACTCAATCAGGGCTGCAGACTTTGCAATGCAAGGGAGCCCGTTACTTCACACCTGCCCCAAGCAAGATTGAGGAATAATGCACAAGGCTGTGACTTGCCAGTGGAAGCCTCCATTCCACTTCTGTGTCACCCTTCATTCCTCTTAATATCACTAGATTACATTCAGGCAGTGCAAAGCATTTGCTTCTTGCCAGACCAAGCTCTCACTTCTCCCCCATTATACTTTATGCCCTTTAGTTTTAAGTACTGAAACACCCCCATACTGAAGTTGGCTGAAAATTCCTAACAGTGAACTGGGGCCCCAGTGTGTAGTTTACCATAGGAAGATTACTGGCAAAGATGCATACACATTAGTCCACAATATTACTTATATAAGAGACAAGAGGGATTATTTATGTCGCGGAAGGCAAGGTGTTGAAAAAACTGGGACAATCCACCATGTTTTGCACATTCACTAGGGGTGGTTGAAGGCATCTATGCACCCCCCCCCCCATCCAGTCCCCTAACTTGTATGTCATTCAGATACACAAGGTAGGAAATGGCAGAGGGTGCAGGTCACATTGGGGCACTGTACTTAGGCAGGTGTTAAGGACGGGCTACTGTGTGCCCCTCGAAGCTGTGCTCTGCATATTGCACCACAATTTTTTAACCAGCACGAGGTGCAGAACGCAACCAGACCCCAGACACACGTGATCGCTAAATTAGCTCCAAGAGGCAAATTTGTGCAATTCTATCCAAGATCCTTGTAAATGACTCTCTGTTAATAAGTTTATTAAGCACCTGATACACTGGATATATGGCAGGTTTTTGTTTAATAAAAAAGAAACCAACATAAACCCTGTCAGAACTCCTATCTTTATTGCAAAATTGCCATCTATACAAAGAAGTCGAAAGCAAATCAGAAACAGATTAGTGAAAAAAAGGAAAATAGAAATCATACAAATACCTGGTTGCATTAGTGTGCACACCCCCCTAAACTAATACTTGCTTGAAGCACCTTTTGATTTTATTACAGCACTTAAGGTCCCCATACATTGTAGCTGCAGATATCGGTCCCTTGGACCGATTCAGCAGCTTATCGGCCCATGTAGGGGCAGAAACGAGGGGCAGAAACGAGGGACCTGGCCGACCGATATCTGGCCTGAAATTTGACAGATAACGATCGGCCAGGTTAGAAAATTCTGCATCGGCTCATTGATGCGGTCCCCAAACCGACTGCCCCATTGCCGCCGTTAGAATTCGCCAAACGATCGAATTCGCCTACAGGTTCCCCGATATCGCCCACCCGTAGGCGATAATGGCAAAATTTATGCCCATTCCTCCTTGCAAAAATATTCCAGATCTGTCAGATTACGAGGGCATCTCCTGTTCACAGCCCTCTTCAAGGTCACACCAAGATTTTCAATTGGATTAAGCTCTAGGCCAGGGGTGGGCAAACTACGACCCGTCAGCCCTTTTAATCCGGCCCACCGTCTCCGGCCCCCTTAAAAGAATGACGGGCTCTGATTGGTTGCGACCTGTGCGTGCACACAGCGTCAGCACGCACGGGGCGCAACCATATAAAAGAATGCACTGGGGAGCCGGGGAACAGAAGGACGGGACGGAGGAAGCAGCGGGTCGCTGGGGAGGAGCTGAGAGGCCCCATAATTTTTGATGGTTTTGATTTTTTGAACGCTGTCCTTGCCCGGTCCGGCCCGTATGTTAATTAATGTGGCCCCTGAGCTAAAAAGTTTGCCCACCCCTGCTCTAGGCTTTGCCAGGGCTTCCAGAACACTGATCCTTTTTTAACGAAATCATTGCTTTGTTGAGTTAGGTGTATGCTTTGTCATGTGGAAAGTTGAAGTTCCTCTTCACCTTCAGCTAGCTAGCAGATGTTTGATGTTTTGTGATAAAATTAACTGATGCTTGGAGCTATTCATGATTCCATTCACCTTGACTAAAGCCCCAGTAAAGGTGGCAGCCTCAAAAGGGCATAATGCTGCCTCCACCATGCTTCACTGTGGGTATTGGTGTTCTTGTGATGAAGTGCTGTGTTATTTTTGTGCCAAACGTATCTTGTGGAATTATAGCCAAATAGTTAAATGGTGGTTTCACCAAACCATAATACCTTTTTCCCCATGGCTGTGGGAGACTGGCTATACGTTTTTGCAAAGTTAACCCGGGCTTGGATGATTTTCTTTGTAAGTAAAGGCTTTCGTCTTGCTATCCCACAAACCAGACATACAAAGAATAAGACTGATTGTTGTCACATGTAGGGAACAACTAGTACATGCCAAGAAATCATGTAGCTTCTTTAATGTTAATGTTGGCCTCTTGGTGGCCTCCCTGACCAGTCTCCTTGTCTTCTTATCAATCTTGGAGGGACATCCCGATCTTGGTGCAGTCACCGTTGAGCCATATTTTCTCCACTTGTTGATATTTGTATTTACTGTGTTTCATGGACTGTTTAATGATTTGGATACTTTTGGTACCCCTGTCCAGATACCTTTTAATGATGAGATCCCTTTAATGTTGTGAAGTTATTTGTTTGTTATGGCTCTTGGCGTATGAGACCAAGAGGGATAATCCTACAGGAATAGCCTGCTTTAGGGTCCAATCCCCTACCCCCCACCCCTGTTGTGCCCTAGGCACAAGCCTCTTCTCCCTATCCCTAGTTATGACCCTGTTCCAATACAATAAAGATATTTACTGTGTAGAAGCCTAAAACAACATTTTGTCTTTGCCACTTGCTTTCTAATACTGTTGTATTTGGTGGCACTTTCAGTTCGGAACGGGAACTGCCGTAATAAATAATGCCTCTATTTGAAATGCATTAATCATTTCCGAAATACAGATATTAAAAGCAATTTAATATTGTTGTTTATCTTTTATTACAAGGGTGCAACCATTCTTGGCACTCAGAAGGTGCATTGTGAGATGAACAGGGGTTTTAATAATTACTAGAGCATAATACACAATAATCTTTTTTTTTTAATATCAGGAAAATGGAATGCTCAGAAGTGTCAGCTTGCAGTAATTGTATTCCCTCTGTCTGAAAAATAATTGTGTCATCTCTAGCAAACACATAAAGACAGTAAGTGTTCTGTAAGATGACAGAACTATTAAGGCAAATACAAACCATTCATTTATCACCCAACACAACAAAGTGCTGTTTCTCACTAAATAATCTTTAATAGCAGATAATTATGCGAGAAGAGGGGGCATTTGAATGTTTGTGTATTATTACTATTGTGCTGTTATTATTAAACAGAAAAATGAAGAACGTAAAACCAAATATGTAACCCTTGAGTTCTTTCTATTCAAGCCAAACCTTCTCACTTAATAATTGCATGTGGATTCCATCTTCATTCAGTTGGTTAATTTAGTCCTGCGCCACTGTCACCTCCCTGCTACTCGAGGCACTCAGCTCTGATCAATTACACTTTGCTAGTTTATAGAAATGAAAGGGGCAAGTACAAATATGGTTAAAGGGCAAAATCAGGTGATATATAGGGAAACACCAATTTAAATCCTTTTTTGCTTCCAAAACTTCCAAATAGGTTAGCATAATTGATGTTACTAAAGCAAGCACAAGGTGTGGACCTGTGTAAAAAATTCCCAATTTTACAAAATATACCTTATGATCCTTCCACTCACTTCTTCCTCTCTGATGTCCCACTCAATACCTCCTCTGTACACCTCAATGTTCTCTCTTCAACATTACTTCTCCCATGACAGTTCACTATCTCTCTTCTATCTGCACACAATGACCCTCTCCTTCCACATTGTCCACTCTCTTTCATCCCTGTGCCTGACACCTTCATACTCTCAATCCCCCTGAAGCATGCCCTCTATTCTTAACACTATCACTGATCCAATTCATCTCTCTGCCCCCTGATATCCCAGTTACTCGATGGCTACAATTTACTAGGCCCTTTCCCTTATCTATAACAAGGCAACTGCTCTAATTCCTCACCTTGCTCCAGGCCTCATTTCTTCGCATAACACCACAACATTTCTGATTACGCTCCCTGCACCAGGCCTCATTCCCTCTCCATAACGCCACAACTGCTCTCATTATTCTGCTTGCACCAAGCCTCCTCCATAAGGCTCCAATGACTTAGGCCCCATTCCACAAAGCTACATCTGTTTTATTCCCATGACACTTTGCCCAACCCATTGACATCCCACTGTTTATCTGTCGCTTCCTTCTATTCTCTGTACCCCCTCTTCCCGCACCTCCATGCTCTCTCCTTCTCGTACTTACTCATTCCTTATTGCTGTCCATTTCTTTACCACACAGTTATTTCTTCCCTGACATTATTGTCTGCTTTCTCACCCTCATGTCCTGGCTACACCATGCTCTCTTCCAGGGTCAGACTGGGCTGGCGGGACACCAAAAACCCAGTGGGCCCACCGACTCAGACCCCCCCAGAGGGGGCCCTGACATCTGCTCTCCTTGGAACCTTGCCAGGAGAGATTTTTCTACTTAGGGCTGTGGCACACGGGGAGATTAGTCGCCCGCGAACACGGAGTTTTGCCGCGGGCGACTAATCTCCCCGTGTGCCAGAGCCCTTAGGGTGCATCTGGTGGAACCTAGGTATCCTACACACTCCCAGCTCCATCACTAGAGGCCCACTGGATCCACCTTGAAGTACTCTACAATTCAGGCTGCATAAGGCAGCAGCCAAAGCTCTCTCTAGTTTTGTAACTCAAAGCACGTAATCAACCCTTATCTATCTTTGTCTGGTCTAATGCAATTAGATTATAATAAAAAGCAAATATAGGATTGCTTTGTGTGACCTACTGGACATATGTAAAATTCCATCTGTGTTTTTCTATAACCCTGTAAATCTCTATATGGAAAATAAGAGTTTAATTCAATAGGAATAACCAGCCTATACAAATCACTGCTGTCCTGAAATAACCTAAACTTGCATGGGAATAGTCATAGTGCTGAGCAGAATTTCACTTGGGTATTACAAAGCATTCTCAGCAAGCCAAAGCCTATTGAAAAGGGCCAATTAAACTAGAAAATTGTTTACAAGCTATATTTATTTTTGTACCTAAACCTGACCTCATCTCATTAATGGGAGGGTATTAGTAAAACTACCATTCTCATAAATAAACACATTTAATTTTTCTGGCAAGCATCTAGCTCAATCAAACCCTACTGAGCCAAGCGATTCTCCCTGCTGAGAGGTCCCTCGTGTCATATCGCCCTTCATTTCCCTGGCTGAGGCTTGTAATTGAAATTCGTATCTGCTTTTAATATAATCACTGTGCAGTTTGAGTGTGAGATTGTTTCCTTTGTGCCCAAACCACACACACACATTTCATATGCAAACTCTTATTACCCCTCACTTGCGAACTATTGAGGTCGGCCTCAGAAACATCTATTTTTTTTTACCTTACATAAACAAACCAAAGAATGCAGCATTCCTTCCTATAGATGAGCTTTTATAGATTATTTGGAATATAATAGAACAAGAATGGAAACCCCTAGCCCAAGGATACAACTTCCAATCCCAGAATCCCCAAGCATTAGGGGAAGCAAGCTAAAGGCACTAGGAATGCATTTACAAACAAATTATATTACCATGGGCTCAGGTTATGGTTACATGTTTCCTAAGCTTTTTAGGACTAAATTCCATAAGCGACTATTAGAAAGCAACAAACTGTGCAAACAAGCCACACAGTGAGGGTACAGAGGTAATCTATAAAGCAGATTTGAGATTTGTCAAGGCGAGTTGGTCATACTGCAATTTCATTGGACAAGGCAAAACTATGTGCCAACTGAGTGCATTAAAATTGTGATTAATCTCCTCCGAATGTTTTCCCACCACCTATAATGTAAATCGCCGGCAGGTAAACATATACTAGACTTGTGTCTTTACCCACTGGCAATTGACATCATTGCCGGTGGGAAAAAAACTGGAGATTAGTCACCTGCATTAGAGAAGATTAATTGTAACAATATAACCATATAATCTAGGCTGGAAACAGCAAGGGGATAAAAAGATTTTGGTTGTTTTGTGCACGCTACCTGTCCATCTGTCTGTGCATGCTCTCCTCTGAACTCTGTCTGTTTGTATCCTTTCTCCCTGCATCCAGATTTATTTGGTTTCTCTATTACAGCCAGCTCTTTTAAATACTTCCTTGACTAGCATGAAGCCCCACCCCCTTTTCTTTCTGAGCACTTCCTCTCTCTCCAGCTATGAAGACCTCAATGAGAAGCCTACTGCACACGCCTGATTGAATATAATTGGAGCAGAGGCAGTGGGCATGCCCAGTAGGCACCACTTTGAGGTCTTCATAGTTGGAGAGAAAAGGAGTACTCAGAAAAAAAGGGGGTGGAGCTTAATGCAAGAAGTCAGTAAAAGAGCTGCGGTTCAGCTGCTTGTAATTGAGAAACACAATAAATGTTAGGGGATATTAAAATAAAAGGCTTACTTATCTTTTAAAGTGATGTCCATTAAACACTCTAACACTCATATATAATAAAAGGCACTGCGTTTGCTCAGGAGCAGAACTCATAGCAACCAATACGGCATTTGCTTTTAAACAGGTGACTAGTAAATGCTTCCTGCTAATTGGTTGCTATGGGTTACTGGTCTTGGGCAAACTTTAGTCCCTTTTATTACATAACCACCCATTACTGTTCTAGAGGTTTCATAATAACAATAAGTACCTAGCTGCAAATGCTGCATCAGGCTATCTCTATTAGAAAAAGCACACTGCAGCACAATGCAATAAACATTGTATTTATAAAGATGAGTTGTGATATTCTGCATATGTGTGCTGGGGGTAAAATCCTGGTGTAAAAAAAGTTTATTTAAAAAATAAATAAACCTATATAAATAGCATTTCCAACACAACACTCTACATATATTTTGACACCAATTTTTGAGCTAGAAACTCCTGGCCCATTGACTTCAATAGGTTACACCCAACACAGTTTGTAAAGTGCAGAAAAAGGCTGAAATCGGCCATATTTTTGCACTTTGCCCACTGAGTGCGGCACTGCGCCAATAGCCAATTCGGAATGTAGGGACCTGTGTTTTTCTCTGTTAATACAGCGCTGTATCAGTGGGGGTAACACCCTCTCCTTCCCACCCCCTACCTTGTACGTTATTCTGAGGTGCCAGGTTGGAGCAGAAGGAGGTGCAGCCAACGATCTGTGCAGAGAGCTACAACGCTGGGGCCTGATAAATGAGCACTGAGGGGCGTACTCTTGCACCCCCCTGGATTGAAAATCACCCCTCAGGTCTGAGTAGGTTTAAATTAGTTAATTTAATTGAAAATAATTAATTTGGTGTAAAAAAAAAAAAAACATACAATACAATAATTATGTCTTTATAATAGATAAATTCTGTGATAAGTTATGCATAGGGACAACACCAGAGCTTTACAACTCCACATTTATTTTAACCAATTTTCACAGTGTTTGTTGGTGTAAAATATTTTACACAGTTGTATGAATATGCCATTTAATGATCATAATGAAGTGTCATGTTTCACAAAAAAAAAGAAAGAAATTGCAATATATGCACTGAATGAATGGATTGTCAAGGAAATCGGAAAAGGAAAAATAGAGCCCTTTGCCCAAAGTGTCCCATCTGCTCTTTATCTGGCTATAGCAGAACAGCTCTTACACGGAATGTACTTATGTACATTACTTACTGTTTGGGGGGTTCAAAGCCCACCCACTTTTCTCTCCTACTTCTCTCCAGTCTTCCCACCAGCAGTGTAACTTTGGCGGCACGGGCCCCCCTGCAAAATGTTTTCAGGGCCCCCACCCCCCGTGGGTGAAATAGTGGGTGACCCATGGTGTAAAAAAAAAAAAAATCACCCATGTTGCGAAAAAAAAAACCTTGGGTCTGCTTCCTCTGTAGTTTCGCCACTGCTTCCCACTAACCTTTCTAACTCTCTACTCCCATGCTGTTAAATGTTACTAATGGAGTTAATTACTGAGTTAATTCCTGCAGGCAGTACTTTATTCTTAGATTATGATTTAGAGCACCATAGGGATATTTTTTACGTGTATGTTATAGATCAGAGTAGTCCAACTGGAGGCCTTGGGTATAGGCTTCCAAAGGACTTATGGCCTCCAGGCTGCACAAGGGCACATATCATCATTTAAAGACCACAGAGATCTCAAATGAAAAAGAATCCCCTCACTACATACAAACACTGTAAATAAATAAGTGGCTTAAAAACAAGCTCTTCTTCATCCACTGAAACCCCCATGTGTGGAATTTTACTTAATCAACCTTAGTATGAAAGAGTCAGTGATTAAAGAAGAAAGAAAGTCACAACCAAACATTAAGCCCCCCCCCCCAAGTGATTGTATTAACTTACCTGATACCCTGGGCTGGGTTGTCCATAGCAAGAACCACAGAGTGATCTTTCTTCAGAATCCTGGGTTCCAGCACATGCACAGTAGAATGAAAAGAGTGGCTCCTTTTTTTAAGTTCGGCTTTTCACTCTGCTGTGAATGCGCACCTATGTAAAGGAGGGAGAAGTAGGAAGATAATCGCTCTGTGCTGCTCGCTGGAAGAACCCCAGGCCAGTGCAGTTTCCTCAGGGTATCAGGTAAGTGATTACAATAATTGGAGGGGTGCCTAATTAAAAGAATATGAAGTTAAATTGCTTAAGAGTGAGGTTAGGTGCTTTTGCCCCGGGATTTAGATCTATTATGTCTATGTTTTTATATAGAAGCAATATTGTTAATGGATGCTACAGGCCCTGGCATTTTAAGTATACAGAGGCCCAAACAGCCCAATAAATAGTGACTATTTATGGCATCTTACAGCAGCCCCTCTGGCATTTGCCAGAATCCACAGATTGCCAGTCCTGGCCTGGCTGGAACCATGCATGGCACCCCCTAGACCCCTCCCTGTTGCTTGCACACACCTTCTACTGTACCTAACTATATTCCTCCCCCCTCTAACTATATTCCACCTCCTGTCTGGCTGCTTTTGGTTACCATGCCAGGACTTGAGAAACCTCAAAAACTGCTGCATTGCCTGTCCCTGTCAATAGGGTTTATTTACAATATATCATGCAGTGTGCAAAGTGCTACAAAAGGGAGCAATTGGACTTTTTTTAAACTTTGCCTACTGCATGGGGTATTGCGCAAATAGTCACAAGCCTCTGTACTTCGTTTTGAACCGAAGAGACTTGTGGCCTGGATTCAAGAGCTGCCTGATGAGGAGCACACTGGTGGGGCAAGTCCTTCTCAAATGAGAACTTGAACTTGGGAAAACAAAAAAATAATGAAAATAAACATGCTTTTGGCTCCTAATATTATTAGGTAAAACCATGAAAAATTATAAAAAAAGGAGGTGTACGTGCCCTATTTTGTAGGCTCTGACATTTCAGAAGCAAATAAAATAAAATTCCCTAACAGCAAAGCATTTCAATGGGGTAAGAGCAGGTTTAGAGCAGTGTGTGACCATCCCCAGCTCAGGCTGTGCATTTGTTTTGTTTGGCAACTGAAAGAATTGAACTGAACTGGAACCCTTCAATAAGTTCATGTGTAGCAGGAAGGCAACGTTCAGGTAGAAATGTATTTTTCCTAAATTAAAATGTTCAGCATGTGCTTGGCTACCTAGTTACACAAGTTTTACACACTGCATTATTCTGAGCCGTCAGGGCCCACTGTTCCACTGGCTTGCTGCTTTGGCATACAAATCTACTTTGAATTGCTTATATTTAATGCGAGTGCCAAGAGATACAAGTCAGCTTGACACTGCTGAGTATTTAAAAGAGCAAAGAAATAACGATTTTTCTTCCCCTCTCCTTATAGTGTTCATGGAGACAATAAACCCATCAAACCCCCACAGACCCACTAGCAGACAAATTAAAAGAGATTACAGATTTCCGCGCCTAGCCTCTTATTCTATTCATATTCAAATAGGATTCCTAGCAGATAAGTCACAGAATGCAGCACAGGACATGTTGATATTCCCCAATCAAATTACATGTTAACCATTAAGTTGTGCAGCCCATACACAAACAATACCAATATGATGCACAATACTGCACTAAAGTTCTATCTACACTAAGGGGCACATTTACTTATCCACGAATCTGAATCCCGAATGGGAAAAAATCGGATTGGAAACAAAAATTTAGCGACTTTTTCATCGCCGTCGCATTTTTTTTTCGTATTTTGCACGATTTTTTCGTTGACGTCACAATTTTATCGTATTTTGTGCGACTTTTTCGTCACCGTCGCGATTTTTTCGTATTGAGCAATTGTAAACGCCGGAAAAACCAATCCGATTTTTCGCGCCGGCGACGCAAAAAGTTGCAGAAAAAATACGATAAAGTCGCAACGCCGAGGAAAAAATCACGGGACATACGAAAAAGTCGCAAAAATACCGATCATTATGAAAAACCGCGTTCGGATGCTTTCGGTTCGTTCGTGGATTAGTAAATCTGCCCCTAAGCATTCCAATGCTTATTTTATAATTATAAAAAATAAGAGATCAGGAGCTGCTACCTGCAGTCAGATAAAAAATAAAAGACAAAAATGAAGAACAAATTGCTATATGTGCACAGAACTTTCCCCCAAAAAAGACTTACAATGGTCACATATCTAGAGATCAGATATTTTTAACCAAACAGGCTGACAGTCTCTTAATGCGTCAGGGATCATAATCTGATTGAATCAGTGTTGATAGTTTAAAAGAGAAAGTCAAGAGAGCTCATGACCCGTATTATCAAGCCTTGGCACTTCTCTTGCAAATCAATAATTTGCCCTGTGGGCAGAAAGATTGGATCAGTGGGATCTGGCCATCCTATGACTTATTGATGGCTGATGTTTAACGTGCGCACAGCCAGATATGCACATAGACACGTGTGCTCTCACAGATGCAGTTATTTGCAAGAGAAAGCAGTGGTAGAGGAAGAGGAGAACAAGGGCAGAAGCAGCAGAAAGAAGCAGAACTACCACAAAATGACTTTTATTTTTCATACCTCACAAACACCTTGATCCTTCAATTTATGCCCTCATCCCATTAATCTTAACCCATTGAATCCCTTCATTCTCCAAGGCACCTTGGCGCACTGAGCAGACACATCAATCCATCTATAATAAGGGCCTCCTAGGAAGGTCACGGCATTATTACAGAACAGGAACGCAGGCGTACGGGGAAAAGGTCACCTGCCAGCTAAACAATATCTTTCCCAGCCTTGCTTATTATCAGAGCAGAGAAGGAAAGAGGGAGGTAGAAGAAACATAAATCCTATCTACATCTCTCTGCCCCATTGTACATTTTGCGGTGCATGGGCAGGAGTGGGTTTCCAGGTACTAGTAGGCATGCTAATGAGCAGTTGGAAATATATAGCACATGACTGCTAGATTCATCCCCCGGCACAGAGCAGAGGAGCACGCAGATCAAGTTCACTGAGTAAATAGCAATTAAGCTGACAGAGAAGCATGTAAAATACTGCAAGTTTTTATATTCTTTAAACCTATAAACACTAGCACAAAAAGGCATATTTCTGCCAGAGTGATAAAAAAAAGTAATTTCTATAGCACTGCTGTTCCTGGTACTGCAACACAGGCTAATGCCAAGCTTTTAAGGCTCCATTCAAGCCCCCTGCAGCCAAGGAACCTTCCATATTCCCTCTTGACAAAGCTAGAGAAAGAAATATTGTCATAATAATCACCTTGCTAAAGTACCCCAAACTGGGGTTAATGTCTGGGACCCCATTTCTAGCATTGGGATCTCATAGAAACCTCTAGGTCAGTGATCCCCAACCAGTGGTTCCTGAGCATCATGTTCCTCACCAACCTTTTTGTTGTTGCTTCCAGTGGCCTCAAAGTAGGTGCCTATTTTTAAATTTCCAGGAAGTTTTGGAAGCAGATTTTACTCCAAGCAGAGCCTCATGTAGGCTAGCAGACCACATGGGACTTCACAAATAGTCAAAAAAGGGTTGGGGATCCCTGCTGTAGGTAAATGGCATGGAAAATGCAGACAATCCACACATTTTATTAGAAGTTGGAACCAAAGTGTAAAATATAATTAGTTTCATAATTGGTCTCACCATGAAGATTATAGGCCTCATTTACTAATTCAAGGTACCTGA
The DNA here is from genome assembly GCF_000004195.4 of Xenopus tropicalis. Classification (NCBI taxonomy): domain Eukaryota; kingdom Metazoa; phylum Chordata; class Amphibia; order Anura; family Pipidae; genus Xenopus; species Xenopus tropicalis. The sequence continues at coordinate 30,826,127 of NC_030680.2, read as the reverse complement.
TTTTCAAGCTGGTAATGCTGGGAGATAGGTGAATGTAAATTATTTTCATACAAATGGCACATTTTCTCTTTTAATAATATTTAATACAGATAAAACAGGCTGAAGTAAAGTATTTGTCAAAAACAGTGACCAATAGCACTGTGTAAACATTATTGCCTAAGTCTCTTTAAAAGCATAACCATAAGAACAGTACCTCCCAAAAACTAAACTCTTATAAAGAATACACTGGGTGTAGGTGAATGAAATACAGTCTACAGCCATTACTGAATACAAGACAGAATGAAAAAGACCAAGTGATCCTGCTGCTGGAGAGAGCCACGGGTTAGCATATATGCATACGTGGGCTAGACCTTGGCTATAAGGATCTCACCAGTTTGTGCATATCTCACACTGAACAAGCCAATGGTATTTTTAAAGCTTAAGGTGCCCATACACCTTCAGATCCGCTCGCTTGGCGATGTCGCCAAGTGAGCGGATCTTCTCCTGATATCCCCCACCTACGGGTGGGCGATATTGGGAGAATTCAGGCTAATTCGATCATTTGGCCCTGGGGCCAAATGATCGAATTATTACGGCAGGTACAGGCAAAGTTGGTCCGGGGACCACATCAACGAGCCAATGCAATCCCTGATCCGACTAGATTTTTTAACCTGCCCGATTTCAGGCCAGATATCGGTCGGGGCAGGCACGTCGGTAGTGCCCATACACGGCCGATTAGCTGCCGAATCGGTCTAAGGGACCGACCGATATCGGCAGCTAGAATCAGCCCGTGTATGGGGACCTTTAGAGTCTTGTGATCTGTCCAGAATGTGAGGAGCCGGCTAATATTTACCTCATTTTCAAATTTAGGTTCAAGAACAGTCAATGGTATGGCCAGAGGTCCTAGGGCCCCAGTGCAAGGTGGGTATAAGGTCCCTTTCATGTTCACAATCACCCCCCCAAGGACCTGCATGTACATACTACTGAACTGGCTCTTCACATGTCTGGTAGTCATTCTCTATTGTGGACTAGCGTGATCTAATTACTTGTGGCCATTTAACCATCTCTGTTCTGGGGTAAACCCTCTACTAATAGTTGGTTTTACACTGTGATGTATATATTTCAGCAAAATAAATGTGACGTTATTATTTCTTCAAACCTCAACAACTTATCTGTGTGATAATAAATTATTTGGATCCCTCTGGGCTATTAATATAATATTAATAAGAGCTTTTGTGACAGACAATCAGTCATCTCCAAGTCACGTGCATAAAGGCAGCTTGGCCGACTCCATTTAAACCACTAAACATGTTACTGTCATTAGCCACTTTCTCTATGATGTGATTGCCCTTTAACCATGAAAAATGTCACTGCCCATATGGATCTGACCCATAAGCTAAACACAGCAAGCCACTTTACTGTAACTGAATTACTCTGCTGATAGATCCATCAAATGCTGTTGAAGTCATTAGATTACACTGCACAATGGTAAAAATTACCATCAAGAGTGAATAAAAGGGGGAAATACCCAAAAATTATTTTAAAAATAGGGGAAAAGTTCTAGGGTAATTATCTCAAAGCTATTACCCCAGCCACGTGCTCCATTAGCAAATCAGTGGGACGTTAGGGAGATTAATGCTTACCTGTGGTGATTGGTGTAGTGAGGAGGATTTGTGTTTTTAGGGAACCTGGCTGATACAAGATGGGATGCACCTTAGTAATGATGCTTTAGCTGTTATGGGGGGAGACAGGAGCATTAATTCTGTATAAGGCAGGTAAGATGATTTGGGCATAATAAGGGAAAATGAGTTGGAGATTTGGATGGGGGTACCATAAATGCCACAGAGGACCAAAAGTCATATATATATATACTTAGGTTACAAGCTACGAGAACACCTGGGTAATAGTGACCATTATATTAGAGTCATCATTAGTTACCAATGGAACAAGGATGGGGAGGGGTTGGATCAGTTGCAATGATGTTCTGATTGGCTAAAATTTGGCTTCAGCCCATCCCATTTCAAAGTGCAAACAGTTTCAGGCATGAAACAGTTGTACGTGCATACAAAATTAAGTATATAGTATATAACTATATGCAGTTGTCTTAATGAGAAATACATGGTACCCAAATGCACCTCTGGCATTTACTCCTGTACAGGAGAGACATGGGAGAACATCCCTCATATACACCCTTAGAAAATACCAAGAAATATTTTGCAAATCTAAACCTTATTTAACAACGAGCAGATTCTCTTTCAACTTCCATTAAATAATTCACTATATTTATGGCAACTTTTCATTACTGGTTGTATCTTTCCACGAGGCCACGCTTATAAAGTTTACAAGAGCGCGGAGGTAATTTCTGAAGATGATTTCTAATCCATACTTCCCTTGAGTGTCACTTACAATAAAATCATTATAATCAGCCAAGCGGAGAGAGAGAGAGCGCAGGAGCATCTTACAAAAAGCATGTTACAAGATAGATGAGTTAGCTCAATAAAGGTACAGAAGATTCCAATCTCCTTTAAGGTAAAGCATTCCTAACCCGTCCCCAACCTCCTCCTTCTGCCTCTGGGATATGATAACATAGCGTTTCTTAAGCAAGTTTCCCTGTCATTGTCATTGTGGAGTGCCTTAGAGCTGTGGCTTCACCCAAGAGACACCAGCGGCAAATTTACTGCATTGTTGGAGAACAATCCAGCACTCCCATAGGAATATCATGCTGGCATAGTACACCCAAACTCCAGATAAGTACATAGGGATTCTGGGAAATGACAGGAAAGCACATGGTGCAAAGTTCCATTCCCCATCCTCCATTCTAACAAGAATGATTCTGTGTTTGTTTCTTCTTATGATACAAAGTTTGTAAAGAAATGCTCACATTTATACAACAGGCCAAAGCTGGCATTATAAACAAGATGGCCTTATAAACAAGGTGACAATTTACTGAACTCAGTGAACTCATCTGACATAACTTTTGATAGAAATATCCTACAGAGAAGGCAACTAGAAGCTCTACAGTGTACACATGTATTTTATCTTCTTTGCTTTCTTCCTTGTGGCATCCCAATATTTTCATTTATCTGCCCCCATAGCTGTTGGCCCAGATTAGCAGAAGAGAGCCAGGCAGTGGAGAAAAACTACTAGGCAGATGGGACCCACCAATTAAATCATTGCCCTGGGTCTACTGGTACCTTCATTGTCATCGCCATCATCATCACTTATGTATATAGCGCCAGCAAATTACGCAGCGCTTCAACAACATTTAATGTTTCGACAACAATTTAAACAAACAGGGATCTTGAAATAATTAACAAACAAGGATATTCAGAGTAACAATAGGATCAGAGGACCCTACTTGCAAGAACTACATTCTACAAAGTAAAACGTGACAAGACAATATACCTGGCAGTATATAGGAGCAGGTAGTACTAATTATAATACAATACATAAAGGGGTTGTTCACCTTTAAATTAAGCATTATATTGAACAATGGAGGACACATGATGCAGCAGATCTTTGCTGCAATTACTTTTAGTATGACAGACAATTTGAGACAATTTGCAATTGGTTTTCATTTTATATTTTTTGTAGTTTTCCAGCTATTTAGCTTTTAGTTGCCAGTGGTTAACTACTACTACTGCAGGCAGCTAATCTCCCCAAATCGCCGGTGAAAAGGAATATGCGTCGTTTTTTTCTCTCAAGTCACGCAAAGTTGCCTCCAGGGGAAAACTATCCAACTTTGGAAAAACAAAGGGATGTGAAAGTGTTTCCACTGGTGTTTCACTTTGTTGGACATGGGCCTTAGAAAGAAACCTGAGTAACAGTATATATATATATACTTAGCCCATAATGTGTTGGGTAGATAAGTATTAAATATCTACAGTTCCGGAAAATGCCACCACATAATATGCTACCTAGCTAGCAAGTAACTAAAGCATGGAAAATAGAAATGCTCAGCTATTTATTCTGCTGTAAATATTAATTAAAAAGGAGATGTATTTCTCTGTTTTCAGCGACCAGAAAAAAAAATATCTGAGAAAGAAAATGTATTAACACAATGACAGCTGAAAATTTTTATTCTGTTTAACATGAAAAGGAAAAATGATTTTTGGTGCACGCAAGATTAAGCCAAGGAAACATACTCTAACATTCATCAATGTTATTCAATTGTGGGGGTATATGTCACTTGACACTTGATAAAGGGTACTGACCCAAAACATGTCGTGTAACCACTACCCACAATAAATATTTTGCAGTAAACCTGCTGGTGCTCTTTTTCTTACTTTTTTGGATATTACAATTTACTGTCCTGAAGGGCAATAGTGTAAACTGGCCTCTTTCTATGAAATGTACTTTGAAGGACTCCAGGCTATTTGTAGCTAAGCCAGGATATACAGTAAGTAAGTAAAAAGCTAAAAGGACCATGGTCGAACCAGTGCCCTGTCACATTAGACCTTCAGCTCACCTTCCTGCACTCAGACTAGGGTAAGGGGGGCAGAGAAAGCAATTGTTATTCACACTAAAAGACACATATTTCACAAAGCTGTCAACTAAGGGAAGGCTCTCACCATGTCTTATTACAGAGGTCCCTGTAAACATGGTCATCATGGACATCTCTGGTCCCTATGACAACTGGGATATGTTTATATAATAGTTACACCCCTTTGCTCAGTCCCAGTGCTTTAATATTATGTCCTGGCCTTTGACCTTGAACATTATCTTATAATTTAGTAAATATATAATCAAATTTACCAATAGTAAATATACACCAGCAACTATCCGGCATGCAGATTATCACACAAAGCCTTGTAAGAACTATATGAGATGTTTGGTAAGAGCAACTTTTCATAAACTGTTCAACCTCTCTTTAATAATTTTAATACTCCCCTTATATTGAATTAAGTAACCCATTGTAAAGTATAAGGCTATTATAACTGAAGCCTTGCTGAAGCCTTCCATGACCATTATGGAGGCCTTTTGCTTTTATAAAGGTAATGGAACTCTTATATAACTTTGAAAATCCTCATATTTTACAACGGGGGTACTTTATTATAGTACACAAGTTATAATGAGTCATGTGACAGCCCCGATTATAACTGATGACATCACTAAGTACTGTTTATAAGGGTATAATTTACAGGATCTTCATGGCTCTTGTGTATTATACGCAAAACACTCAGTGGTGCTGCTTCTAGACATTCACCAATGTCACTAGTCCATTTAAGAATAATATAGAGGAAGCCAAACACTCACAATTACTAGTACAGCGAACTAGGAGACAGATTTCCCAGGGGACTGAAGTACAGAAATGGGGCCCAATGGGAACCTTACATAGTGATTGTTTTTCCTTTAGTAGCAGGGACATGAATCATTTATAGGAAGCAGCTGGAGGGCTCATATAGCAGATATAATATAGGGATTTTCTGGCCTCGGTATTCCATTGACCCTTCAAATTACATGTCATAATTACAAACCTATACATCTAAAATCTATAGAAAACTCCATTCCCGTGATTACTCTAAATAACCCAAGGATTAATCCTTGAAATTGCAGGATTAAGACAGAGGCGCATCCTTGACTCTGGGAGTGTAAATTGGTAGCTTAAGCTTAGAACGTAACATTAATAACACTTCTTCATACAGCGCCTGGCTTGTATTTAATGAATAAGTAATCAGTTATATTTATATCTGAGTTGCAGACATTGCCTCTAGCCCCTTATATAGCATGTATTTATGTATCCCTTCCTACTAGCATGCAAAGGATTCCATAACAAGTGATTAAAAGGAGACAAAGCAGCTGGGGACTTTGGTTAACTCTGTTAAAAGCATAACACTTCCCTCCAGCCAAAAGGCCCAAGTGTAAATGGATATTTATAATGTTGCTGTGTGTGTGCTTCTGCGGGTTATTAGTCTGAGCTGACATGTCTAACACTGAGAGCCAACGCGTATCAGGAGCAAGCTGTGAACTCTCTCTGTTTGGCATATGGGTTACTTGCCATGGTCGCACTGGGCCTTCAAGGGCATCCTTGTCTTGGCTGGAAAGACCTTGACAGAAGCTGATTTGCTTTTCAGCACAGAGATAAATGTGTTTTGAAGGGCTAGATGTTCAATTCCATCGCACCTTAAAGAGATACTGACACCTGAGTAAAGTAAACTTTTTCAAATATATCATAACATTGTCTTTTAATGGTATTTATAATTGTGCTATAAAAGTATTTGCCCAATACGTTTACATGAACTATCTGATCCCCCATGTCCCACTATGCGGGGGCTGCCATATTTGTGCAGCAGTAGGTCATTAGCATTAGAAGCTATAAATGTCAGTACCACTTTAAAGGGCTTCTTTAAACTTTTGAGTTAACTTTTAGTATGATGGAGTAATATTCTGAAACAATTTGCAATTGAAGGATTTCAGTTTTTGGTCAGCAACTCTCTAGTTTGGAATTTCAGCAGCTATCTTGTTGCTGCGGGTCAAATTACCTTAGCAGCCACTGAGTCATTTGAATGAGAGACTGGAATATGAATAGGAGAGCATGATATTCTGAGACAATTTCCAATTGATCTTCATTTTTTATCATTTGTGGTTTTTGAATTACTTCGCTTTTTAGCAGCTCTCCAGTTTGGAATTTCAGTAGCTATCTGGTTACTAGGGTCCAAATTACCCTTTCAACCAGGCAGTGGTTTAAGGGCAATGACAGACTAGGCGATTAGTTGCCCACAATATATCTCCTGTACTGCGGGTGACTAATCTCCTGCATATTTCCCCACTGGAAATAATGGGAATCACCAGTGGGGACACATACTTCCTCACTGGCATGTGTGATTGCCCGAAATCAGAGGTTAGAATATGACTGGGAGGGCCTGAATAGAAACATAATTAAAAAAAGTAACAATAAGGGGCGGTTGGGGGCAGAGTGATATGCGGGCAGGTGGCAGGACCCAAGAGGGTCGGGCGCTACAAGTTTTTTCCTAGCAGCCTGGTGGGTCAGTCTGACCCTGCTCCCTTTAAAATGCTGGAGAGTCAGAAGAACAAGGCAATAAATTCAAAAATAAATAATAAAGACCAACTGAAAAGTTGCTAAGAATATGACATTCTATAACATACTAAAAGAAAACTTACAGGTGAAGAACCACCACCCCTTTAAAACGCACGTGCAATAAGATAAAAATGGCATTCTAGGAATATTTGCAATGTCTTCCCCGTGGGCCTTTGAATGAGCTAATTCTGCCCCTTTAATAAACATACCATTCCAGAATCTCTTACTCAGCTGACTCAGAACAATTTGTTCCTCCAGTAATACAGCTTTGCCTTACTTGCACATAGTTATTATGAGAGAACAGGGTTCCCATGAGAATTCCCCGCACTGACCATGGGTAGAGTTATACACACTAATTAAAAGCTTTCTTTTTTTGGATGAAAACCCAATTTGGCATCTTTCTTTCTATATAAAGTCCTCAAACCGCTTTATGTATAGCAAATCCAAAGCTAAATTTCATATTGTAGATAAACACTGACCAGAGGCTTATGAAGAAAAAAAAATGGAACCTTTTCTCTTGCATTTTTGCTCTTGGTTATGCTTGCTTGTGCCTATACCTTCAAGGGACCTCTCCAAGTCTAAAATGTGATATTTTGGCAAAAGAGAACATTAGAATTTTATGTCTGGCATTAACACCAATGGGGAAGCTTGGTATCTAATTTTGCAATTTTTGTTGTAAATACCTTTAGAAGGCTAATTTACTAATGGTGGGAAAGTGCAAAAACACAGGTAAAGGGGTTGTTCACCTCTAAATCAACTTTTAATGTAATGCAAAGAGCAATATTCTGAGACAATTTGCAGTTGGTCTTCATTTTTATTATGATTTCCTTTTCAATTTCTTGTTCAGTGGCTCTCCAGTTTAGAGGTTATCTGGTTGCCAAAATTACAAAATTACCTTAGCAACCAGGCAGTGGTTTGAGTGAGTGACTGAGATAATAACAATAAAAGTGTAGCAATAATTTTTTACTGGGGTCAGTAAACCCCATTTGAAAAATGCAAAGAGCTAGAAGAAGGCAAATAAATCATATTTATGAAAAATAAATAATGAAGTAAAAAGTTGCTCAGAATTTTATAACATAATAAAGTTAACTTAAATGTGAACTACTCCTTTATAAGACCATTGCAGCAGCACTGTATTCATGAGGGGTGGGCTGAGGTAGCACATGGATGCACAAGGTACTACAGAGCCATGTACCTACCCCATGTCTGTCAGGGCTCCCTTGTGCCAGAGAGAAGGTGCCATTGCATCTCTAATTATGGTACCAAGTGCAGCAGATTCCACAGGCACAAGTTCTCAGTGGATGGTCCCAAGTGGCACAATTTTACACCCCTTCCAGCTCTTGCACCTATGGGATTAGTAAATGAGGCAACATAATGGGCAGAATAACTGCTTGCAGCCTGCAATTTACCTAATGCTACATTTACATACAGAACGAAATTCCTGAATTTTTTTTAGTTTGGGCACTAATATCCTCAGAGAACAGCTTTCCATGCCTATGCAAAGTTAACTAAATTGCATCTGCTCCATTATCCTTGATGAAATATCTACTTACATCCTCGCAGACCAAAAAAAAACGAAGGCAGGAAGTCTCAAGATGGTTACGCTAGCGAAAGTCTATCATGCTAAAGTAAGGGAATCAGCAATCCAGAAATTGGTTTAGAAGCAGGTATTAACTCTATTCCAATTAGGGGTTTCTCTTGTAAAAAGAAAGTTTTATTAGGGTACCGGCATACAGGACATTTGGTCACCCATGATAAATCTGTGCTATTTGGGGCATCAAAATCGCCAAAGTTTCCTTACTGACAGCATAAAGGAGAAGGAACAAAGGAGAAGTGAACAAGAAAGTCATGGAGAAGGCTCCTTCGCAGGTACCCTGGGCCCGGGGTATCAGGTAAGTGATTACAATAACTGGGGGGTGCTATAATGTCTGTAATGTAAACTGCCAGTGGAAACAACATATGCAGTGCTTTTGCAAGGTGCATGTTTTCCCAACAAAATTACATTTCCATATTTTGGAGCTTTGTGGGTTATGGGATTCAAGACAATTACTCACATATACTGCATATATAAACCCAAATATACAGGTCATATTCTGTGGAAAATCTTTTACATTACTGGACTTTGGACAGAAAATAATTTAAGATGAGAAATACACTTGGTGACTATAAGGGTCATTTAAAATCCCCTGGGCAGTAGAGGGGTGCAAAAGCATACCCCCCCAGTAGTTCTCATTCCAGCAGCACTTTTGCCCAGGGTGATGGCTGCAATGTGCACCTCGCACCAGATAAAAAATATTTCATGAGGAGCACAGTGCAGAGTCATAGGGTGCAGGGTGATAGGGCAAACAGTAAGGACCCCACTGCAGCCTGCAGCCTCTGGCGCTCCCTAACGTATCCCAGCTAGGGACAGGAAGGGGTTGTCTACGTGTCTATACCTCTTGAATAGATCACTGGCAAATGCAGAATTTGCTCTTTTCGAAAGGGAAAACCACACGTTTCTACTCTATGAAACAGCAATTCTGCAATAGCAGAATAAAGGCACGCTGAGCCTGTTTTGCAGTTTTCACCTTTTCATTTTTTTTTTTTAAAGGTATATTTTATTGCTTTTCATACAAACAAAAACATAAAATAACACATTTAACAGTACAATAAAGAAAATATGCTAGTTTTCACCTTTTCATTTTAATGATTCCTTATGTGTTTCACCACTACTTACTAGGTTACTATAATCCTACTTGTTAAATAAAAGGGCTAATTTTACCTTTCCAAAAGCAGGTATGGCTTCTGTAATTCGGAAACCATACCTCCCAACATTCGAAAAATGAAAAGAGGGACAAAAAGATTTGGCGCGCGCAGCGCGGCAAATTTCTTTGACCACGTCCCCTTTTGTTGCCACGCCCCAATTACCACATCCCTTTAAAAAAAATACTCCTTTTATATAGTTGAAATGGCGGGATCAGACGCAAATGTGCTATACCCTCATACTGTACTGCCTAAGTTATACGTGAGTTATAACTATGTACCAGTTTTGCCCCCCCACACATTAGCCCCCCATACAGAGTAGCCCCCCCATACACAGGTGCCCCCCCATACACAGGTGCCCCCCATACAGAGTATCCCCCCCCATACACAGGTGCCCCCCATACAGAGTATCCCCCCCCATACAGAGTATCCCCCCCCATACACAGGTGCCCCCCCATACAGAGTATCCCCCCCCATACACAGGTGCCCCCCCATACAGAGTATCCCCCCCCATACACAGGTGCCCCCCATACAGAGTATCCCCCCCATACACAGGTGCCCCCCCATACAGAGTATCCCCCCCCCATACACAGGTGCCCCCCCATACAGAGTATCCCCCCCCCATACACAGGTGCCCCCCCATACAGAGTATCCCCCCCATACACAGGTGCCCCCCATACAGAGTATCCCCCCATACACAGGTGCCCCCCCATACACAGGTGCCCCCCATACAGAGTATCCCCCCCATACACAGGTGCCCCCATACAGAGTATCCCCCCCATACACAGGTGCCCCCATACAGAGTAGCCCCCCCATACACAGGTGCCCCCATACAGAGTAGCCCCCCCCATACACATGTGCCCCCCATACAGAGTAGCCCCCCCCCATACACAGGTGCCCCCATACAGAGTATACATGCTGCTGGCTGCTGGCTGCTGGCTGCACGTTAGTCCTCCTCTTCAGCGTCTCCTCTATATGCGTCTCCTTGTTCGGCGGAGCCAGGCCTTTTATAAGGTTGCGCCCGTGCGTGCGTGTGACGTCAATACGCACGGGCGCAACCTTATAAAAGGCCTGGCTCCGCCGAAGGAGCCGCATATAGAGGAGACGCTGAAGAGGAGGATTAACGTGCAGCCAGCGCGTCCCGCTGTCGGGATAGTTCCATGAATGTCCCGCATTACGGAAATGCGGGACATTTATGGAACTATCCGGGACAGCGGGACACGCTGCCAAAACCGGGACTGTCCCGCAGAAAGCGGGACAGTTGGGCGGTATGGGAAACCTGTTTTCCAGAAAGCACCAAAAAAGGCCATCTCCCATAGACTCCATTTCAATTTTAAAAAGTGGTTTCCTTTTTCTCTGTACTTGATGGTAACTAAACTGCATGAATTCATATTGGGGCAAAACATCCTACTGGGTTTGTCTAATGTTTAAAAGATCTTTAGCAGGCTTAAGGTATGGACATCCAAATTACAGAAAAAACCCAGATCCCCAGCATTCTGGATAATAAATCCCATACCTGTACAAGTAGCTCCCAGACTGGCAATCTGTGGGTTCTGGTCAATGCCAGAGGGGCTGCTGTAAGATGCCATAGACAGTCACTATTGGGCCTGTGGGGGCTGTTTGGGCCTCTGTGTACTTGATATGCCAGGGTCTATTTTGAATCCAAGTCCGGGCCTGAGTACCAGAGAGTATGCATGTATGTGGTGCTATTTCAGTCACTTTTAAGTGGACCAAAAACACAGCACCAAAGAGGCCAAAATAGATTCCAGTGCCACACCCAACAAGTGCCAATGCCAACATCTGATAGGTGCTAGCTTCACAGCATTGTTTAAATGTATATTGCCTATTGTCAAGAATGAAACTGGCTTTACATACCAGTGAAAGCCACCAACCTGTAGGCATTTAGCGTAATGCACTTGCTCCTCCCACTTGTATTTGTTTACTTTAATGAGATACATATATGATGGGGCATCTTTATTTGCTTGCAAAAAGCCCTTAGCAGCAATGGCATTATAAATTCTATAGAAAATAAAGCTGTTGCGTTCTGTTCCCGGCGGCACTGTAAATATGTAAGTGAAGACGGCGGCGCGTCTCTTATTTGCAAATTGAATCCACGGAATCATTTTCTCCAAAAGATAAACAAAAGTTGCTGATTTGCCTGGATCCACTCATCAGAACATAAGGCAGAGCTGCTTTATTACAGGGGGAAAATAAACGAATAAAGCAATTATTTTAAGAGATATTAAATCTTTCAGTCGAAGATATATTGTGCTGATTATATTATTTAATTGGATCGGAATAGTCACACAGGGAAAGGGAAATCACAGCGGCAAGGGAATGCTAAGCTTTTGTTTTTAAAGAAACAGTGCAAGACAAAAGCAAAGTAAATTTAGGGTAACGACATGGGTACATTTTGTCCCAGTCCAATAACTCTCAACAACCAGTCATTACATTTGGCCACTGAATGATCTTTAAAATTTTACTTTCCCATGGGTTGCAATTTTTTTTCGCCATTTAATATGTGACCAATCTGAAATAAAAAATATGCCATCTAAAAGCAGGTGTCCCTTTTTCAATTGAAAGATCTTTTGCTGCTTTGCTTTGTTGTTTTAGAGGTTTTTGTTTATTTGTTATGCTTTTTTTGTGCTACAAAATAATTTTTTTTTTTTCACATTTGATTTGCTTTCGGTTGAATCTTTCACAAAGAATTCGGGTTTGGGCCGAATTCCAAAATAGTGGATTCGGTGCATCTCTACTGAGTAGCCCTAGAAGCTCCCTCTGTTTGTTTAAGATAGCAGCTGCAATTTAAGCTTGGTCTCAGAAGCTTCTGTGCTACATTATGCTATTATGGGAGGGGGAGGAGCAAACTGAGAAGACTTGTGCTGTATAGGAGACACAAAATCCTGTGTTTCTTTTGATAGAGGACTTAGTACAGTTTTTCTGTGAGTGCATATGCAGAGCTGTCAACCTTTGGGGAGTAACATCCAGGGGAGTAACATCCAGGGGAATCTGCGGCGCATGCTAACTCACTGACAAAATTATTCGCTAGTACCCAGAAGTGACATCACACGCATGTGCAAATGCGCTTCCAGAATGACGTGACACACTTGTGCAGATGCCCCGTTGAAGGCGAAAAATCGATACCCACGCATGTGCAAATGCTTCTAATGAGATTACCGCTAGCGTAATGCGTATGTGCCCACTGGATTTGACATGAAGTCTGTGGGATTGAACTGGGGGCGACGAGAGACTGGGGGAAAAAAGACAAAAGTGGGTAACTCCTGAGAAAATATGGGGGATTGACAGCTCTTCTTATGGCTGTATTTACACTAACCTTTTTGATAAAGCTTACTTAGTTTTTACCTTTACTTCTCCTTTAAGGGTATTACTAATTTATCGGCAACTACATTTCCAGCCTTGGCAGGTGTTTTACCGTGTTTTTACACTACTTAGAAGACTGTACAATTACTAAAAACGTTGTTACTGACTTACCCAGGAACTCCCTCATCCAACAACACCAAATACTACTACTGTAATCATAAAATGAATATAATGAATAAATACAAAATTACAAAACATATAAATATACAAAACAAACCCAAAAGGAGAATATATAAATTAATTCCAGAATTCTAAGTCAGTGCATAGGTTAGGTAACCACTTATGAGTGTTCACAAACATATCATTGTAGATCCCTTTTCCAAAGTTTGCATGTGGCCTGGTAACTCACAACAACCAATCAGATCTGTTTTTAATCAGTAAATGTGACTTGCTCATTGGCTTCCAGGTGTAACTAGAGCATTGAACAAAACATGTGTAGCAATAGGCAGAATAGCTTTCAGAATAAGAAATATAAGTATTTATAACTAACCTTACTTGTGGCAAACATGGCAAAGTAGGGCAATTCCATTATACTGTCAAATGTCACTCAGTATATGCAGCGACAGAAATGAATAAGACTGTGTATTTAGACATTTAAGATTTTATCAGAATAATGAGATCGCAATGTGTCGACAATCCTGTGATGTCTCAGTAGATTCAAGCCCAGGGGGACTTGTTAAAATGTAAATATTGGCTAAGGAAAAATGCGGAAACGCAATGAAGGAAGGAGCGTCAGGTAGACTGATGTGATGAATAGAACAAGAAATAGACTAAATCACAACTTGCAGGTTAAATTACAGGTACACAAAGAAAGTTACAGGAAGGGAAAATAAGCGACGATGGAAGGCTTGGAATGAATTAGCAGCAGTCTATCTGCAGGAATATCCGCAGCTTGGTATAACACTGCAATGTGCAGGAGTTTCTGCCTCTCTGATAAAAATAAATATCAGCTGCTTCGTATAAAAAAATCAGAAGATTTCAAGGGGTTAAACTAACATCACTCTACACTGCTATTGAATAATGTGTCCCTGTAGCTTATAAAAGTGCTGCCTCTAAGCAGTAAGGCTTGCTCAGTCACCTCCCATTCACTCAGCTCTTAAAAGCTGGAATGAACATACTAAATAGCAATGACTTATGGGTAATAGTGATGCATGGGTGTGCCCAAACCCGCAGGCAGTGCTGAAATGGCCCGCCAGGTTACTATGAGACCTCCTGGTGGGCCCTCCTGCTCCTTACCATTTGGCCTATTTCATGCTCATTCCCCATTTCTATATGGGACAATAAGAGGCTAAATAGATGAAAGAACAGAATATAGTATGTAAAGAAATGAGACTAGGAGGATAAAGTAATTAAGTGAGGAGAGGAGAAAAAATAGCTTGGAGAGCAGTCCTATGGTCTAAGGTTTTCTGGCGGGCCTACGATTGCCATTTGCCCGGTTTTTAGGAGGGCTGTCCAGGTCAAACCTTCCTGCCCTGCTTTCCAAATGAGGAAAATTAGGCAGGACTTTATTAGTGATGCAGCAATCGGCCAATCACCAAGTCATAGCCCCACCCCTGACACCATTGGCCATGCCCCTGACATTTCCTTCCACGCCCCCATGACATCACCGCCCCGTCAGTGAGTCATGTGACAGAAATTACATTGCTAAGCACTGATTATAACTGCTGACATCACTAAGCACTGTTCATAAGGATATCATTTAGAGGATATTCATGGCTCTTGTGTATTATTATACAATATGGGTTATAGAATAAAATACGTTTCAATGGCCCGCCTCTGCCATATATCAATGCCCTAATGCTATCTATGGTATACTGACATTAAAGGCCCTTTCCCACATGGGCCCAGCAGACATAGTTCAGGGGGTTGAGGAGGTGGTATAGGGCACTGGAACTGGATGTCTAGATCTGCTAAATAAATAGTTAAATAAATAGGTGAAGGGTTGTAGCCCCAATTTTTACCTGTTTCCTAGGATGGGCTCCCCGGATGCACCAAGCGCAGAGTAATCCATTCCATAAAAGTGTAACCCCAGCAGGATTTTCTTTCTCCATTTGGATTCAGGATCCAGTAGCTGTATGCATGCTTGTACCCAGGTGATGGGCGAATTAGGGCCAGGTCTACATGAAAAGAGAATCCAGTGGTGTTTATTTCTGGGCGTTTCATTAAAAAAAAAAACAATTAAGATAAGGAACACTCTTACTCTTACCTTCATGCCAGTTTTTTAACACTGTAATTTCTGCAGGAGTACTCTTATAACCCTAGTGTTGGGCTGGTCAGTGCACCACAGTAACCAATCAGCTTTCCCTAGTCTAAAGGTGGCCATAAATTGGTCGATAAAAGCAGCTCACAACCCAAGTCAACAGTTTATCGACCCATGTATGGGACCCTCTGAAAGGCCTACCTGACTGATATCTTCTCAAAAATCTGCCAAATTTCAATCGGGCAGGTTTGATTTTTACTGTCAGATTGATGACTGCATTTTCTTGTGAATACGGTCCATGATCCGATGGCCTGCAATGCAGCAATTAGGATCCGATAGGATCAACCAGATATCACCCACCTCAAGGAGGGCATATCAATGTATGGCCACCTTATGACTAGACTAGAACGGCAATCAATAAGACTAAAGCTGACCAGACAAGGGCTAATAAACTCTGCTGACTTGGCTCCTCCAGACAAGAATTTTGGCATCCCATCTGCCTGTGTTTTGGCTCAGGAATAAATGCCCTCATCCCAAGTTTGAAAATTCCATCGGGCTAAGATTGCATCTGTTCATTGATGTAGTCAACATAGTCCTGCAGTATTATCCAATCTCTGCCACCCCCCTTTAGGCCAATGATTGACTCTGGACACAGTGCACAGTAGTGATGGGAGGGCTGACTCACGACCCACAACCCGTGGGACCCAAGTGTTTACCCATAGTTTAGGTGGTTTAGGGTTGAAATTTGGGCAGCTACTGTGGGTTCGGGTTGGGTGCGGGTCAGACTGGGAAGCTAATATGAGTGCAAAACCAACACACATAGCAGAAAGACATGGGTACGGGTTGTGTGTGGTTCCTACAATGGCAATATTTTGCAGGTTAGAGTCAGGTGTGGGTCAAGATTTGATGGGATAGAGTCGGTGTGGGTTAAATTTCCTTATCTTCACATGTATGGCCAGTTTATGCAAAGGGTGATATTCGCTCTAACCAGTCCCCTTACTGTAATGAACGCTAAAATTATACACTAAATTTTTTTATCTAATTATTTAGGAACACACTTTTTTCTTTCTTTTAATTTCATAATTTTTCATTTTAACATGGACAGTTTACTTTCAGATTTACATCTGAAAGAGAGAACCTTTGGCTGGTCCTCTGCACCGCAAATCTTTGCATTTAGGCCAATGCAAAATCACATAAAAAATGATTTATGATGATGCTCTTGATATGTAATACAGGCTCAGCACCGATCTGGGAATTCCTAATTAGAATTAGCCATTTCTGTTCCTGACCTCAGAAGGTGGAAAGATGACAAAGCCAAACTGTTTAATAAACATTGGGTAACAACCTTGCTGCAATATTTAGGTTATATAACTTGAAAATATATTTATTTTACACCGTAAATCTTGTTTGTGGCTTCAAAACCTTTATATTGGAGGAAACATCGTCCCTGTCCACACAATCAAAATTTGCCATAAAAAATGTAAATGTACAAATACAGATGGTGCAGGCCTCATTGAGGCATTTGGCACACAAAAAAAAGACTATTCATTTCAATTTGGGTGCATCAGGATGCGCCAGATGCTTCATTGATTTCTGTTCCATCTGTACCTGTGATAGAAGTCATAACCAGCAACTCAATTAAACATGCCGATTGTGTATTGCAATGAATGTACATATCCAGCACCTCATGAAAATTTTGAGCACCAGCTGCGGTTTCTGGACGAGATCACGGAAATGAGGACCTGCAAGATGCTCTAAGATAGAGCAGGAGCATTGCAATCTGTGCTGAGCCGGCTCCATTCCTGAGGGTACACATATCCTGTCCATCACAGGGTGAATGGGCATGAACTGTGCAGCCGCCCTGCTGTGCCTTAGAATAATGAAGAAAGTAAGGCCGGTCCTGGGTCTCGCACAAGTGTCAATCATCCTCTCATCCGATTGTGTTTTATGGCACCCCGAAGCATTACACTTCTAGGTGGCTTATTCCGTCATTGAATTTAAGGACAGTTACTAAAGTTTTTCTCCAGCAGGTTTTAGTATCACAGTGAGTCTGCTCTTGGGTTTTATAGCCATATTATTTTCTCTTTATTATGCCTTTCTTCCCCTGTCTTCTGGCAAGAGAGCACAGTGGGCTTTGCAACAGAGGGGCACGCTGTATTTAGATCACTGAATGAACTGACATAATAAGAAATTCCAAGAACTCAAAAAAAAAAACAGTTATATTACATTTCTAAAGGTTTACACAAGAACTAAAGCTTAAAAGCCATGCCAAATGCATTTGTGAATGACTATATATGCAGATGATGGAATTAAATTGTAGTTTACCTTTGAATTAACTTTTAGTATGATGTAGACAGTGATATTCTAAGAAAGTCTGCAATTGGTCTTCATCTTTTATGGTTTATCAGTTATTTAGCTTTTTGTTCAGCAGCACTCCAGCTTGTAATTTCAGCAGCTATCTCAAATGCAAGGGTCTTATTTTCCCTAGCAACCAGGCAATGGTTTGAATAAGAGACTAGAATAAGTATTGTAGAGGGACTGAATAGGTACAGGTATTGGACCCATTATCAAGAATGCTTGGGACCTGGTGTTTTCCGGATAAGGGATCTTTCCATAATTTGGATCTTGTAATTTGGAGGCTTGTTTTGTTTCCAATAAGGATTGATTTTATCTTAGTTGGGATCAAGTACAAGCTACTGTTTTATAATTACAGAGAAAAAGGAAATCATTTTTAAAAATTAGAATTATTTGCTTATAATGGAGTCAATGGGAGATGGCCTTCCCGTAATTTGGAACTTTCTGGATAACGAGTTTCTGGATAACGGGTTTCTGGATAACGGATCCCATACCTATACAATAATAATAAAAAGTAACAATAACAATAAAATTGTAGCTGAACAGAGCAATGGTTTTAGCCTGCTGGGCTCAGTGACCCCTATTTGAAAGCTGGAAAGAAGTAGAAGAGGAAGGCAAATAACTCAAAAACTGTAAAGAAAAAATAACAAAGACCAAAGGCAAAACTGCTAGGAATAAGCCATTCTATAACATACTAAAACTTAACTTAAAGGTAAACCACCGTGTAACAAGTGACCAGCAGCTTGGGTGAAAAAGATGTGAATAGATGTGAAGATTACATCCAAAATACAGGGGCGGATTTATGGAAGATCTAAGATGGGGGAATCCAAGATTCCCAGCAGTTTGGCCATTTAACCCATTTAGCAAATCTTTCCTGACAGTTTGTAACTTATTGATGAATGTATTAAAGCTGACAGATAAGTCAATTTGTCCGAATGTGTTCAGCTGCTTTGAGCAGCATTTCCCTTGGGGTATTGGATTAAACCCTTCTGCAAATCACATGTAAGGATTAACTATTCTTTTCCACCAAGAACAAGAAAATGTTAATAAGGAAAGTGCTGGGGGTTTTATATGAGTGGTAGGCATTGGTTTTGCTCATGCAAAAGCATAAGAGTCTACTTTCTCCTTTCCACCAGTGAGAAGCCAACTTTTCAGTAAAGTTAAAAACGGTTGGAGGACACCAGATGACCAAGAGGTAACCCAATCAAACATATACAGTACATACTCCATGCCTTAGTCTAAACCAAAAACATGACTTGAGTGCTTTAAAAGTGAAAATTACTGTTTCACTGCGCAAATAGTCACCTGATTGGCCTCCAAACATCAGCTGTCCTCTATGGTACCAAGAAGGGACAGTCTAACTGCGCTTGTCTAGTGCTGCAAGTACCACATTGCTGGAGCCCAGTGTTCTTGAAAAATAAAATAATTGGACGAATGGTTGCACTGTGTGTTTTTTGAGGTGTAGTAAGCAAGTAAGGGGGGTGGCTACTGGTTCAGAAATAACTCCATGTGTGCCAATTTTTTTCTTGAATTATGGGGAAAAAATGAAATTGACTGTAGTGATTGTCTTTACTGTTAATATAGATGGCCTGATGATCACACTGAGGGTGTTGTAGGTAGTGGATATAGGCAATATATAGTTGAAGGAAAAGGAATTGCCATTGGCTGGGCTCTTGGTGCTGCGGTAGTACTGAGGGTCCAGAGGCCAAAGGGTGTCTGACTGCTGGTTTGGGTCCTGTAAATGAGGATTTAGATAGTGATAAGTTAGACCCCACCACAGCATACCCCAGGGGTGTAAGACAAATAAGGGTTAAAGATAAAGGGCCATTCTGAACTCTATCTAGGAGATAAGTGGTAAATGACCAAGGTTCACTCTCTCTAACCCTGGATGGCATTCACTGTGGGTACCCTACAAAAGGGTCAACCTCTTTTGCTGATGTTCTACCCCACATGAGTGCCCTTCCAGTGAAGGTGCCATATGAATGGGTATTAAAGCACAAGGTAGTGTACTAAACCAGAGGAACAGAACAAGCATCACAGCATCATACTAAAACTGACTACTACAATGCCCAGGCATTTTATTAAGAGCCTGCTCAGTTGTGCACAACAGCATGCATGGACAACCTTGTACTTCCAAGCTCCCTTGCCAACTTGCATCTATAGCCACAAGTGCCATTGCATGCTGGCGTTTATATATAGATGCCAAAATGGAAGATCATTTGAGGATGTATGGGGGCACCATGTAATGTACATGTTGTGCTCAATGCTTTTTAGAGGGACTCCGGTATTACAATAGAATTCTGTGCAATATGAGTAAAAAACATAGCAGTCTGCATCCAAAACTGCACATTGCATTGCATTCATAAATGAGCTCAACAGTGTACAAAATGTAGTGCTTGGAAATCCATATGGTCTAATAAATTATTCAGAAACTTGCATTTCTAGTGTACACACAGGCCAATACTTACAGGTAACCTCAATTAATTGACATCCCAGTCTCGTTGACATATAACAATGACCTTATCTGATCCGTAATGAAATATTCTAATATTTGGTTAGCTTTTCAGCTCTAGCAGACAGCACTATCATTTGTGCAGATTGCTGGATTTCTTCAATTTCCTCAATCACAGCCTGGCTAAATAACGTATCACTGTGCCGATAAATGATTAAATAAACTGTCGGCGGGTGCTTGTGGTGAGTATTCTTATCAGACACTTGCATGAAAACCCCTTTAATCTGATCTTAATGTATTACTGCACACATTAGACTGTCTGAGACTGCTCAGGACATGCACTGACACTGATCCTCATCTTCCTCAAGGGAGAGGAGATTAGAAGTGCAGACATCAATACCACATTATAAAAGTCAGATATGTTATACATTTAGCTGGCTCTTACAATGAAGACTATACCAGATTTTTACACTGGCATTTCTGCAGTATTTTACACATAAAACTCACCCAGTGTAGCCGAGGACAAGGCACATTAAACAGAAAGAGTGCAGCTAAAGGTGAGGTGGAGAGCAACCCCTGCAATGCCATACACTGCTCTTCCCACTGTCTAGCCAGTGCCCAGTGCTGGCAATATACACCTCTATAAAACTGATGTTGCCCGCAATAGGTCTCTGCTAACGCGGGCGACTACTCTCTCTAAAATGCCTTTCCACGGGCAGCAATACGCTGGAGGAAAGGCCTACTCTTGGCTTTGGTTTTCCGAAGTTGCCTGCTGGAAGAATCTTCTCATGACTTTGGAAAACTGAAACAATGCGTAGGCTTTTCCACCAGCGATTCGTATTGTTGCCAGTGGGAAAGCATTTTGGAGAGATTAGTCACCTGCGGTAGCAGAGATCTATTGCGGTCGACTAAATCTCTTTATTGGACATTAGCCTAAAAGAGATTTTAACACTCAAATTTACACTCTCTTGCATAGCTCAAGCTGGAAATTAACATGGGGTGGAGGCAGCAAATAAGCGTAATAATTGATACCTATAAATACAGCCCATCATATTAAAGGGATTCTATAATGTGAAAATAGTGCTTCTCTCCAGCAAAATCTTGCATTGAAATCCATTTTTCAAAAGATGTGTGATGTGGGACTAGCCATATTCTTACATATTCTTAATCTCTCAGGTGCTCTCAGCCATGTCACCTGTGCTCTGAAAAACATTAGTCATATCTTACTGCTGAGCTGCAAGTTGGAGTGATATCACCCCCTCCCATGTTGGTCTGATTTCTGTTAATTCTTTTTTGTGAAGTTTTTAATAAAAACACATAAAAACCCTTTCTGCACCAGCAGCAGAACAATGGTAAGGGAGCAAGAGAGCAGCTCCCTGACACCTGTATTGGTAAAAATGCTCCCATGCCCCACCTAATGGTAGATATGGTAACGGCACTAAATACTAAAAATCCAGCTCACCCAATTCACAAGTCCTCCAATTACACTAAGGGGCAGATTTATCAAAACCCGAGTTCGAATCCCGAATGGGAAAAATTGGGATTGGAAACGAAAATTTCTGAAGATCGCAAATATCCCGAAAATGCTTACGAAAAAAATCGTATTAGTCACGAAAAAAATCGTATTAGCCACGAAAAAATCGTATTAGTCACGAAAAAATCGTATTGGCGATCCAAAAGTCACGTAATTTTCGTACCAAACCATTGCAAACAGCGGCAGTCTTTCCGAATTTTTCGCGCGGGCGCACGACTTTTCGCACGACTTTTTCGTGCGCCCGCTCGAAAAAATCGGGCGGGCGCATGACTTTTTCGTGCGGCCACTCGAAAAAATCGGGCGCGAATCCGCTCGGTGCGTTCGGACCCGTTCGGGTCTTAATAAATCTCCCCCTAAGTAGGAAAAACAATAGCTTATTTGAAAGCAGTTTTTGTAGCACTGGGTCTTTCTGAAAGCTCACACTTAACACAATGATCTGAGATGGCGCCTACAAATCGATATTACAACTAAAACACCATAATAATCGTGAAAGATTCCCCCTATGTTCTGGTAAGGTAGGCAAGTGGGTCAGGCGTACTCAGGCAACAGTATTTGGTGTTTGTCTTAGGCTTATGCTTTTTTGCACATCCCAACCATTGTGTCTTTTACTGTTGCTCACAGGTTATAAGAAAGTTCCTGCTTAGCCAGTCTTACCTTTGGGGACTTGAATAGTCATATGTCATGAGGCTGAAGCTGTCCACAACAGGCGCCAACTGGTCAAACTCTTTCCTCCCAAACATGCCCAAATGATCAGTGCTGAAATAGAAGAGAAAACAATAAATCAATACTTTCTTACAGATATAAAGTACATACAGATATATATACAGCTGAACATACACTGAAAGATCCGCACATTTGACAATCTCACTAAATGAGCAGATCTTAGTGTTTGCCCAGCTTAACATTGTCCTCTAACTGGACAATGACATCAGGAGGGCTAATGACATTGAAAGTAAGGGTTATGATGTTATTTCTCCCAGGAATGCCTAATATGAGTTGGGCGATATTGGATTGATCCAATTGTTCAGTCCTTGGGCCAAATGACTGAATCACATCAACGGATGCAAGCCATCTGGGTGAGGATCACATCAAAGTGCTCTTTGCTTTTAATCCTGCCTGATTTCCAGCCAGATATCAGGCAGGCCTGTCTGAGGGCCCCATACACGGGCTAATAAGCTGATGACTCTGTTGGCCGGCAGCTTTTACCAGCCCATGTATGGCCACTTTAAAGGTGTCAATCCAATGTTGTACTCAACACTGCACAGTAGAATGCCAGCCAATTGGCATCTGGTAGGAGGCCATTTGGGATCTTGAAGGACATGAAAGGAAACTGCAATCTTTCCCTGCAAACATTTTGTAGAAGGACTGTTAGGGTACACCCACCACTGATTTTTAGTGCAGACATATACCAGAGAAGATTTATGGCAAGCTCCAATAAAGGTGTAAGTTTTAGGTCAAAGTGAAAGTTGATGCCATATAATATTTATGACTGCCGACACAATGAGGGTAGTTTTGAAAAAATATCCCCTTTAAACTCCCTTTATGGTGTTATTGCAGGCTGCGTGTCCTATGGGATTGGTGTATTTGATGCATAGCAATGTGCTACCTGGAATGAACCAAATAACATGAATTTCATAGCAGGAGGCTTTACTGTAGAGGTTGGCACAAAGAGAACAGAAAATAGTGAATTATTCCTATTACAACGGAGATCTGTGCTTTGGGAGATCAGTTTCCCAGTATTATGATGTAAAAGCCAGGGAATTAGGCTATACGTTAGTTTCATTGTATTTGTTGTATCTGGTGGGGTTTCTCAGTGCTCCAGGATTATAAGTACATAGAAGTTTTGTCAAGAAGAAAACATCCAAGGGATTTGAAAAGATCTGTATTCATCTTTATGTTTTATTGTTCTGTCCCGGCACTGGTTTAGCGCAGCACAGCCGAGTCAAGTGCTCTTACTGAGAGAGGCCTAACAACTGGATGTCTTTTTTATACCTTATTTTTATATCAGTTTTAACCACACAAAAAAAATAAACAAACAAACAAAGCAACTAAAGACACAGGGCTCCCATGGCACTGCATTCACACAGCAGCCCCTTTGAAAACACTGTCCTTCCCTTTTTATGTTCCAAGTTTCCAAGGCCATAAAGCAACTAAACCCCCCAACAAAGTAGGCATTATTTTAATACTATTAAAGGGGAACACCTGGTTCCAAACAAAAAATTGTTAAAGAGCCCTCCACAACACAGAAACCCCTAATACTGTATACCGGTGACTGTAATCTGTTCCTTCAAAAACTATGAATAAATACTATTTATTTGCACTATTTCATATGAACAGCAACACAATGGGGGGTAAGTTAAAACTCCCTGTTGCTCCTTTTGTACCTTCTGGCTTAATCTGAGTACCCAAACTGTACAGGGGCTGCTGTTTAGGGAAAGTAGTAGAACATTCCTCACTCAAAGAATGCTTTAACAAATATATAATTACAGATATCTCTGTTTTTACTGCTAAATAGAAATGGAAAATGTGTTGATAATTGACTTTGAATATGACTGTATAATCCGAACTCCCTTCAAATATCTATTGCACGCCTATCATATTATGGAAACAGAAGGAACCCTAACGTGAGATTAATGAATATTTAGATTAATATAATAATTGAAGTCTATGGATTCCAGGGTGAGAACCAAGGCCCGGGACACAGTGGGAAAGAACAGGCCTCGGGAAACACAGTTTCATTGAAATTGATTTTAATTACTCACAAGGGCAGGCAAATAAGGGCAATTATAGAGAGAATTAGGTTTTATAGCAGGTTGTATTATTTTGTAGATTGAGGAGATAACTAATGTGACTGTTGCTGAAATCCAATCTCCAGCTTGGCGCCTGAAGGAAACCCTGTGTCATATAATGGATGATTCCTAATCATAGATTGAGACCACCCTGTACAATTAGCTAGATGGAGTTGTAGCCCAGCAATCTCTGGATGGCCCCAGGTTGCCCACTTTTTAAAAAAAAGTTAAATGAACCAAAAAAAAAATCATGTATGCAAAACTATAACTGTCCCTTATGTCATTCATACAGCTCACCATCCATATTAGCTTACTCACACACTATCCATATTACCAAGGGCACGTGTGTAATTCCCCCTGTGGTTATGGACTCTGCAACTGCTTTGCCTGCCCAGAATGTACAATGGCTGGGCTGAAATGGAGGGGCTGAAATGTACATACCCTCCGTGCCTAGTAGGAAAGCTCAGGAGATATGTTTGCAGAATGCAAAAGAGACCCAGAATTTTAGAAAAGGTTCTGGCTGAACCCTTCAGCTCATGCAACACCATTATACATATCTCACTGGCTCCTCAGCTCCCCACATGGCTACTATAGCCTCCCACAGATATACAATCTCTCACTAGGTCAGCTTGGCTACTATTTTAATTCTCATTCATACCTATCTGTCACTAGCTCCGCAAAACCCTGACTAGTTACACTTGCCACTTATAGCCATAGAGTATCACAGTTACTTTTCAGATCTCTGCAAAGCTAATCTATCTATTCACAGGCATGTTTCTTTAGCTTTCCTGCCTGGCTACTTTAGCCACTCGCAGCCCCCTCCATCCACAGATATATCTCACTGCCCATCAGATCCTTGCCTGGCCACTCTAATCACTCACAGATATATCTCACTTGTCCATCAGATCCTTCCTTGGCCACTCTTACCACTCACACATATATCTCACTTGCCCATCAGATCATTGCCTGGCCACTCTGACCACTCACAGATATATCTCACTTGCCCATCAGATCCTTGCCTGGCCACTCTAACCACTCACAGATATATCTCACTTGCCCATCAGATCCTTGCCTGGCCACTCTTACCACTCACAGATATATCTCACTTGGCCATCAGATCCTTGCCTGGCCACTCTAACCACTCACAGATAAATCTCACTTGCCCATTAGATCTTTGCCTGGCCACTCTAACAACTCACAGATATATCTCACTTGCCCATCAGATCCTTGCCTGGCCACTCTAACCACTCACAGATA
Organism: Xenopus tropicalis; assembly: GCF_000004195.4. NCBI lineage: Eukaryota > Metazoa > Chordata > Amphibia > Anura > Pipidae > Xenopus > Xenopus tropicalis. The sequence continues at coordinate 30,800,399 of NC_030680.2, read as the reverse complement.
AATCTCACTTGCCCATCAGATCCTTGCCTGGCCACTCTAACCACTCACAGATAAATCTCACTTGCCCATCAGATCCTTGCCTGGCCAGTTTAACCACTCACAGATATATCTCACTTGCCCATCAGATCCTTGCCTGGCCACTCTGACCACTCACAGATATATCTCACTTGCCCATCAGATCCTTGCCTGGCCACTCTAACCACTCACAGATGTATCTCACTTGCCCATCAGATCCTTGCCTGGCCACTCTAACCACTCACAGATATATCTCACTTGCCCATCAGATCATTGCCTGGCCACTCTGACCACTCACAGATATATCTCACTTGCCCATCAGATCCTTGCCTGGCCACTCTAACCACTCACAGATATATCTCACTTGCCCATCAGATCCTTGCCTGGCCACTCTAACCACTCACAGATATATCTCACTTGCCCATCAGATCCTTGCCTGGCCACTCTAACCACTCACAGATAAATCTCACTTGCCCATCAGATCCTTGCCTGGCCACTCTAACAACTCACAGATATATCTCACTTGCCCATCAGATCCTTGCCTGGGCACTCTAACCACTCACAGATAAATCTCACTTGCCCATCAGATCCTTGCCTGGCCACTCTAACCACTCACAGATAAATCTCACTTGCCCATCAGATCCTTGCTTGGCCACTTTAAACACTCACAGATATATCTCACTTGCCCATCAGACCATTGCCTGGCCACTCTAACCACTCATAGATCTTCAGTTCACTGCCTGGCTGCTCAGTACACTCAGAGAGTTGCTGCGCTTACTGATTCAGGGGAAATCTGGAGCTAGCACCAGCTCCTGACCAGGACGTAGCTCCAGGGTCCCCTTAGCACCAGCGTTATTGTGTCAGGCACAATGCCCCCATGCAGCCACAGTGAAGATGGCATCCTGGGAAAAAACACAGCATTTTGGGTAAAAAACATGGCAACTGCGCTTGAAATATCAGATCACCTCAAAGTCACTCAAACAGATTTTTACTTGCCCTTCAGAACCCTGCCTGACTACTCTAGCCATTCAAAGATATACTTCACTTGCCCTTCAGATTACTACCCGGCTACTTCATCCATAAATACAGTAGGTATAACTCACTAGCTTTTCAAATCTTGGTTAACATTGTTTAAAGGAGAAGGAAGGGCATTTTGGCATTTTATTGTCAATAGATTAGTCACAATAGTGCAAGCTAGAACGCTATATTTACTCTGCAAAAAAAGCTTAACCTGAGTAAACAGCCCTAGAAGCTACATCTGTTTGTTTAAGATAGCAGCTGCCATTTTAGCTTGGTCTCAGTAACTTCAGTGCTGCAGCTATAGCTGCTGGTATCTTAGATTACACAGAGTTGGGAGGGGAAGCACATTCTAATGGGAAGGGGGGGGAGGAGGAGAAGGAAGAGAGTAAGGAGCAAACTGAGCAGACTCCTGCCCGTGCCCTGAAGGATTTTTCTAAGAGCAGGAAGTCTGACATGGAGAAACATGTATACACAAAAGAAAAAATCCTGTGTTTCTTTTGATACCTTTCCTTCTTTTTACCTTTCCTTCTCCTTTAAGGCCACGGGACTGTTTTTGCCAAGGATTACTTGCCCTTTGCTACAATACTGCCACTGTGAACACAGCAGCTTAAAACACCCTCGCCTCTGTTACTGAACAAAGGCACCCAGAAAAGTACTGTGAGACACAGTCACAAAAAGGGGGTAGATAATGCTGTATCAGCAAAAAAAGTCTCCTAATTACAAGAGTTGCTTTTCTTCTATTGGGTCTGGTGTAAGCACAGCTGCGCAGGACCTCGGGGTAGTACTTTGCCACTGATTAAGTCAGTAATGTCCTTTGCAATTGTGAAGGCAAGACAGATCCGCAGAGCTGACAGATTGTGCCAGCCTCTTTCCTGGGTGCGCAGGGAAATGTACTATTATTACTGCATCCACATCAATACACTAGGAAGCAGGCATTTTCTGAATTAAAAATCGCCAAGTTTGATGAGCGCTGCTTTTCTTCTCTCCACTTTTAGGACATAGAAAGAAAACCTACTATGACACACACACAACAACACTACTCGATGGCTGTAATTAAATAGTAAAACAATACATTATAAATGGACAGTGAGGTTCTAACAAGGCTGAGTGAGAGTCTAGGCTCCTGCCAAAGTGACCCAAACAATTAGCATATTGAGCTTTGGCCCCTATGCCCAATGTTTCAGTCATATGATATACTTAGGAAGCCATTGTAGTGCAAATTTATTCATCATATAGTCACAAATTCAGATCCTCAGTCAGGCATTCCTGATGGAAATGATTATGAAAAGGACTGGCTAGCACATTCCCTAACATTCTGCCAGGCGAGCAGCAATGCACTCAAAACTACTCATCCGGACCCACAAACATGCTGTGCCGCTCCCACTTTTTTCCCACAACCACTATCTTAAATTTGCCTAAAAAATTACATTGGCCCAGAAGTGACATCACTTGGGAGGTGTTTTAACCGGGTGAGGGGAAAAAATATCTTTTTCATCAATGGAGTTGGGAAATAGTGCCTGCACTTTTCCCAGGTAGTCAAGGATGGTACTTGGTGGACCTTGTGCATGGTCAGGGAATAAGGGACTCACCTTAAACCAGCAGGTACCCAACATGATGCAGGACTCTACATTGTGGGTAGCTAGCCTGCTCGGCTAAATGATCTACAAGCTAGGAGGCATTCCACAGAACGCCAGTATACTTATCCCTATGTAAAGTCCGGGGGTGCCCTGGGCACCAGACCTAAGGATACCCCCCACAATGGATAAATATCCAGCAAGAACACAAGCTACCTGTGTGATATGCATGGACCTTGATAAGCCCTGCCCTATGTTCATTCATTATTCCCCCATTTACCCAGCCTCTGGTATATACAGTACGTTCCATTGCCAGGAATTACATTTATTCACCCACAAAGTGCTGATATAGGGAATTATAATAAGGTCACCTTATAATAAAACAAAACGGATTTGTCAATATTTGGGAAATATCGCTAACGCTGTGTATTTCCAAAGGTCAGCCACTCTGTTGCATCTCTGCCATATCCCCCAGCATTTGGATCAGTGCATTATTTATACAAAGCAAAGCAAAGCCATTTTCACAACGCTGTATTTATTGGCCTGCTAATCTCTTGAGTGTCCTTATTATGATTAAGCAGGGAAGACTATAAACAGGGCAGGCAGCAACGACATGAAAGTGTTGAAAAGTCTTTTGGTGATAGCATATCCAGGTGATTTGTAGCCCTACAATGGATATAGTTTGCTGTAATTATCTCTGGTTTTAAATGTAGTAAATGTAGTAAATCTCATATAATCTCTTTGGTCCCTTGGTTCATAATAAAGTACACTAATATCCACTTAAATATACCCAGACACAGGTAGTTTGAATTCTTAAAGGAGAACAAACTTAAGCTAAAAAAAGACTCGAAGGAGAAATGTTGTAAGTTATTTTTTGAGTTTCTGTACCAGCCAAGGCACCCACAGCCCTTTAGCAGGGAAGATCTGGGCCCCCAAAGATGCCTCAGTAGCTCCCCATATTTTCTGCTGATTCCCTGCACATGCTCTGTGCTGTTGTCAGTTACTGAGCTTAGGGGCCGACACAATATACTGTATATATACAATATAAATGTCACAATTCAAAGATGTATAGTAATTAATTCAGATGCTCCTTATATGGCAGCTCAGAAACCAGTGCACTCTGCATCAGAATATAACAATCAGAATGAGATGCCGTGTAGTGAGAATCTGAATTACAACCTTGAATTGTGACTTTATAGAGATTGTACTGAAGATGGGGAGCTGCCGGGGGCACCTTCCAACGCAAAGGTCTTGCTAAAGGGCTGTGGTTGCCTTGGGCTGGAACAGACCCCGATGTTAAGCATGCACATTGCTGGGTATAGTTTAGTCCATGCTGCAACTGGATAGCAAAAAACTATTGCTCTGTGGGCTACCATTATGTTATTATTGTTATATATTGTTTTATTTCTATTCAGTTCCTCTACTATTCATACTCCTGTTTCTTGTTCAAACCACTGACTGGTTGCTAAGGTAAAAAAGGCCCTAGCAGTCGGATCCTCTTAAATTTCAAACTGGAGAGCTGTGGAACAAAAAGCTAAATAACTTATAAATAAAACAAATAATAAAAAATGAAAACCAAATGCAAATTGTTTCAGAATATCAATGTCTATGCCATGCTAAAAGTTAATTTAAAGGTGAACAACCACTTTAACAGAAAACGTGTGAAGAAGGAAACTTTTTTCTTTTTTCAATCAGCATTAGATGAAAGAAGATGGAACCTCTTGAGTATTACAGATCTAAGAGAGAAATATGTGAAGGAAAACATGACCCATCAAGGTAATTCGGTTGTTCTTTGGCGAGATGTGCAATGTAAGCGGATTTCTCTCTAACGCAGCAATCATCACTAAATCTCAAGTGTATAATTACACTTAATACCAATATAGAGGGAATCACTGTTCTGATGGATGACAAAGCTTCACAAAGCCCGGCGACTGCTGGAATTTTGGCAAAGCTGACGAGACAAGAATTGCAAGATGGGTTCTGAAGCAGTTAGTTCCAGCTCGGAGGAAAGGCACACAGCAGAACAAGGCACGGCTACGTTTTCATTCTAACTCGATAGCGGCAGATATAATAATATCACGGACATGTGTGCTGATAGGAACTCATAAGTGCTGATGAGATTAGTGGCAACTAAAATCCCACTAGCGCTATGTGCAAGCAATTTTCCTGTGAATTTAGGCAATATGGTAATATATTGCAGATACTAATGCAGGTCTGTAGCATTTCAGTGCTTACTGCATAACGATCAATAGGATTTTAGGCTTAGTTGTCACTAGCAAGTTTATAGGATTCTGCAGCATGGAAACGAGAATTTCCTTCTGGATCACAAGGCTCCCTGTAGCGTTAGACTAGGACTGGGAGGCAGCAGTTTCCAACTGAAGAGGTTGTAGAGAAGTAAGGAAAAAAGTGTGGGGAGGATTGGTGACCCGTGGCAATGAGGGACCAGAAGGGGAAATCCTAAATGGGTTAACTTTTAGTATAAAGTAGAGAGTGATATTCTAAAACAATTTGCAATTGGTCTTCATTTTTTTTTATTATTTGAAGTTATTTCAGTTTTTGTTCAGCAGATATCTTGTTGCAAGGATCCAAATTATCCTAGCAACCAGGAAGTGGTTTGAATAAGAGACTGGTGTATGAATAGCAGAGGATCTGAATTGAAAAATAAATTATAAAATGTAACAATAAAATGGCTGCCTCACAGAGCACTAGTTTGTGGCTTCTGGGGTCAGTGACCCCCCATTTGAAAGCTGCAAAGAAAAAGGCAAATAATAAAAAAACAATAAAAAACAATGGAAAAGTTGCTTTCCATTCTATAATATAGTTAACTTAAATGTGATCCACCCCTTTAAGCACATGATTCACTCTCCTCCTCTCTTCATTTACCCTTGTTGTTCTGTTGCTTTGCTGTTATTTTATACCACCCAAGGATATTTTCCCTTTTCTTTTTGCCTTCTCCCATTTTCTGATCTCCTCTCTCTTCTCCCCTGAGCTGTTGACGCTCTGAGCGACTAACAGAACTGTTAAGCAGTTAGCTATAAAGCAGCCATAAACTGTAGGTGGAATCGACTCTGACCTGTTTCCACAAAGAGATAATAAAGTTAACAGGGTATTAAGAGCAAAGCATCGGCAAGAATAGCAAGAATGCATTATGTGCCCATTATCCCACAGAGTACCGATATATGCATGCACCCTAACTAAGTAGCCTAACTAAGTAGCCCTTTTGCTTAAAGAGCCAGGATCAGCTGGGAGGCGGCCATGATATCATGGCAAATGCCAATTTGGTGTCACGGTGTAAAAACCAGGAGTTTAGCAAATGCTGCTTTCTATATATTTGTATATTACATATACAAATAACTTTTAAAGCACTGATAATTTTAAGTAAATAGATATTGGAAAGTTGCTTAGAATTATGTTCTAATGAATTTTCTTTTATTAGTCAAAAAAAATATTTTTGGGGTTGACATGTCCTTTAAAGATTAATAGAAAGGCTCCCTTAATCAATTAGGATGCCTTCTTCTACTCTAACCCACTAGGCCCCCTCCCTCAGAAATGTACTCTGGCTGCTGGCTATTGAGCATGCTCAGTTCCTCCCAACTCCAAAACCCATATACACCCTTCAGTCTAGCAGCCAATGAAGAGCTAGCATTGTTGGTTTCCAAAGAAACTCTGCTCTAGCCATGCACTGCAATGCTGGAGAAACATGTTTTTTCTCCTAATCTCCTGTCCTGAGCTCAGCTTAATCAATGCAGTGCTGAATCCAAGCAGGATTTTTAAAAAAAATTGAGCTGCCTGTGTAAGCCTGCATTCTTCACTGCATGAACTTTACAGCGTACTTGTGCTTTTTGCAGATGTACTGTAAATGTCACCGATAATGTGTCAGAAGGAAAATGGCCGCTGGGTGAAAGCTGCTATTTGTTTTAGGAAAACGTAATGGTGCTGGTGAACAGAGAGGATATATGCAGTACAGGTATGCGATCCCTTATCCGGAAACCCATTTTCCAGAAAGTTTAAAATTACGGAAATGCCATCTCCCATAAACTCCATTATAAGCAAATAATTCTAATTTTTAAAAATGATTTCCTTTTTCTCTGTAATAATAAAACAGAACATTGTATTTGATCCCAACTAAGATATAATTACCCCTTATTGGGGGCAGAACAGCCCTTTTGGGTTTATTTAATGGTTAAATGATTCCCTTTTCTCTGTAATAATAAAACAGTACCTGTACTTGATCCCAACTAAGATATAATTAATCCTTATTGGAGGCAAAACAATCCTATTGGGCTTATTCAATATTTAAATGATTTTAGCAGACTTAAGTTATGGACAGATCCAAATTACAGAAAGATCCCTTATCCGGAAAACCCCAGGTCCCGAGAATTCTGGATAACAGGTCCCATACCTGTACATGCAATGGTTTGGGTGGGGAAGATGTGTCCAACTTATGTACAAGGTAGGAAAATTTTAGTTTTACATGTCCTTTAATGTAGATCATTAGTGTCAGGTACGAGCCTTATCAGCTCTTTTAGGAACCAGGTACAACTGATCATTCATTGGGCAAAGTCACAAGCAAAAACAAAAAAGAACAGGAAGCATTGAAAAAACTCTGTTATGTGCTTTGTGGCATCAGATTGGATCATGTCAGCATCACCTTAATACTGCATATTTCTTTGGTATCAATAAAAAAAGAAAGACGGAGAAGAGGAAAAAACAACAGCCTCTTTCCATTTACTTCACACTGAGTGCAAATATAAAGCGATTGTAAGAAACAGCAATGTAATATTATTATGCAAAACTGCAACCCAAAAATATCATTTTACATCTACTTTATTTTGTATGGGGATCCAGTGAAATGAGAGGAAATGAAAATCTTTCTCAGAGTAAATAGAAGCTTTAGCAAAGTAACTTCAAATCACAGTCATTTCACATTTTATATCTAAATACTTGTGGGCAAATTTAAATGGAGAACAGCATTGGGAGCTGCAAATGCTACAGTGGATTTATACACACAAACACACACACATAAGCACCCACAAACACACATAAGCACCCACAAACACACAAAAGCACCCACACACACACATAAGCGCCCACACACACACATAAGCGCCCACACGCACACATAAGCGCCCACACACACATATAAGCACCCACATAGACACATAAGCACCTACATACACACATAAGCACCCACATACACACATAAGCACCCACATACACACATAGCACCCACACACACACATAAGCACCTACATACACACACATAAGCACCTACATACACACATAAGCACCCACATACACACATAAGCACCCACATACACACATAAGCACCCACATACACACATAAGCACCTACATACACACACATAAGCACCCACATACACACATAAGCACCTACATACACACACATAAGCATCCACATACATACATACATAAGCACACACACATAAGCACCTACATACACACACACATAAGCACCTACATACACACACATAAGCATCCACATACATACATACATAAGCACCCACATACACACATAGCACCCACAAACACACATAAGCACCCACAAATGTATGTACTAATTTTTTTATATCTTACTGAATGAAAATGATAATTATATAGCAAAAAATATTTATGTTAGGTAATAAGGATTGAATGGCTGATAGTACTTGATGATGCTGCTATGAAGCGCTAAGCTCTAACCCCCAGCCGAATATTGCTCAAAGCAGTTAAACACCTTCTAAACACAAGCGCTCAAATCCATAAGCAAATGAAGTAAGCCAAGTGCAAATGTAAAGGGGGAGTAAAGGTAAAAACTCAGTAAGCTTTATCAGAAAGGTCTATGTACTGTAAATACATCCATAAGCACTCACAGAAACGCTGCCCTGAGTTCTCTGTCAAAAGAAACAGGATTTGTTGTCTCTTTTTTTTTCTTCTGTGCCAGAGACATGCAGCCCTCTCCTCTCTCCTCCATCAAGAATGCTAAGAACTCCCTCCCTCCCCTTAGGAATGTGGATCTGAGCCAATCAGCAGGAAGCTTCCTCACAGTCTTGCAAACTGAGCATGTACACCCGTATTTCCAGAGCTCAGCGTTTTTTTTCCTATGATTCTTCTGATCATCTGAATAGGAGAAATATGGGGAGACCTAAGGGCTCTAATGAGAGAAATGAAGGTATGCCTGCAGCTTGAGATTAACTCTTTATTGGCCTTTCCTTCTCCTGCTGGAAATCCTCTAGGATTGCGCAGTTCAATATTTGATAAATCAGCACCTCAATAAAGATTTGCTGTTGGAGTTCATTAAACTGGTTACAGTATACACTATGGGGAAGATTTATCAAAGTGTGATATTAGAGGTCACCGCCATAAGATTCTCCCACTCTCTGTTCATTCCTATGGGATATTTAGAGGCCTATTCATCAAATGTGAACTTTCCCCAATTGATAAATACATCTCTAAAACTCCCATAGGAATGGAGAACGGGAATTTTACTGTAGTCACCTCTAATTTCACACTCATGATCAATCTGGAAACGAGGGACTATTTGTACCCCAAATTAAAGGTAAAGTAATGTTCAAACTCCATGCAGATGCCCATTCAGTTTGGCAGCTGTAGAACTGCAAGGACCTTAAGCAACTTAGCCTTGCTTACTTCCTATCACAACAGGGCTCCAAGATTAATCAAAACCAGAGAACCCCTGTGGGCCATGAGAAAGACAAATACATTAATATTAATTCACAAGATAAATCCTAACGTGAGTAGAGCTGAATTCAAACTTGCACTCGGAACGCAAAGATGGCGGAAGCAATAACATAAGACAAGGGCCCACGTACAGCATTAGGCTGACAGTGATCAAATACCCGCAACCTAAACTCTCAAATCTAGCAGCAAAAACAGCAGTAGATTCAAGGAGCATAATTCATCCACCGACACATTCCTACTCAATTATGGAGATAGAGCAGCTACTAAAGTACATCTGTAAGTTCAGAACAGCCTTTGAGACAGAGACAGTCCCACAAGGAATGCAGATTATACCGGGCAATTTCACACTAAAAATACCTAAAGTAGGGATGGAAGCCTAGGAAATGAAGCTGAGAAAGCTGGAAGAGGCTGAGAAAATAATTTGGGCTAAAATCTGTCTGCTATATGCCAACAATAGTGACATGATAAACATTTGTGTCAGGGAGTGAATATTAAAGTGATAGTGGACAACACCCCTTTAAAAGAATGGTGGCCAAAGGAGTCTGAAATAATTGCCTCTGCTGCTTCCTTTAAATACTGGCTGCAGACTAGAATGTTAATTTCAATTTCTTTTGTTCTGTCTTATGACCTGCGAACGAAAGGCAAGTTCCTGGGAGAGTCTCGCACAAAACGCATGCAGAGTCAACCAAAAGATTTCACCGCAAGATTCCATGACCTGGCATTATGTCATCAAGTCTACAGCTTCATGTATTTATATGGTTACAGAACTCTTTTTCACTTATATTTTTACAATAATGGATATATTATTTCTATATACATAAGAGCCATGAATATCCTGTAAATTATATCCTTTTAAAAGGTGCTGAGTGGTGTTGTGAGTTATAATTGGTTCTTAGTCACATGATTTCTGCCACGGGATTCATATGATTCACATATGAGTCAAAATATAAAAATATTAGAAGTCACCTCAGAATTCCATGACCTGTATAAAAGCACTTGGCCTTCAGCCTTGTGCCTTTATATGGTCATGGAACTCCTCAGTCACTAATAATATCCTTATATTTTACAATAGGGGGTATATTGGAAAGGGCGATTTCCAATGTACACTCTGACAGCTCCAAGTGAAAATGCAGCAAGTTGATTGACATCAATACACACTAACTAGGGCTGCTTTTCACTTGGCACACACCTCAGTGGTGCACCTACCCGGGATGCTGGGAATTGGACTGTGCCAGGGTGCCCCCACGGGAAAATTGCATTAATGCTGTATTGCTGCTTTAGGCCAGGAGGCATGCCAAAAACCACCCCATAATAAGTATGAAGGATAGGGTGGGGTACAGGTTAGGAGCACCCAGTGCCTGCAATGCTATAGTTACATTACTGCATTTACACCAGGACTGCGGTTAAATTTTGCAGTTTAATAAAGAGGGAATTATACTGAGAATGTTGGCTAATTCTAAAAAACACTTTATTCATTTTCCGGTTTTCACTTTGAAATCCTCAGTCTTATAATTTCATTTTTCCATAGATGAGACAGCTGCAAAAAAATAATTTTGTTTTATTCTTCCAACCATAAAAGAAGATGAGAGCAATGAGATATAATTTAACAAATTACAATAAAACAACACATGCTCAGCCAAAGGCTTCATGTTGCTTTTTATTTTTTAATCCATACATCTTAACTACTGAATGCACTGAGAAAAACAATTTCACCTCAGCAGCTGCTACCTCATATTGAGCCTGTAGGAGGCAGCGTCCATGCTTCATTTGTTAGGGAGGTAAGCAAAGCTATTCTGTGCACATTTTCCACTGCCTTTTGGTATATGCACATTCCTTATTATGTAAAAATTCTAAAGTCATGACTTTTATGGCTTATGGGCTACCCTGACCTGATTATTTACCGTGTGGCAGTGACAAGCAAAAATGGGCCTGGCAGAGAAATGTGCATTGACTAGCCCATTGTTTCTATCTGCCTGCTAGCAAGGTGGATGAGTTGGCCACTACATTTACCCCCATTGGAAAATACCTTTGTATTCAACTGCGCTCTCTGCACTAGCAGCAGTTTTAAAAAAACAGAAATTCTGTTTTTAAAGTTACCAGGAGTAGCTTTTTGCTTCCCCAGGCAACTTTAGGGGCGGTGCCACCTAAGGGCCTCATGGTAGCAGTGCCCCTGTTATAAGTTATAATTAGTTATAACCGGTGCTTAGTGATGTCATTTCTGTCACATGACTCACTGAAACGTGTGTATTAAATACATAATGTACCCTCTGCTGTAAAATATGAGTATATTAAAAGTCACCTTGGAGTTCCATGACCTGTATAAAGCAATCAGCAGATGGTCATGGAAGTCCTCAGTGACTTATAATATCCTTATATGTTACAATAGGGGGTTCATTATTCACTATATCTTCTCAATTTCATTTTCGTTTCAGAAGATAAAAATAGCCAATAAGATTACTTTAAAAAAAACTGTTTTAGGAGTAGGGATGCACTGAATCCAGGATTCGGTTCGGTATTCGGCCAGGATTCAACATTTTTCGGCAGGGTTCGGATTCGGGTAAATCCACGGTCCTTGCCCAACCGAATGCAAATTAGCATATGCAACAAACTGGGTTCAGTGCATCCCTAATTAGGAGGACAGAATTTTTTTTTGCTTTTTGAACTATGGCTAACACTGTACGACCATGGCCATTACTCTATAGGCCATTGATCCCCAACCAGTGTCTCTCAAACAACATGTCGCTCCCCACCCCATTTGATGTTGCTCCCAGTGGCCCCAAAGTTGGTGCCCATTTTTAAATTTCTGGCTTGAAGGCAAGTTTTGGAAGCACAGAGACACAGTTTTACTCAAAGCAGAGCCTCCTGTAGGCTAGCAAACAGCTACCAAACAGCCAATCACAGACCTTATTTTGCATCCCCAAAGAACATTTTCATGCTTGTGTGGCTCCCCTACATGAGTGTGAGTGTGGCTCACTAGTAAAAAAAGGTTGGGGATCCCTGCTATAGGTCATCAAGGACCAATGGCTAGGTGCCTATTTAATAATAGGCTGCTGCTGAATACTTTGGGATTTGGGTGCGCTGAGGTCTGATGTCTAGGGTGGCACAGGGCCAAAAAAGTTTTCACTACAGGTACATGGCTGCTGTGTGTCTACCAGTGGATTCAAACATACAATGTAGATGATGCTGAACTGTGTATTCCCCCACTGAACTGAAGTTGGTTACACTTTATGTGCCAATTGTAGTTAGTTCAGAAGTTACCTATCAGTTACTCTAAGTTTCAGCTCTTGGTCATGATGGGTTTTAGATCTTAAGATGATAATTGCAGGGAGTTAAAATAAAACTACTTAACACTGCAGCTTCTGGAATGAAAATGAAAACATACAGTGTCTCATGAAAGGAAAACATTCCTGACAAAAAAAACCAAGGGATTTTGGTTTTAATGGCCGTGTTTGGAAAGAGCAGCGGGAAGTCTCTCTGTGACTTTTAGCCGCCTAAAGGAGTTCAATACATTTTAAAAGGTTTCCCAGGGAGGGAGGGAATACCCAGTGTTTTCATCTAAATGGCTTTTAAAAGTCTGCCTGCCATTAAAATGATCAGAAGTGGTGTCACCAGCTCTGTCTGTGACCTTCATCTCTTCATGTATTGAGCAGAGAGGGCAGACTGTGCCACAGCCTGTAATCACAAATACGCATTAATATTTAGGCCTACTGTCGAGTATGTTTGTCTCACCTCCTCTTGTACTTGTTCTTATTTAGATTTACTGTATTTTCACTGCCTCCTTGCCCTGCGGTCCCATAGATCATATTCACTCTCTCTATGCCAGCCTTGTTACCAGCTGTTAAAAGCAACTTTTTTGGGAATGATTAGCTCTTCATACCCAGTCACAGGCTAAGATGAAAACAGTAAAATAAGTCCACAACTAGCACAGAAGCTACGGATAGTCTAGATTTTGTGCCACTTTCTTAGCTCTACAGGAAACTTTTATAAATGAATTTTTTATTATTGATTTATCTGTATACAAAACTCTCTACAAAAGCTTTATCCATATAGTCCAAATTCAAAATTTAATTAGCATATTTAAATCTGAACAACATCCCCACAAACTGTAGCATCCAAATAAAAATGTGTCTCCTTAAAGGAGAAGAAAAGTCATTTTGGCATTTTACTGCCTATATATTTGCCACATCAGTGCCACCTAGAACAATTTCCAGGAAACCATTACCATAGAGCAGTGCTGTACAACCTCTGTAGTACCGAGGGCCGATAATGGAAGCCTGTTTTGACCACTCCTCTTTTTAAAACCACACCCACTTGAAACCACACCCATGACCATACCCATAATTATGGTGGCAGTACAGCAAAATCCTGCCATATTCTGCCTTCCCTACCCGTGTGTGCCATACTCTGCCTGTTCTATGCTGCCTGTGTGTGCCGTACTCTGCCTGCTCTACCCTGGCTGTGTGTGTGGCACACACAGGCAGCATAGGGCAGGCAGAGCAAGGACCAGGCAGAGCAAGGACCAGGCAGAGTATGCCACACATAGGCAGCATACAGTGACACAATGCTGGCACTGCTCCTACAGTCTGCACAATAACTATATATTAAAATGTTTTATATGCAGTACCACCTCAGTATATGTTCTTTTTATACTGTTCAGGGTTTATTTGTGGGTTTCTACTGCTGTCTGAGGTGTGAACAGGTGAACAATGTAGGTGATTACAGTCTGAGCCTGAGCTGTGAACAATGCAGAGGGTGAACAATGCAGAGGGTGAACAATGTAGGGATTAAAAGGTGTGAACAGTACATGGGGATTACATTTTTAAACAATACAGGGGAATTACAACCTGAATCTGAGGTGTGAACCATTCAGGGGGCCAGTACTGATACAATTTAAAGCTTACACAAAAAAAGTAAGCAGCCAGACAGGTGAGGGGGGGGCACAAAGAGGGGGGTTGCGGGCCACATGGCCACCAGCTGAAAAGCACTGCCATAGAGTAAACAGCTTTAGAAGCTTTCTCCCTGTTAAGATAGCAGTTGCCATTTTAAGTAGCTTTTTACCTGCAGTCGAGCGGTTATAGCTCAGATCACACATTCCTAAGGGAGGGGGGATGGAGTTCTTAGCTTTCTGGTGGGAGGGGGAGCAGGAGAGGGAAGAGAACTGGCAGACTTTGTCCACTGGAATTAAGGCTGTTTCTGAGAGAGGAAGTCAGACACCGGAACATTTTTTACAAAAAAGAGACAAGAAATCCTGTGTTTCTTTTGATAGAGGACTCAATACAGCATTACTGTAAATGCTTATTGCTGTATTTACATAGACCTTTCTGATAAAGCTTACTTAGTTTTAACCTTTCCTTCTCCTTTAAAAGAGAAGGCAAGGTAAAATCACTGGGGGCTGCCAAAATGTTAGGCGCCTCCCAAAGATTATAATCGCTTTCTCCAAACAGGAGCACCTACCCAGGGTATAAGGTAAGTGATTACAATCACAGTGATTGTACCTTTCCTTCTCCTTTCCCAAGCTTTAAACTGGTATGATTAAGGGTTTGAACTTGGTTCTTACATGCTTCATAGCTTAATATTCTTATATACATTATATAATTTATCTCCTTGCCTTCTTTCTTCACTATCCCTTATGTGAGGCTGTGTTTCTTCTTTAAGGTTTTCTTTGCTAAAGGTAATGACTGAGCTTAACATGCTGTGGCTGCTAGAAAAAGGGACAAGGATGCTAATAATAATACTCTACATTCTTTATAACTGAGATGCTGTTCTCCCACTCGATGTAGGGAGAGCTATAAAAGAAGTTTAAGGAATCATATTAACCATAATTCTCGGTTACTAAGTACTCCTGAACATTAGCACAGAGAGGAAAATATAGTGTGTGACAGGGTGTACAAACAAATTTGCGTTTTTTTTTGTGCAGCGCCTGTGCGTTTTCCTGAGAGTTTTTATATATAATGACTTCTGCCGGTAAAAGCAATTCACTCATCAGCTTTTTATGTTTATTTGTCTGAATAGTAATGCCTGAACTGTAGAATTACCTCAATAAAGGACAACAAAGCAAACACGGCAGTAAAAAAAAAAAAAAAGGCTTATATAAAATAATACATAAAGCAACAAGAAAAAGGCTAAAAATTCAAGAGCTGCAGGGTCACTTTTCAACCAGAAAGGAGAAAAAAAAATCAATTTCCAAAGGCCGCCTGTTCCACCACTGAATTGGAATGGTTTCTAATCTGTTTGAAGAAAGGAATCTGATCAAACACCTTGGATGGTGTTTTATCTCTCTAGACTGACGGGCTCCTACAGGTTATTTGCTGAGGCTGAGGACAACTTAATGGACTTCCCCCTGAGCAGCGAATACAACAAGAGAGAGTTTGATGGGCCTGGAACAGTGGTTCTCCAATCAAAATATCACAGGTGTTCAGCTGTGCCATTAGGCAGCATCCTCTGTCGGAGTCGGCAATCTTAGATGCTAAACAAGCCCTGCCAATTGAATTTTTTTGTAACATCGTGCACTGATTTAGCTGCCTTTTATTTACAAAGAAAAATGGAACCTGCCGGCATATTTGGCTCTTACAGCAATATAAACATTACATTTATTTTAAAGGGATATTGAAGCCGTGTTAATATTGCTTTAGCACCATCCACAAGACCCACTATTCTGGGGGTGGCCTACTTATCTCATTAGGAGTACATACCACCCCAATTTACGAATGACGTCCATATTGAAAGGTGTTTGGAATTCAGGTTGATGTAGCCTTAAAAATAATATGGCATTCTCTATTAATGGGCAATTAAAGGCCTATGAATTACCTATGCATTATGCTTACTGTGGGGGGAGGTACATGTCTCAGTTTAATATCCCTCTAAATTGGCTACAGCAACCTTCTAGGGTTGTTTCTATTAAAGTAGAAGGAAAGGTAAAAACTAAGTAAGCTTTATCAGACAGGTCTATGTAAATACAGTATTGCAGTACTGAGTCCTCTATCAAAAGAAACACAGGATTTCTTGTTTCCTTTTTTGTAAACATGATCTTAGGGTATCTGACTTCCTCTCTCAGAAAAATCCTTAATTCCTGGGGCCAGAGTCTGTCCAGTTCTCTCCACTTTCCCTTCTCCTGCTCCCCCTCCCATAAGAATTCATAAAACTCACTCCCCCCCACCCTTAGGAATGTGTGATCTGAGCTATAATGGCTAGACTGCAAGCAGGAAGCTACGAACACCAAGCTAAAATGTCAGCTGCAATCAAAGTTGGCACATGAGAATTCATCTCAGATTTTGTTACATGTGTCAGTGACACTGCACATGCTCAGTGGGCTCTGGGCAGCTGTTGAGAAGCTAAGCTTAGGGGTTGTCACAATGCCAAAAATCAGGTTAGCCTGTAATATATACTGATGCTACATGGGATATTATTAAATTCTAATTAAAACTGGACAGGTTTCTCATCTGCCATGTAGTGAACATCTTAATTAATTACTAATCAGTCTTTTATTATGACTTGTATGTTTTTTATCTGCAGTATATTGTAAGTCCATCTCTAAGCAAAAGTTACTGACACAGCATGTGCTGGGAATCTTGAGTACAGGAGATGGGGGGCTCCTGGGGCATCTTCAGAGGCACAGATCTAGGGGTAAGCATAAGAGGCACCTGCCTAGGGCGCAACAATGAGGGGGCGCCAGGTAGATCTAGGGGTAACTAGGGGTAAGCATAAGAGGCACCTGCCTAGGGCGAAACAATGAGGGGGTGCCAGGTAGGTACCTTTTCTGTCTACCCTAGTCCATGTTCCCTTGTTATTGCCCCCCACCACTTGTGATTGCGCTGCAGGAGAAATGACTCCCCCCCAACTAGGTTGCTTAGGGTGCCTGGTTGGCTTGCCCCCGGTCAGGCCCTCTTCTATTCATTTTCGATTCTGCTGTTCAAAGCACTGACAGTTTGCTAGGATATATAGCACCCTAGCAACCAGATAATGGCTGAAATTCAAAACTAATATAGAAACAATATTGTGGGTACATATTTAAAATTCTGTATGAATAACTGCAGTAAATTTACAGTAAGCAAACAAGTATATAAAAGAGAAAACATTGCTCTACCAAATGCTAAGAAAGTGCTGCAAGGAGAGATAAATCACCTGTGTTTAAATAAAGCATGGCAGCATCCTCATAATCAATTGCTGCGATGATCCATTGTTTAAGCGTGAAAATGTAATTTGATCATTCTGCTTTTAAACCCCTACAGAAGTGAATACCCCTGGAAGATAATTATTATTTGTATGTAGATAGAGAACACTTACCAAAAATTAGACCTCTCATTCTGTTTCACATGACAGAAAGCTCCATAACTATTTAATTCTATTTTTGCGGGCTTAGTTATAATAAAATCAGTTACCAGGGGGGCATTGCTATAGAGACACCAAAACGCAGGATAAAAATAGGATTGTACCAATATTTTTTGAAATAAGCCAAATGCAGAATCCCCCCACCCCCCAAAAAATTGTCCTAATACCGAATCGATTCTGAATGTAAGTGGATGATAGTGCTATGTAGTTCCTCACTGCCTCCCTTTTCTGTTTTTAGGCAGTTCAGTAAGGCATCCCTTTCTTTTATTAGGTTTTTTTTTTTGTTCTGGTCAGACCCCACAGTGGTTGGGATTGTGTGACTGCTTGGATATGTTTTGGGATTAATGGGTGGCTTGCAGGCATGGAAACAAAACAAGGAGAAAATAATCACATATCCTTCCCAAAATGAATTTAAACAACAGAAAAAATGGGTTTTCTGTCACTGACAATCACAAGACTGGTGTGACACAGTGACACAAGCCATCTTATTGCAATTTTTGTCACAACACCCACAAAGAATTTTGTCTGGCGCCGTGATCATAGCAACATAGGCAAGCGCTCAAGTAATACTTAAAACAGGATGGGATACAGGGAGGGTATTAAGAAGACTAAATGCCATGTGACCCAGCTTGGGAGGAAGAATATAAAAGCCTGAGTTGAAAAGCAGCGTGAACTGGCCGATAGGTCTTGGGGAGATTTAGTTACCCTTTAAATCTGTGAAAATATTGACACGCAATTCTTTGTCTTTCAATGAATAGAAACAGATATGTCACAGTCCACAATACTCTAAGTCAGAGGACACATTTTCTAGTACACAGGCTTCAAGAACACTAGTTGCTTAAAGGAGAAGGAAAGGCTAATAAAGAGTTAATCTCAAGCTGCAGGCATACCTTCAGTTCTCTCAATAGTGCCCTTAAGTCTCCCCATATTTCACCAGTTCAGATGATCAGAAGCCAAACAGGAAGAAAAAACGCTGAGCTGTGTAAAGAAAGTCCCCATAATGCCTCACTCCTGCACCAAGAGCAAGACTGGTGTACATGCTCAGTGTGTAAGACTATGAAGAAGCTTCCTGCTGATTGGCTCAGATTCACATTCCTAAGGGGGGAGTGAGTTCTTAGCATTCTTGAGAGAGGGGGGAGCAGGAGAGGGGAGAGAGCTGCATGTCTCTGGCACAGGAAAACAGAAACAACAAATCTTTTGACAGAGAACTCAGTGCAGCTTTTCTGTGAGTGCTTATGGCTGTATTTACATAGACCTTTCTGATAAAGCTTACTTAGTATTTACCTTTCTTTCTCCTTTAACTGCTTTATCCTGCCGCCTCCTGCTTGTTTTGCTACAGCCCCGTTCAGTGCATTGGCAGTAGTATGGCAAGCCCATTACACCACTGTAACACCATTTAACAGTGGCACAAAGTGATTTTCCATTGCTATTTGGATTTAAACCCCAAGAGTCTATGCCCCGCATAGGCGGAAAATCAAATAGGAGTCGGCAGGACAAAGCAGCTGTGGGGGTCAGGGGGGTTTCTACTAATAAGTCTGTGCAGCAACCACATTCCCAGGGGAAAGAAGCGGAACATGTACAACATACATATTTCTGTATTATTCTCAAACTGCTTCGGAGGAACGTCATGTCCCATTTAGAACCAGCAATGCAATAAAGGCTGTGGAGGCATCGCTGCTGTAGTAACGGCCCCTTAATGCAGACACTTCACAAATAAACACATCCCAAGGCTAAATTAAAGGGACTAGAAACGATGAGTACAAATGTGTTATTGTATTACAAAGTCCATTTTCTCATTTAAATGGTAACTCTGTGCCTACACATAGCCATTTATGTGACTGCACAGAGCTGATTTGTATTCTCAGCCTCCGGTTTCCCGGTTACAGTTCATCCCTCCCTAGCTGTGCCCCAAAGAAATATATAATGACTTGGGAGTGCAGCCAGGTGACCCCTGCAAAGCAGAAGAGCCTTTACCTGGTTCAGATATAAATATCACTTCCCAACACCAGAGACCAATTTGATGAAGCTAATTATATGTCTGTTTAATGATCAACTCTGAGCTAATAATAGCAAGCAAACAGCATTCTGAAGCACAAATGCCAAAGTAATGGGGCTATCAGTGTGTAAGGATGGAGGATTAACTCCATCTTGGTCACTGCTATACTACACCAGTGTTTAGCATAAACCTGATAAATAGGGCTGGCACTGCCTAGTCTTTTCATTAAAGGAGAAGGAAAGGCTACATCATTAGGGGAAGAGGAACGCTTGCATATACTGGTGCAGTTTTCTCCTAACAGAAGCACCGGCCCTCGGTATCAGGTAAGCGATTAGGCTTATGCCACACGTGGCATTTTTCTGCTGCGTTTTTTCTCAGCCTAAAAACGCCGCACAAGCCACACAGCCCCTGACTATGGTGTTTTTCAGGCTAGTACTGGTGACGTAAGCAAATCCCGTTTCCATGGTGTTAATAGTGCGAAATAGCAAAAAACGTTGCGTATTTCCGCTAGGTCTGGCAGCTGCCTTTGCGTATACATAGGAATAGCTTGCTGTGCAAATACTGGCGTATTTCGGCCAACGCTTGAAAAATCCGTGCTAAGGCGTTTTCTAGCGTATTTCCGCATTGTGTGGTTTGCTTCGCGTCTTTTCAAGTTATTTCTATGGATGATGATATCAGGCGTTTTTCAGCTGCCGAGAGAATTAGAAAATACGCAGCGGAAAAACGCCACGTGTGGCATCAGCCTTACAATCACTGGGGGGGTGCCTAACATTTTGGCAGCCCCCAATGATGTACCTTTTCCTTCTCCTTTAACGGGATTGTTTCATTATATTATTCAAGGCATAATTATTTTAGTTTTTGTCAAAATACACTTTCTAAATACAGTCAATTAAAAATTTTGTGTGATTTCTGAGATAATGAAGATACTCTTCTCCAGTGATCCCCAACCAATGGCTCGGGGGCAACATGTTTCTCACCAACTCCTTAGATGTTGCTCTCAGTGCCCCCAAACCAGGTAGTTATTTTTGAATTCCTGACTTGGGGGCAAGTTTTGGTTGAAAAAAAAACATGATTTACTACCAAATAAAGCCCCCTGTAAGCTGATAGTGTGCATAGAGGCCCCTAATAGCCAATCTTAGCCCTTATTTGGCACCTCCATGAACTTTTATGATGCTTTTGCTGCTCTCCAAGTCTTTTTACATTTGGCCGAGGCTAACGAGAAAGAAAGGTTGGGGACCTCTGCTCTTCTCTATTCCCCCTCTCCGCATCTGTCTCTTTTCGTGCAGCTTTGTGCCAGAGATGGTTATTTTGAAAGACAGTTGGCTCCAGTACATTATGAATGCAACTACGTGTGCGCGTCACAAATTGGCCACAGACTACGCCTGCCATAATTTCCAGTGTTCAGTGTGCCAGTGATGTGTGTGCCCTATTCTTTTGGTGCAAGTGTGCTCGCCCTATTGACGCAGGGCATTGAGGGAACCATGGAGCTACAGACTAGTCAGGAGGTGGCGGCATCTCCAGGGTTCCCCTGCGTCAATAGGCGTATCAGAACCTGACCCAGAACGGAAGGTCAGAAAGACTGAAAGGTGTTGTGCACAATATCTGGAAGTGAAAGGAGCACGTTTTGAATCAAGTACCGTCAACAAAAGTGGTTTTTAAGTGCAACTGACTGTGGGAAAAAACGCAAGTCGCCTGCTGTGCTTGCGGACATAAATGAGCCCTACTGTCTAGGTAAAGGCAATCTCACTGACTCTGACTCCTGCATGAAGAGAGACATACTGCATAGGAGAATACTGAAGATTAACGTCTTTATATCAGAAACAGTGCAGAATTTGTAATTGATATAATAGTTTAATAGCTCAAATGATATACTGTTATTATAGTAATAAATTGGTATTTATAACATTACTTATTTCTATGAAGCTTATATTCAATTTGCCTTTTCATGATCATTTCCCCTTAATGAGTTTAGTGTATCAGTGTATGTAAATCATCAGCAGCAGCGCAGTAAATGTTAATGAGCCAATCAGGTTCATTTAAACTGCTTTGTCTTGTGGGACACTAGCTTTGTTACTGGGATTATATTCTTTTCCAGTAGTATGTGTCATTGGGTAATCCTAGATAGAAAACTGGCATTTTAAGTACTAAGGGCCTCCCCATGGGATCATATGATTCACTGTGCCCACAAACAAACCAAGGGCACACATACATGTTAGGGCACATCAGTCAATTAATGGAAAAAGTGCTATCTCTTATCTCCTATACTCCTTCCTGTTACAGTTAGAGCTGCATGAAAATGCACAAAATGGTGGCTCAAGGGAAAAGATGCAAAAGTTCAATATTTACTGATATATATATATACCAATTTGGTAAGATTCTTTAATGGGCCAATTAATATGATAAAAACTATCTGTTGTTTCCAGTATTCATTAAGGGGGTACAGTTTTCCTTTAAATCCTTCAGGATTTCCCAGTTAAATACTTGACAAATCAGCTCCTATAATGGTCAACATTAAAAATATTAAACATAAATATAAATCAATGACTGTAGGAAAATCAGGTAAAACAAATAAGGCTGGCTCAAATCCAGAGTGAGTATGGATTACTTTTATTACTCTGCCAGCTTGTACAAAAAGACAGTTGGGCTGCCGGCTTTCCAGCTTTACAAGTTGAAATAAAAGGAATGAAAGAGACAGGATCTGGTGTGTTGAGAGGAACATGGTTTTACTTACCCTGGAGCTAGAGCAGGAGGAATAACAAGGATAAAGCGGAGCTTTGCCAAGCGCAGGGCTTCCCCGATGTGTGTCAGCAGGTGAACCAGCTCCCTGTGGGGGGCAGAAAGAACGGATCAGATAATATTCAGTATAATGTCAGGCATCGGGCTTTCTCTTCTTCTCCCAGTATTAATATTAATAAGGCAGGGAGATTTTATAGAATAAAGATAGAGGTATAAGGCATGTATTATGGGATTCTGTGAATATGAAACTACTACTACCGGTATGCTAGAGAGTAAAGCCAAAAAACATCAAAAGAGCAGCATTAGGGTCATGATGTTATTGTTACAGTCAACTGGGAGCTTTACAGCCTTTTTTAATTCTATCACATTATTCAGAAATAAGAAACAAACAACAATTAGAGTGCACAGCTTTATACAGCCCCATCCATCTATGGCTGAGGGAGAAAAGCAAATTTGATCTCTCCAAATATTGAAGGAAAACAAAACGCAACCCTCTGCCCCCTCATACAGCCCAACTCCCTGCAACACTCACAAGAATCCCTTATCTCTATATGCTCTAAAAATGCAGAGCTCCGCAGCGGGGTTAACAGATGCAATCTCTTGCCGCTTCAGACTCACAGCCATAGCCAACACAGAGCATTTTGCATATTGATGCAACTTATTAATGGGACCTTGGAACCAACGTTCCCTCTAATTTTTTATAGGCTGTGTGCGCAAAAAATATCATCCGTGCGCATTTTAAAGCAAGATTAAATTTTTGTGCGCTACAGAATGTTTGTTGGAGTTCAGTTATGGGCATTTTTGCGCAGGTCTTTCAGTTTGTCTAAATCAAGTTACAAAAACACGATGTTATTTCAGTTATCAATAACACTGTTTATTCAAACAAGTTTCATTGTTAAATGCTATACCTATTAATAACGTGTAATTATATTTTATAGGTAGCATTTCGAAACTAAGAGTAATTTAGTTTTCACAGTTTTTCTCTGCGATCTTTCATATTTATCCAGTCTGAATAAATTCTGTCAAGATCTATCGTGCCTCCATTTTGAAGGTTACTCTTAATACGCATCAGCATTTCCAAATGTTCTAACTGTAAACGGTTCCTTTGCTTAGTTTTCAGATTGTTCATTAAACTAAAACCACGCTCACAATCTGCACTCGAAGCTAAGAATGTGGCACCAATGTCCATCAATTTTGCTAATTCTGCAAATTGATCATTCTGAAATGAAAATTCGCTGGGGCGAAAACTGCCTATAAGGATTTACACATTTAGAAATCAGGACAGGACTTTGTCTTTCCCCCAACCTTACCCTCACCTAGCATTCCTTCAGTGAAGGACCTTCACTATACATTGTGTGCCTATGCCACATCTCCAACTACGGTTGCCCCCTGGCTGGTAAAAATGAAGCCTGATGCCAAAGTTATTAATCCCCCATTGATTTGTTTGCTGCTGAGCCAGCACTACCAAAGCAGAATCTCCATGTTAGCTGGGATGGCAGTGTAACTGTGCTGTACATACTTGTATACACCTACCTGGTCCTCATGACGTGCCATCCAGCACTTCCCACAGCGCAATGCCTTTGGAAATAACTCAGACGTCTCCTCGGTCTCCTGCCCTCGTTACCCCGGCAACAGGTACTTCTGGCTCCTGTCCGGTGCTGAACGTGCTCCTTGCGCGCACCCCCCCCCCAGACGTCCGTGCGTGGGCAAGTACGCGCGCAGGTACGCACGGACACTCTACACATTGCACCGGACAGGAGCCAGAAGTACCTGTTGCCGGGGTAACGAGGGCGGGAGACCGAGGAGACATCTGAGTTATTTCCAAAGGCAAAAATCATTTTAGGCAAAAATTTAATTTTTGTGCGCGCTATTTTAATTTGTGTGCGCGGGTTCGGAAAGTCGTGTGCGCGCGCACACGCGCACAGCTTAGAGGGAACAGTGCTTGGAACTACCTCTATGTCCAAGCTGGTCCTAATTTCAGGTCAGCTTTGTGCACCATTCATTAGAACAGACTTGGTGGGTGCATCAGAGCTGCCACGAGTTGTTAAATGCTATGGGAAACAAAGATAGATGGGTAGATATGTTGCCTGCAGTTAAATCTGAAAATGCTTTCCCATCTGCCTTCCTGATGTCACCTGAAGATGACGTGTAAGGGAATATAACAATGTAAAATTGCTCTTCTGAGTATTTCTGCTATTAACATTTTTTACATTTCATATTTTACAATGCTGATATGATGAATGTGATACCACAGTGCCCTCTGCTGTTCTGTCTGGATGGGGGCTGAACAGAACAGTAAAGTTTAAGTTACTGATGCGTGAAGTGTCTTCGGACACTATTATGCTCATAAGGACATCTCTTCTCTTCCTATGTGATAAAACAGAGCAGGGAAGCATCAGCAATTTAGGCCTACCTGGAAAGACAGCATAAAAACTGCTAATCATCACAACTCCTGAAAAACAATTATGAATATAAACTGCAAAAGCGTTCAGAACAGAACTTTAAGCAATGTTACGTTAAGTTACATGAGTGGGTATATGTTCCATTTGAGGAGAGCAGCACCCTAGAAATGAGCTGTAAAGTGGAATCAAACATTCTGTTGTTGCCAGGATGACTGGGTACTCAATATGTCACCTAATGACTCTCTATGAGACACAGTGAGAGGTACAAGATGCTACAGTGGGAACCACAGGAACACAAACACAGACAGAGAAGTGACAGTGACTGGGTACAATCAGATGTAAATGAGGAGAATATACAGTAAATCAGTTAGGATCTGTTAGAAGTTATAGCAAGATACATCACATATCTGTATTTTCCATCCCTTCATCCTAATAGCTGCCAACTGAAATGTATTACCTTGAATAAAAGCTTTGTACTGGCCCTCTCTGTGTTAAGTGCTGCCTCAGCTTCAGTTGTGGCAACTTCTCCAAGATGTGCCATAAATAAATGAAACACAAAGAATACATCTTTCCAGCTTCATCAAAGTAAAAAGGGAATATATAAAATGCCGAATGCACACAGCTGTTACATTTAATCCTTGTTCTTATGGGGTTTTCATGACCAAAGGATTACATTGCCCCAAGCAACTCCATGGGCGTTCTTCGGAAAAAACTGAGAAGGCAACCACATTGCTTTGTCTGTGTGTTAAATGGGACCTGTCACCCAAACATAAAAAGCTATATAAAAAAGTCATTTTCACATTAAACCAAAATTCTTTTTCATATTAAAATATCCATACATGTTATAAAGGAATATAAAAATCTCAGTCATATATTGCCTGCCCAGCCACTGTGCATAAGGCATAGAGGCGAGGCGGGGCAGCCAATTGTTTTCACTTTCTATTCTGCACTTCCTAGATGTCACTGAACTTTTCCCTCCTCACGGTCTAATATTGTGTATCCTGTGCATGGGCATCAGATTCCCCATTCTGGCTCATACACAAGATTTTGGAATGATGGCGCAAAGAATAAACTGGTACCTGCCTTTTGCTTTACAAACACGAGAAACGCAATTGGAGTTATTTCTTATGATGACAGATCTCTTTTAATTCCCCACAATCTTACAATATCAGCTCTGTGTAGGAAAGCAAAACTATGTCCTGCAAACACAGCAATGCAGCTCCCCAGAGAGCACTATATCACAGTATTCATTTCAATGTATAAAGGTGTAGTAATGATCTGTTCAAATAAAGACTGAGCCATCTCAGCCACAGTTATCTTTATCTATAGCTTCCCAGATCTGTTCCCAAATTTGTCCCATTAACCAACATGTTGCCTACTGATTTATTTTCATGAACCCAGTTCCTGAACAGAGTTCATCAGTGTACCTTGATGTCCCCAGAAACTTTGCTGTTGCATTTATTTTACTGAACTTAAAAAGATGCCTCTTTAGGAAATGTAGCTTTAATGAGCCAGGCTGACGTGAAATGAATGAGTGCCTCCAGATAAGGAGGCTTGGGTTTCAATAAGTGATATCCCCCACCTCACCTTGCTGCCAGAGACAGACGCAGTTATTCCCATTAACCTTTATAAAGCTTAAGACAAACGGCTGTGTTTGAAATGAAAATGTAAGCAGGGCTCCCCTGAGACATGAGGATGTACGGAGCATTCCAAGCAGCAAGTTGGATAAGTGAGTGGGTGACAGGCCCAGCGGCTCCCTGACAGCTCTCCTAGTGCTTGACGTATGAGAGGTATACGGAGCCACCTGCTCAGGCAAAGCAACAGCACGCAGCCCCAGGGTGAGCCCTCATTTATAATACTCACTGCTCTGCATCTCCATGCATGTGGCACTGAATGGAGAATAGAGACAATTGTGCTACAAGTAAGGCAGGTGAGCTGGGGAAAGGCACAAACATCTCAATAAATACTACTGCGACTGCCCTGAAAATCTACACACGAGAAGGAAGTGGTTATACTTTGCCAGATGATCACTCAGTAGTGAAAAAAATATAAAGCAGTGTCGGGACTATTTAGAACAGTGCTTCTTAACCTTTCTAATGCTGCGACCCTTTAATACAGTTCCTCATGTTGTGGTGGCCCCCAACCATAAAATTATTCCTAAGACCATCGGAAATATGTGTTTTCCGATGGTCTTAGACGACCCCTGTGAAAGGGTCGTTCGACCCCAAAAGGGGTCCTGACCCACAAGGTTGAGAACCACTGATATAGAAGGTACAAGGCAGTGCAAACGCGTTTCACGTCTAAAAATCAGAAAATGAAACTGAATTTCTGAATTAGAACTAACATACTGTTTCATGTTATACCACTGCCACTATTCCCCTTTCCAATTGCCGAAGTCCAATTTTAGGTATTGATTTAAAGGGAGGCTACACTGATGTGTTATGGTTTTAGAAAGCAATAAAAGTTGTATAGGGTTTTGCCATGTTTCAGAAAAGCTTCAAATGTTATTCCTTCTCAAATGTCCCCTATACCTTTTATTTTCTCTTAGTATTTGTCTAAGGTGCATTCATTATTTCCCCATACCCCTAATACTTTTAATGTAGGTGTTACGGACTCATCTTACAGTTTTAGCCTTCTTTTGTTGGCACTGTCTACCATTCAGCTGGTCAAAGGCTTTCTTATTCACTCTCTCAACTCTCCTACAGTGTTTTAATGATACAGTAGGGGGAGTCGAGAGGTAATAAGACACCCATTGCCTAGCTGGACAAGGCACAATGCACATCGCTCAGTTTGACCACCATGGTTTTGTCAGAATGAACCATTGTGGTCAAGATGCCTTACATCACTTGACATTGCTTCCCTTTGAAACAAGCATCTGCCTATCATAGAAGCTGGCAAAATAATGTAGGGACTGCTTAGGAGTGACGTACATCCCAGGGGAAGAATATTTTGACAGCAACAGTTTTCCATAAAACTTGAGAGGCAGTGAATCAATAGGTCTTACAAGTTCCAGGAGAGAGTGTGGGATGATGCTATTAGGGACATGGCCAACCATAAATGGACCTCTCTATCACAGGGACATAGCCTGTACAGTGGGAGACTGTAAAGCAATGGCAGCAAATGTTTATGCCTGTAATAAGCAATATTTGGCAAGAATACAGTGGCTGTTTAAAGCACAGCATGGGTAATTAGCCAATGGAGCTCCCACAAATGTTCTTATCCACATTCACATGTACTAGGCAAGTCATGGTAATGCAATATCAAAATGACTTTGGAGCACTATTCCAGACATCTCTCGGCTCATTACCCACCCAAAAACTGTCTCAGGTCACGATCTTGCACTCCATCTGTAGAGAGCAGTTTATATAAACAAGCCTTAAAGATTAGTTCCACTAGTTTTGCCATTTGCTTTGGTGCTTAGATTGGAGATGACAGAAGGCAAAGCAGGTTGGTAATTACAACACAATGAAAAAAAAAAACTGGCACAGTTTCAGGGGATGAGATAAACACATCCTGAGAAGTTGTCTTGTTTTTAACCCTTTAAAGATAGTAGAATCTGATATCTATGGATTAGGTGACAGTGTCACGTACCACACAGTTTGGTAATTCAATGCATATTGGATATTAAACTGTAAAGCACGAGGGAGTGGATCAAACCATATTACAGTTTTTTCTGATTGCTTAAGCACATTTTTTGTAACTATTGGCTATTTTTGCAAAACTCTACACACAAATAAGAAAACCTTTCACCCAATTATCAAAACATTGTAGTTCTCTTGCAAAAGCGAACACAGCTATATTAACTCTTCACACCTTCGTAAAAATGGTGTTTTCGTATCAAACAGTACACACAAGCCATCATCTACTAAGCACACAATGTGCCAACTGCACACTGATGGTATGAATACAAAACACATCTGGCTTTTGCTTTCTCTGTGTACAGATGTCAATTTGAGGTCATACTTTTGTCATAGTGTCATGTAAACATACAAGGATCCAAACATCAGCCTACATCATGTCGTCTTTCTGGGTTCGGCCACAAAATTTTGTCCACATTGCATGCGATATGCTCCAGTCCAAGGCACCGTGGAAAATATCTCCTTGAATGCCGTATCCAGGCCTGACATGATGCCTGGTCAATATCTCTACATGCCTCCTCCATTGCCTGTAAAAGGGCTACATGTTGATGAGGATTACGGTCGTACACTTTCCAGTGCCAGGCAGAGAAGAACTCCTCGATGGGATTTAAGAATGGAGAGTATGGAGGGAGGTTGAGTGCCATGAAGGATGGGTGGTCTGTAAACCAGTTGCGGACCAAAGCAGCCCTGTGGAAACTAACATTGTCCCATATGACGACATATCGGGTATGCTCTGGTCTCTGAACAGTGAGCATGTCCAGGTGTCCAGGAATGCAATAATGTGTGCAGTGTTGTATGGGCCTATGGTTGCATGATGGTGAACAACACCATTTTGGCTTATAGCTGCACACATGGTTATGTTACCACCACGTTGTCCTGGGACATTGATGATGGCACGGTGTCCAATAATGTTCCTGCCACGTCTCCTGGTTTTACTGAGGTTAAAACCGGCCTCATCTACAAAAAGTAGCTCATGTCCCATGGCATCTGCTTCTAGTTCCATCACTCTCTGGACAAGACAAAACAAATGCAACACATCAGGCCCATGCACAGCACTACAGTATGCACTTCCAAATTCAGAACCAATGACACTATAGCTTACCTGCACATAGTCATATCGCAGTTGCCTTACACGTTCTGTGTTTCTCTCGAAAGGAACTCTGTAAATTTCCTTCATTCTTATTCTGTGATGCGCAAGTACATGACTTAGTGCAGAAATGTTTGCACTGTGTATATTTTGAAAGATGGTGTCATTATCAATTATGCGCTGCTGTATTTCGCGCAGTCTTATTGCATTATTGGGCAATCACCATGTTCACTATATGGGTCTCTTGCTCTGGAGTGAACATTCTTCCTCTGCCCCCAACATCTGGACGTCTAGCAATTCTGTAAAGTAACAATTTCAGTTTTTTTGCATGTATGGTACTGTTGTGTTTCTCATTAGAGTATGGCAGTGCTACAAAGTACTTACCGATTCTCATTTCGAAATGTCCTAATGATGCTTGCCACAGTGTAGCGGCTCAAATTAGGCTGAACCCGTTGGCCAGCTTCCCTCAGGGTCATCCCATGGTTGATAACATGGTCCACTATTGTAGCTCTGATGTCATCAGTTATTCTATTTCTTACTCTTCTTACCCTTCCTCTTTCCCCTCCTCATCCTCTTCTTGCTCCTCCTTGTCCTCTTCCTCTAACTTCCTCTAACCCTCTCGCTTCTTCACCTCCACGTCCTCTCCCTCGGCCTCCTCTGATTCTCACTCTTCTCACTCTTACTGCTCCTTCCATTGTACTCCACATAGACAGCTTACCTGTGGCTTATTTATAGTGCTTAGGCTGATTGCAAAGTGAACTAATTATCTAAAACAGTTTTCACATGTGAAAGTGTGCCAGACAGTTGGCAAAATAGTGTTAATGATAGCCATACATGTGTATAATTTTGCTAGGAGTGTGTTGGAAATTTGGTAATTGAGTGTAAGCAGTGAGTTGTGTTTAAAGTTCTGCAAAAAGAGTGTTGTGCAGTGAATTGTGCCTACAGTTTTGCAAAGTGTGTGTTACAAAATTGCAAACTGAGTGCAAAGCAGTGTTTGTGCTTTTAGTTTTGCAAACTCAGTGAGTGGTTTTGCTATAAGTATTAATATTTTTAGAAATTGTGCTATAAGAATCACAGTTAGGGTTTAAGCCATCAGAAAAAACTGTAAACAAAATTGAGCAGGCATTCAAAAATCCAACAATGACAGTTCAATTACAATAAAAAGTACATCTTAAGTTTACTGTACATGTCCATAAAAGCCACATGCGTTTTGTGCTGCAAGTCACATAATCACAGGCTACAGACATGTAAACTTTCCCAAAGATATACTTTTTATTTTAATTGTACCATCATCCTTGGATTTTTAAGTGCCTGCTCACTTTTGCTTAATATGGTGTGGTCCACTCCCTCTGGCTGTATGTTTGGGCCTTAGCACCCAAACCCAACATTTCTACTGGTGAGTCTTAACATTTTACATCTATGGGGTTATTCTTCTTTTCTTGATATTAAAATGTAAACCCTGGCATGATGTTTCACCAAGAACATGTGGCTGACAAGGTGCTATCAAGTGCTCGGTTTAAAGGGAAACGAAAGGTAAAATCACTTGGGGGTGCCAAAATGTTAGGCACCCCCAAGTGACTTTAACCGCTTACCTCGTACCCCGGGCTGGTTCCCCTGTTAGGAGAAAACAGCACCAGCCCGGGGCACCTGGAGCGGATCGTTTCCTTATTCCGGCTTCCGTTTCTGGAATGCCAGCGGTGGGCGCATGCGCAGTAGAGTGAAAAGCCGACTTTAAAGTTTAAGTTCGGCTTTTCACTCTACTGCGCATGCACGCGCAGCGAATCAGGCAGAGGCAAGCGCCGGCAGCTACCCCGGCTGGTGCTGTTCCCTCCTCACAGGGGCACCAGCCCGGGGTAAAAGGTAGGTGGTCAAAGTCACTTGGGGGTGCCTAACATTTTGGCACCCCCAAGTGACTTTGACTTTCTTTTTCCTTTAAGTCAATTATAACATATGATGAAGTATGTAAACCTTTGTTTGGGGACTTTCCAAGAATTTTCGGTGATAGGAAGTATGAAAAGTGGCTAGCACATATAAGGGTTAGCAATATATTGGCATCTGGGTATGGCATTTTCATTTCAATGCAATCAATAAATGAAGGTGACCTAATCCAACAAACAACAGCACACAGCAATAATCAGTCAACAGAAATTAAACAGAAATCTCATTTCCTGGGGTGAGCAAACTGCAAGCATTATTATTTCCTAAACTGATTACAATTTGCGTTAGGTGCATCACCAAATTGCACAACATGGTCTGCATATCATTAAAGGGGAAGCGTGACATAAAGATGGTAAACTTGGGTTGCTTTGGTCTTTCAAATATGTTAACTTATTAAAGGGGATATATGTAAATGGCCAGTCAAGAAAAAGGGTCACAGTCAGTAGGATACAGCCTCCAGTACCAAAAGGCATATTCAACAAACAAACAGTATCCTGCATATGTTTGTAAATATATATTTTGATGGACTATTCTGAGTTACGGGATACTCTTTTTTTTGGGGGTGGGGGGGTTGGCCTCCTCCATACAATTGAGTGGCACCACATTGTGCTAAGATAAACAGAACTCTCAGACAGCCTGTTGATGCCGATGCTAATGATAGTTGACCAGTGATATCAATCATGCCAAATTACAATGTACTATACACAAATAAAGACATTTTTTAAATCAGAGTGAAAATGATGATTAACCAAAAACCAGTGGTTAACCATGAAAAGATCTTCAAATGCTTAGTGCCAAATCTAAAAACCTGTCATTACAATGGCATAATCTTTAGGTACCTTGTGCCACAATGCCAAAAAAATTTAAGAATGGTCAGAAAAGGACTAAAAAGAAATTGGTCTACCTGGGTGGTAGTGGAGAAATTTCTGGAACAATTTCCTTTGGACAGACAAGATGGAGAGTGTGCCACAATGGATCTGTAGCAAACCAAAACATTTCTTTTTTTTTTTGTAACTTATATTTTTATTAATTTTTGACAATGTTGATTGTACAGTAACAATAACAAAAAGTAAACATATATATGTTAACAGTGCAGTGTGGTAGAGTTATGAAAGATATAGGTACATTTTCACATTGGTGAGTTCTATGGTATCATAATTCAGAAAAAGTAAAGAGAAAGTTGGTAATAAAACACATATTGAATGGCTGTGCTGCAAAAGTATATTAGGGTTTCAGCTTTCGTTGGCATATAGTTCCCAGGGTGTCCAAATTTTGAGAAAGTGGGGTGTTCTGTTGGTTAATCTGGCGATGCCTGCTTCAAAGACCTTATTTGAATCCACTCTTCGTTTAACCTCAGCTAGGGTAGGAGGAGTTGGGGTTTTCCAGTGTGAGGCTATTGAGATTCGAGCAGCTGTTAGGACATGATTAATTAGTGCTTGGTATGATTTGCTTGTTTTTGGGAATGGTTTGCCCAACAGAAAGGTTGTGATATCAGGTGGTGTAGGTTCTCGTAGTAGTTTGCTTAGTAGACCTGAAATTTCTGACCATAATGGGGTTATCATGGGGCAAGACCAGAAAATATGTGGGAGGGTACCAATGTCCCCGCAACTCCTCCAGCACATTGGGGAATGGTTGGGGAACAAAGTATGTAGTTTGGTTGGAGTATGATACCAAAGCATAAGAATCTTATAAATGTGCTCTTTCTGTCTCGAGCAGGTTATCATTTTTTTTGCATTGCCCCAGATGAGAGTCCAGTCTTCCTCTGATAGAGGTTGAGGGAGATAGGAATCCCATTTACTCATGTATGGGTGTCGTATGGGTGTGCCCCCCTTGGGCTCTGAGAGTATCTGATAGATTTTGGAAATCAGTCCCTTCTGTGGGAGGCCCTTTTTGGCAATTGACTCAAATGGGCCAAGGATGTTTAGTTTGGCTTTTTCGCTGTATGGTTTGGCAAAATGTCTGAGTTGTAGATATTCATAAAATTTTAGGGCATTCTGGTTAGATTTTAGTCTAAGTTCTTCGTATGTTTTAACCTCTTTGGTTAAAGGATTAAGTAAGTCTGCTACGGTCTGGTATCCTGAGTCGGTCCATTTATTAATAAAGTGAGGGTGCATTCCAGGTTGGAAGTCAGGGTTGTCTAGAAATAATGTTACGGGTGATTTAGCTGAGGTAAGATCATGTTTTTGTCTCAGTCTATACCAGATTGATAACGTATGTTTAGTGGAGGATAGAAGAGTAGCTTTTCCTGTTGTGTTATGGGGGGTTGCCCAAATGAGATGGTTTAGGTGTCCTGTTTCTAATTGGATGTTTTCGATATGGCCCCATATTGGGCTGGGTAGTCTTTCAGACCATGCTAGTAGTTGTCTAAGGTGGGCTGCTTCATAGTATCTGCTAAATGATGGGACCCCAAGTCCTCCCAGACTGCAGGGTAGAGTCAAAGTATTTTTTTAAATTCTATGTCTGCGGTGGCCCCAAATGAAGTCATGGCATAGAGTTTGCAATTGTTTAAGGGTTTTGGCAGGAATTGGTATTGGGAGAGTCTCAAAGAGGTATAAGAATTACGGTAAGATGGTCATTTTTACGGCCGAAATTCTGCCAAACCAAGATAGAGAGTATTTGGACCATTTCTGTAGTAATGACTTAACCTGTTGTAGCAATGGGGTGAAGTTGTGTCTGAATAAGTCGGTGTAAGCTGGTGTGATGTGTGTCCCTAAATAAGTAATTGATGCTGATTGCCAATTGTAGTGATAGGAGTTCTGTAAATGTTGCAGTTGGTGTTGCGGGATGTTTAATGGTAATGCTTGTGTCTTGCTGACATTGACTTTGTAGTTAGATAGTGTGCTGTAGGTATCTAGAATTTTGTGTAAATTTGGAAGGGAAATTAGTGGGTTTGTCAGTGTCAGCAAGACATCGTCTGCAAAAAGAGAAATTTTGTAGTTTGAGTTTTGGAGGTTAACCCCTGAGATATTTGGAGAGTTTCTAATCGCAGCTGCAAGGGGCTCTATGCTTAGTGCATATAGGAGAGGTGACAGGGGGCAGCCTTGTCTGGTGCCATTGGTTATAGTGATATGCTTATGGGTTTGACCAGGTAGTTTCAGCTGGGTGGTTGGGCTTTTGTACAAAGCCTTCAGGGCCTTTAAGAAGGGGCCTGAGAATCGGAGGTGGGACATTAATGAAAATAAGTAGGGCCAACTGAGGCGGTCAAATGCCTTTTCTGCGTCTAGGCTTAGAAGAAGCGCTGGAAGTTGCTTTTTATGTAGTATTTCTAGTAAATTAATAGTTCGTCTAGTATTGTCCCCAGCTTGTCGTCCCTGAATAAACCCTACTTGATCCTTGTTAACTAATTTAGGGAGTATGGGTGCGAGTCTGTTTGCTAGAATCTTGGAAAACAGTTTAAGGTCCGAGTTCAACAGTGCGATGGGTCTATAGTTAGAGCATATGCTAGGGTCTTTAAACCAAAACATTTCTAAGAAAAGAAGAACCCTTATGCTCAAGATGGTGGAATCATTATGTTTAAGGCTGCATTGTTAAGTTAAATCCAGGAGGTAATTCACATACCAAACTACGGGGCGACTTCCATGGATGGTTTTTGCATTTGCAGCAGATGGGAAATGACTAACGATCAGCAAATTTGTGTAAGAAAAAGGCAAAAGCAAGGAATGCTTCTCACAGTACTTCACCTCTGGAGAATTAACATGAAACTGAAGTTAATGGCAGAAAAGTGTTTTTCTTCGTTAATTTACACATTTTTTCAGCAACTTTTACAATTACAGACTAATTGTTTTTTTTCCTAGCAATCTAATCATGTATTTCGATAGATACACAGACTTAGAATTAGCAAAAATTAGAGAAAACCCTGCTACTCTACACTGAAAAACAGAGCACGTTTCAGCATGTGGGTACATCTACAAGCTTGAGTGCCAGTATATTTACAGTGGATATAAACAGTCTACACACCCCTGATAAAATGTCAGGTTCCTGTGCTGTACAAAAATGAGACAAAGATAAATCATTTCAGAACTTTTTCCACCTTTAATGTGACCTATAAACTGTACCACTCAATTGAAAAACAAACTGAAATCTTTTAGGTGGAGGGAAGAAAACCAAAAAAACTAAAATAATGTGGTTGCATAAGTGTGCACACCCTCTTCTAACTGGGGATGTAGCTGGCATTAGATATACCATGGAACACAGTGAAGACAGTCATCATCAAGTGGAGAAAAAATGGCACAACAGTGACATTAACAAGAACTGCACGTCCCTCCAAAATTGATGAAAAGACGAGAAATAAACTGGTCAGGGAGGCTACCAAGAGGCCTACAGCAACATTAAAGGAGCTGCAGGAATATCTGGCAAGTACTGGCTGTGTGGTACATGTGACAACAATCTCCCGTATTCTTCATATGTCTGGGCTATGGGGGAGAGTGGCAAGACAAAAGCCTTTTCTTACGAAGAAAAACATCCAAGCCAGGCTACATTTGGCAAGAACACATCTGAAGTCTCCCAAAAGCATGTGGGAAAAGGTGTTATGGTCTGATGGTTTAACTTTTTGGCCATAATTCCAAAAAATATGTTTTGCGCAAAAACCATACAGCACATCACCAAATGAACACCATACCCACAGTGAAGCATGGTGGTGGCAGCATCATGCTTTGGGGGTGTTTTTCTTCAGCTGGAACTGGGGCCTTAGTTAAGATAGAGGGAATTTATTCATTATTATTATTATGAACAGTTCCAAATACCAGTCAATATTGGCACAAAACCTTCAGGCTTCTGTTAGAAAGCTGAACATGAGGAGGAACTTCATCTTTCAGCATGACGACGACCCAAAGCATACATCCAAATCAACAAGGAATGGCTTCACCGGAAGAAGATTAAAGTTTTGGAATGGCCCAGCCAGAGCCCAGACCTAAATCTGATTGAAAATCTGTGGGGTGGTCTGAAGAGGGCTGTGCACAGGAGATGCCCTCACAATCTGACAGATTTGGAGTGTTTCTGCAAAGAAGAGTGGGCAAATCTTGCAAAGTCAAAATGTGCCATGCTGATAGACTCATACCCAAAAACACTGAGTGCTGTAATAAAATCAAAAGGTGCTTCAACAAAGTATTGGTTTAAGGGTGTGCACACTTATGCAACCACATTATTTTAGTTTTTTCTTCACTCCACCTAAAAGATTTCAGTTTGTTTTCAATTGAGTGGTACAGTTTGTAGGTCACATTAAAGGTGGAAAAAGTTCTGAAATGATTTATCTTTGTCTCATTTTTGTACAGCACAGGGTGTGTAGACTTTTTATATCCACTTTATTCTCTACCACAAAGTAACATATTAGGCATCGGGATACCTTTATAAGCAGAAATTAGCAGTGAGCTAAGAAAAGACATAAGGTGGAAATACATGCCAGCATTAGATGCAGAAGATGGCATGTGGTTATGTTAGGGTTCCCCGTACCATTAATCTTTACTCGCCATTTCCTGTGCGAAAGGTAAGGTACCTTGCTTGTATGTTTGCTTTTACTTAACTGGCTTGTCCTGACTGATAGCTGTATCTGCCTTAAATTGTACGGGTTTGTTCCTTGCATCTCCCTAGATTGCCTTGTCTTCCGTCATGATGGCTTTTAAGGTATGCTTAGGATGCTTGTCTTGTTGTAGGAGCCATCTCCTCTTCAGCTTGGTTTCCCATTGGCATTTAGAATTTGCTGATATTTAGTGGAATCCATTCTCCCCCTACAAGGACAATGTTTCCTGTGCCACTGGCTGCTGCACAAGCACAAAGCATTATATATTCACCCCCATGTCTAACAGTTACTTAGGTGTTCCTTTTTTCTGAAAATAAACCTTTGGCAATGGTGGCCAAAGAGTTTGATTTAACCTTAACAGTTCTGGATCTATATCTGGTATGAGGCCACAGGAAAGGCTTCCTCCTGATAGCTCTCCTATACAGATTGTGTTTGTGCAACTCTACCCCATGGAACCACTGCTGTATCAGCCAAACCTTCCTGCACCTCCTTGCAGTCATATGAAGGTTTGCCTTTCAGCAGTTCTTTTTGAAAGTTTTCTTGCACTTCCAGATCTTGCCTTGACTTTGACAGTTCCCAGCTCACCTGCTACAGTATGTTCTACAATTCTGAGACACAGCCGGACTCATAGAGTC
Source organism: Xenopus tropicalis (assembly GCF_000004195.4). Lineage (NCBI taxonomy): Eukaryota > Metazoa > Chordata > Amphibia > Anura > Pipidae > Xenopus > Xenopus tropicalis. The sequence continues at coordinate 30,762,817 of NC_030680.2, read as the reverse complement.
ATACCTTTCGTGTGATACCTGTGTCACCAACACAAACAGGAAGCATATAGCAGTTCATAATTTACAAGACTTCAGTGAATGGTATGTATGGTCAGCAAAAAAGCTGAGAAATAAATTAACATTGATTAAATATGAATGTTTTTAAGTTTCTATTTTAAGTTGTCAATGTTACTTGAATGCCTGGAATATAATGTGTAAAAACAGTTTTTGCATCTTGCTATGTAAGCAGCATCCATATATTAACTGCCCACCTTACATAATGCATCTCTTCATATTTGAACAGCCTTTCATGTACCCTATACATAATAAATAATGTAACCCATATTGTAAAATATAAGGATATCATAAGTCCTTGGGGAGTTCCATGACCATGGAACCATGGACAAGACTTCCAATTTCTTATATTTGGAGTCAGTGAGTCGTGTGAGTCCTGTGGCAGAAGTCATGTGACCAAGCACCAATTATAACTGATGACATCACCAAGAACTGTTTATAAGGATATAATTTACAGGGTATTTATAGTGCTTGTGTATTAAAAAATCTAGTAGGACTATGGCCCAGGTGCTTCCTATAGCTATGAGATATTCATATACAAAGAGGAGCACCCATGAGACTTGCAGAAATAAGGTTTTAATTAATTCAACGTTTGCTGCTGCTCAGGGAGCCTTTATCAAAATTGAGCAGAACTGAAATGCTGACTGACTCACTTTTTACTTTATCCTGCAGGTCCCATAGGTGTTCCTATTTTTTCCCCAGAATTTTGCTAAGTTGCGTATGCAATTTAGGATTCGGTTTGGGATTTGTGGAAGTTTCAGTATCTGGACGGATCTGAAAAAAGTGGGTTTGGTGCAACCCTAATATAATTTAAATATTTACACCCACATATTTATATTTCGTCATAATTCTATATGTGTTTTTGCACACCAATTAGCTCTTTAACTGCCAACGATGTACAGCGTACGTCGTTGCAGGAAAAGGCTGTATCTGCCAACGATGTACGCCATACGTCCTTTGGCAGATAAAGATTCTCGCCGCTTCTGCAGAGAGTTTTAAGCAATGACATCCCCCTGGGCAACAAGCCAGGGGGGCTGTCATGTGTGCCCTGCGACGCAATCGTCGCAGGGCCGCCCCCCAAGCAGCAGACGCGATCGCATCGCGTCTGCTGCTTCCTCCCCGCTTCCTGGTTCTGGTTCCCCCCCACTCACCAGGATTGCAGCTGGACGGACTGCCATGTGGATCCCTGCTTCTGGACAGGTAAGTGGTTTTATTTTTTGCATTTACACACACTTACATACATTTATACCTACATACAGCACACAATTTACACACTTTTTTTTTTCATTTTGCACACTCATATACACTTATATATACTCATATACACACTTACATACTGTCACACTACTTTTACATATGTACACACGTGTATACACAAACTTTTTTTTTTTTTGTATTATTTTTTTTTTTCCATTTTACATCTCATTTTTAGTTTATTTTCCCTAAAAACTGTTTATTTTGACAGTGTGACTATTGGATCAGATATCCTGACCACTAATTACACAGTCGTGTGACTTATTTTGTTGTTTCGCTGATTTGCACAATTTTTGTGATTTTATTGCATTTTCATCCCTGTATAAGTGTTCCTGATCTGTTTTTAGCATAGCTTTGCCAGGTGTAACTTTGGTGTAGAAAAACAACTTTACCTATTTTGAATTCATCAGAATGTGTACTTTCCAAAAATATATGGTTTTCTGGGGGGTCTCTGTATAGCTAGGGGGTATTACGGCACATAATATGCTGACAGGGGGCTCTGTATGCAAAAGCTGAGTTGGCAGGCGAGAAATCCATATGCGCTATTTTCATTTTGGGGTCAGTACATACCACAGACTCTGGTATATCTATGCATATTGGGCATCAAACTGTTCAGTAGACCTCTGGTGTTCCTATTTGGAGTGATTTGCCTTTGTACGCAAGAAATTGTGTGAGATAAATGCAGCAAACTGCAACATTTTAAGGCGATTTTTTGAAATATCATAAAAATAGGCAAATTTAGGAACGCTTTGCAGCTTGGTATTTTGGAGTAAAAGGAAATGTGTGCCCATTATAGATTTGGGGGAATGTGTACTTTCCAAAAATATATGGCTTTCTGGGGTGAGCGTACTTTTTTGTAGCATTATCCCACATAAAGGATGTAAATGTGTTGATTTTCTGAAATGCCAAATATTTCGATAAACCTATACATATTGGGCATCAAACTGCTCAGTGGACCCCTGGCGTTCAAATTCAGGGTGTTTTATCTTGTTACCTAATGCTATGTGGGAGATAAGATGCTGCAAACTGGAAGCTTTGAGTGGATTTTTGGAAATGTCATCAAAATTGCTAACTTTAGAAATGCTTTGCGGCTTGGTACTTTGGAGTAGAAAGACATGGGTACCCATTTTAGATTCGGGAAAATGTGTACTTTCCAAAAATATATGACTTTCTGGGGTGAGCGTACTTTTTACTAGCTTTATCCCACATATAATGATGTAAATGTGTTGATTTTGCAGAAGCTGAAATGACAGATCATATGGGGGTATGTTCACATTGGGGCCCCTACATGCCACATACTTAGGTAAACCTATACATATTAGGCATCAAACTCTTCAGTGGACCCCTGGCGTTCAAATTTAGGGTGTTTTATCTTGGTACCTAATGCTATGTGGGAGATAAGATGCTGCAAATTGGAAGCTTTGAGGGGATTTTTGGAAATGTCATCAAAATTACCAGCTTTAGGAAAGCTTTGCGGCTTGGTACTTTAGAGTAGATAGACATGGGTACCCATTTTGAATTCAGGGGAATATGTACTTTTCAAAAATATATGGCTTTCTGGGGTGAGCGTACTTTATACTAGCTTTATCCCACTTATAATGATGTAATGTGTTGATTTTGCAGAAGCTGAAATGACAGAAATGACAGTTCATATGGGGTATGTTCACATTGGGGCCCCTACATGCCACATACTTAGGTAAACCTATACATATTTGGCATAAAACTATTCAGTGGACCCCTGGCGTTCATATTTAGGGTGTTTTATTTGGTTACTTCATGACCTGTAGGAAATAAGATCCTATAGACTGGAAGCTTTGAAGCGATTTTTTCAAAACTTCACAAATTTTTATAAAAACCTACAACTTTAGGAAAGCATTGTGACTTGATAGTTTGGAGTAGACAGACAATTGTGCCTACTCTGGATTCCCCAGAATCTGTTCATTCCAGAAATGTGTAATTTTCTGGGATAAACCTTCTGTTAGTGGAATTTTTGGCCTTGAAATCTAAAGTATGCACCTTTCTAAAGCAGTGCTTTGGAAATTTGGTAGTGTACTGCTGGGAGTTTTTGACCTATACAAGTGAGAAATCTCCATAAAATTATATATATTTGGTATTGACGTGTTCAGAAGACATGGGACTTTCCAAATCAGTTGTATTTTTGTGCATAAAATAATTTTTGTTTCTGGTATGTGTGTTTATATTATGTAAAATATGTTTTTTTTTTTAATTTTGTAGACATTTAGAAGCCCATATCTTGTTACAGAATTGGAATTACACCAAAATTCTACCAAATTTTGAAAGCTTAGTTTGTCCTGAAAAAAAACAATATATTTTTTTCCTGGGTAAACTAAAAGTCCCCCCCCCGAAGAAAGGCCCCTAAAGTGCAAAATGTTCAAAAACTGTCTGGCAGTAGAAGTTCCACTTTGGTCCAAAACGGCTGGCAGTGAAAGGGTTAAACGTACCCTGGACACAACTAAAAATTTATGGAAACATCAGCACCATTATACCATATCAATATATGTATTTATATGAAGATCCCCTCATAATATTTTATGATCAGAATTTCAACATAATTGTCAACATAATGGCTACATATCCCTGTGTACCTTTTTAAACATGCCCTGGACTGGGATTTAAAATAGGGCCTGAAATTTCAAGTACACAGAGGCCCAAACAGCCCCCCACCAGCCCAATAAATAGTGACTGTCTATGGCATCTTACAGCAGCCCCTCTGGCACTGCCAGTCTAGACCTGACTGGATTAATTTCACTCAATAGCATTTAGGGTTCAAACTGCTTTTGTTGGATGTTAAGGGCCAAGGGCCATGGCCCATGGGGAGATAAGTTGTCTGCGATAAACCACCACTGACTAATCTCCCTCAAATGCTTTCCCACCAGTGATCTTGTAAATTGGCTATGGCAAAACACGTGCCGCTTGCTTTTCTGCAGTAGTTAGATTTACATGATCACCGGTGGGAAAGCATTTTTGGGAGGTTAGTCACCCGCAGTAGTGCAGATTTATTGCAGGCAACGAATCTCGCAGTGGGCCATAACCCTAAAGGGGCACCGTGCTATCATAAAATATGTACCATGGGTACATGTACAGCAGTTTCACTTAGAAAGTGGCTTAGGAGGAAGGATTTTGGTACAAGTATGGGAGCTGTTATCTGGAAAACTGTTATTCTGAATTTAATTCTGAATTACAGGAAGGCCATCCCCCACTACTTTGTAGTAATAAAACTGTAGTGTGTACTTGATGGCAACTAAGCTGCATGAATCCTTATTGGCAAAGCAATTCTATGTTTTAATTATTTTTTTAATAGACTAAACCTAGGGAATTTATGAAATTTACGGTAAGATCCCTTATAAGGAAAACCCCAGGTGGAGAACAGTTCCTATACCTATATATGTAAAGATGTAATTTTTATTTCTGAAGGCAAAGTACATAAATAAAACATATCCATACATTGCAGTGGTCTGTGAGCCTCAGTAATTGTACCACAATATCATATAACAGAAACAGGACATGTAATTTGCTTCCGATATATCTTTTTTATTTCTCTGTTATTTTTATCTACAGCTGTCTTATGAGGAGTCCGCCCACATTATTCATCACTGGCCCCTGGGTTCAAAGCTTTCCTACACGAGAGACTAGCACTCAGCCCATCTGCACAGTAAGATGCCGGGTTTCCCCGGTATAGAGGGCAGGGAGGCACAAGCGCAGTGTACAGTATTCCTTAAAGAGCAGAGATCACACAGTTTGAGAATCAAAGAACGATATGGGTGGCTTTAACTCGAGTTGCTATCTCAGCCTCACGCGTTTCAGGCAGCAAGCTACAGTAGATGGGACTGACCGCAATGGCAACACAACACTGACACTCAGTGCTACAAAGATGAAAGCACATGTGAAGTAGCAATGGCTTCTCCCTGCTTTGTGCTATGGACCACAACCACTTCAACGAGTATAGATTTCATTATTTTTTTGTGTGTCTATTACAGTATCAGGCACTGGCCTTTTCTGATTTGATGGGATCCTCCACCTAAAGATAAACGAATCCGAATCCCATTAGCATATGCTAGTTATGATTTGGAAGGGTTAAAGTCGTCGCATAAACACAGAAGTGTAAAAATTTTTGCTGCGCACTTAATGCACAGCGACATTTAACCCTTCCAAATCCTAATTAGCATGCTAATAAGGATTCTGATTTGGTTCAGTATTCGGCCGAATCCCTTAACATGTATTCGGGGGTTCGGCCGAACCCAAAAAACTGGGTTCAGTGCATCCCTTATTCCAACTAAGATATAATTAATCCTTTTTAGAGGCAAAACAATCCTATTGGGTTTAATTAATGTTTAAATGATTTTTTAGTAGACTTATGGTATGGAGAGCAAAATGACAGAAAGATCCCTTATCTGAAAAACCCCAGGTCCCAAACATTCTGGATAATTGGTCCTATGCCTGTACATTTTTAATGGTCTTAAAGTTGCTTGTAAATGTAATTGTGCCTGAAAGCAGTGCTTGTTTATCCCTTTTGGGTTTCTGAGGATGACTCCTGAAACAATTTAGCAGAAGTATATTTTTCAGACATGCCCTCTGCTGCACTATATCAGTAGTCAGAACCAAGAATACAGAGAATATATACAGACAGATACTGATACATTGTCTTCGGACCCCTGTGCTAGTGGTCTAAAAACCATGCTTAAACCCAATGCAAGTGCTTCAGTTGGCACCCTGCCCCCTCAGTCGCACTGTCACAGCACACCTAAGGGCAGTGGCACACAGGGAGATTAGTAGCCTGCAATAAATCTTCACTATTGAGGGCGACTAATCTCCCCGACATGCCATCCCACCGGCAAAAATGTAAAGTTTCTTTGTGAAGAAACTTCCGGTGACCGAAGCAATGCATATATCATCCACCGGTGATTTACATTCTTACCAGTGGGAGATTAGTTGAGCGCAATAGTGAAGATTTATCATGAGTGACTAATTTTCCTGTGTGCCACTGCCATAAAGCCACCTATCATTCTCAGAACAGCAGCTACCCACCCAAAATCATATTGTCACAGCACACCTAAAGCTACCAAACATTCCCTTTACTATTAAAGGCCATACACAACTAGTGTTACATTTTTTTAAAAAAAAAAAACCCTGAAATGTGCGCCCCTCCATCATGATTGCGCCCTAGGTAGGTGCCTACTCTGCCAAGCCCTAGTTCCAGCCCTGCTTTCCATAGTGGTTGGTGCAAAGACTCTCTGGAAAGCAGAGGGACTTCACGTCCCAGATTCTATTAATTGTCAAGGTAAAAGTTGAGGCAGCATGACTCTGTGAGCCTAAAGCTGGCCATACACGAGCAGATCCGCTCGCTTGGCGACATCCTACGGGTGGGCGATATCAGGGACCATTTAGGTAAAAAAAATAATAATCCGATCGTTTGGCCCTGGGGCCAGACGATCGGATTATGTGGGCGGCAATGGGGCAGTCGGATCGGGGACCGCATCAATGAGCCGATGCGGTCCCCGATCCGACCAGATTTTCTAACCTGGCCGATCGAGATCTGGCCAATTTCAGGCCAGATATCGGTCGGCCAGGCCGATCTGCTCTCCCCATACACGGGCCGATTAGCTGCCGAATCGGTCCAAGGGACCGATATCGGCAGCTATAGTCGGCCCGTGTATGGCCACCTTAAGAGTAGTTGGGAATTGGTTTCTAGGAGTCAGGGGCAGACTCCCATGGTTTCCTTTAAATCTGTGGAATCAGGTATGTCTGTGTAGAAAACAAACTACATCTATATTTATATATGGAAGTTCAGATACTGCACCAACATAAACCCAACTGAATGAGCTCATGTCAAAAAGGGAGACTATTTTTTCCTTTTTAAAGCTGGTAAATGTGCTAATTTTTCAGTAAGTGTTTAAGCAGTCAAACGCATTCATTTCCTGGGGGTATGAGTGCAGAGCTCAACAGCATTACTTTGCACTAATGCCCATCTGAATCCTTACTCCTAGATCTGTATCAGATGAAGGGAGAAAAGATTATTAATGTCCATTCTAGATTGAATGTGCTGGCAAAAGCATTCTGTCCAATGATAGTTTTACCGGTAACTTTAAGACCTTAAGAGGAACAGGCCCATTATATATTTAGGGCCTTTATTGGGCACAGGGGACAATAAACAAATAAATAAATTTATCTTGGATACTTTGTTGCTGGCCAGAGGCACATATTCTTTCCTTTAAAGATATTAATAATAATATAAGATATTAGAAAACTTATAGATCAACCAGCACTGCTAGCAATATTAGTTCTTGTTAGCAACTGCTCATGTATATCGATGGGATCATGAACTGAAATCCTAAAGCAAGGACAACAGTGCCTAATGGATAAATAGTCTATGTCAGCATTCATCAACACAAGCGTGAGTGTTAATGTTGCTAAGTATAGGTAGGTACTAAAGGGCAAGGCACAAGTGAAGGCAAGTCTATCTTTTTTGCACCTTTGGAAATATCAGTCAAGATGGCCATTTATTGATTTTTACCCTCCTGAAGCTAAAGCACTTACATGTAAAACCTATTAAGATATTATCTCCCCAAAGCACTTAACAAGTTCTCCCAGTTCCCTTGGCCAGACTTGTGGCGTTGCTAGTCTTGTAGCCTAACAGATTGCAAGTCTGTAAGTGCGTCTGAAGATCCCCTGGAACAAGCGGATTCATTAACCAAGCACCATGTAGCTCAGACCACAAAAGATAAACCCCTTGCAATGTTACTCAAGCCGAGGTGGCTTTTTGCCACTTTTACAAGAGGACAGTGAAGTGCCCGTTCCATGTGGGCTGTACCATGCGGTAAGGTTTTGCAACTCCTGACAACAACTACACAATAACTAGAGAACAAACATATATTAAGAAAAGTTTACTATGTTTCCATAAGCCAAGAAGGTGATTAAATGCAGGGGGTGGGGGATATTTCTATTCTTTCCCACCTATGTGATTCATAAAATAGAAATTCTGTGTGTTTATTGAAATAAACATAACCCACTTTCACTTCAGACATAAGAGAATCACACAACATCCATTGCCTCACAAGGAGATTTTAGGCGACTTTGTAAAAATGAAGCGACTTGTATGTTTTCCTGCCAGAGATTTACTTTATTGTCGGTGGGATGTTTTTGATAGAGATTGGCCTCAAGGCAATTAATCTTCGGGTCTGTCATGGCCCTTACCTCACAAAGCAATAGCTTTAAAGTATTAACTTTTTTTTTTTAAAATCTCTAAAATTACTCTGTACAGCCCCCAATAGCATTCCTTTCTTTCTATATCCAGACTTATTTTGTTTCTCTAATACAGCCAATATAATTTACAGGTCTTTTACAAAATTCCTTGTCTAGCATGAGGCTCCGCCCCTTTCAGTTTCTGAGCACTCCTCCTTTCTCTGACTGATGACCTCAAAGAGGTGACTACTGCCCAAGTTTGGTTGATTTTAGTTGGAGCAGAAGCAGTGAGCATGCCCAGTAGGCACCACTTTTGGGTCTTTATAGTCAGAGAGAGAAGGAGTGCTCAGAAAGCAAGAGGGGGTGGAGCTTCACTCTAGACAAGGAAGTAACTAATAGAACTGCTGTTTAGCTGCTTGTAATAGAGAAACACAATCAATCTGCATGCAGGGACAAGGGTTTGTTATTCTGCGGATTGTTTTAAAGTAATTTCTGGGAATTTTAGAGGAATACTTGTTTTTTTCAAAACCCATTAGTTAATAGAGCTTCTCCAGCAGAAATCCATTTTTTTTTTTAAAAAATGGAGATTTTTTTTATATTTAATTTTAAAAAAATCACACAGAGCTAGCCATATTCTTCATTTCACAGGGTGCCACAACCATGTGACCTCTGCTCTGATAAACTTCAGTTACTCTTTACTGTTGCACTGCAAGTTGTCCCCCCGTCCTTTCCCACCCAGCAGCCAATTAGCAGACCAATGGGCAGGTAGCAAGATAGCAGCTCCCTGACAGCTGTATTTCTAAAAGTGGTAAAAGTGTATTTACTATAAATGAATACATTTATAAATGAATAACATTTTAAATACCAGAATACTTCAAATACCAATTCTGGGGTATACAGCCTCCCAACTATTTCTCTCCAGCCTGCTGTTAGACATATTTTTAGGTCTACAACTAAAAAATAGACAAAAAGTATGGCTATGTTGTTCTTTCTATTCTATTTGTAACCTGACCTGTGTATCTTCCTCTGAGACCCAAACCATTGTATACATGCTAGGGTAACTGACCCTAGGCTAGCACTGGGTACTACATACTAAAAAGTCAATTTAGGTGGAACTAGTCCTTTAAACAGAAGTAATTAGATAAAAATGATCGGTTACATAAATCCGAGATAACCTTCATACAAGACAAGCTACGTCCCCTGGGTTTATAGGAATTACCATATGTCACAAGCATTGTGCCTACCCAGGTGGCAGATACAGCACATATTTATGTAACGGATGAGACATCTGCTTCCAGCACGAGCTCCACGGTGAGAGATGGTGTCTGTCACCTGTCACCCAGTATTTGTTACACCATGTATAAGAGAATAAATGCCGCCCTGCTTGTTGTGTAATGGTTTACAGGAATGAACCATTTGCACTGAGAATATGAATAAAATGACAAACCGATTTAATACACAGGTATAGGATCTATTATCTGGAATATTTGGGAACTGGAGTTTTCCGGATAAGGGTAATTTGGATCATACCATAAGTCTGCTAAAAATCATTTAAACATTAAATAAACCATTTGACACCAAATTGAATTCATGCAGATTACAGGTATGGGACCTGTTATCAAGAATGCTCGGGACCTTGGGTTTTCCGGATAAGGGGTATTTCCATAATTCGGATCTCTTACCTTTAGTCTACTGAAAAAAAATATTTAAACAGTAATTAAAGCCAATAGGATTGTTTTGGCTCCAATAAGGATTAATTATATCTTAGTTGTGATCAAGTACAAGGTGCTATTTTATTATTACAGAGAAAAAGGAAATAATTTTTAAAAAATTAGTATTATTTTATTAAAATGGAGTCTATGGGAGATGACCTTTCCGTAATTCTGAACTTTCTGGATAATGGGTTTCTGGATAAGGGGTCCAATACCTGTACTTCCTAAAATGGACTCTGGCTGCTAAGCAGAAATAAAAGCCCCATAATATGATCAAATTATTTTGCTGACACAAAGCATTGGGGAGATGCAGACACTAGTAGAAAGACTAATTTCTCTGTCTAAGACCTGGAAAGGGGCAGATATGGTTTTAGGAAAAATGGGGCCTTGGGCACAGTACCAAACTGCACTGGAGGTATAGAGCCATTTCATAAATGCCATTTTCACTGGAAAAAGAATGCCACAGTTATATTTTCATGTTTAAACTGACAATATATCCTGCTGCCATAGCTACATACCCAGATCTACACTGATAGTCAGTATGTATGATGGCAAAAATGATGATCTATGAATTTGGCAGATTATACACAGAAAGCAGGGGTAATAATAATGCCAATTCATTTTAGAAATATGTATGATATGGCCACTGGATAATGGCATCCCCAGCACATTATACAGCAAAGCAATAGGTAATTGCATCCCCAATACATCATAAAGTGAGCACAGTGGGTACTGGCAGCTTATCATATTACACAGTTAGAGCAGTGGGTAATGGCAACCCCAGCACATTATAGAATGAGAGCTAAAAGTAATACCTTATATTGAAAGAAGCACACCTCTATACTCCAGCAAATGCCTTTAAGCCATTTATTTCAGCAGAAATGCAGCCCAAGCTTTCAGGGTAACACCCCCTTCCTCAGGTGCAAGCTAAGGGTAATGGCATCCCCAACATAATATAAAGTGAGAACAAAGGGTAACAGCATCTCAGCCCATTATAGAGTAACAGAATGGCATCCCTGTCACATTACAGAGTGAGTGGAGTGGATAGTGGCACACCAAGTACATTATATAGTAAAATGAACTACTGGCACCAAAAACGCATTTAATAACAATGTACTTATGATACTGCCACTCCATACCGAGTGGGGGCAGTGGGGCTGGAAATCCAAGATTACTATACAGGATAAAGTGGCTCAGTCATTCCAGCAAATGATAGGACAGTTAGTTTAGTTGGTGAATTGTCGGATTCAGATTTTTAGCAGTTTTGTCGCATAGTAAATGTTTAAAAAATCGCAACTTTAAAAAAATCAGAATCGAAAAAAAAAAAATCCGACCATTAGTAAATGGCCCCCATAGTGAGTACAGGTATGGGACATGTTATCCAGAATGCTCGGGACCCGGGGGTTTTCTGGATAAGAGATCTTTCCGTAATTTGGATCTCCATAAATTAAGTCTGCTAAAAAATTATTCAAATATTGAATAAACCCAATAGGATTGTTTTGCCTCCATTAAGGATTAATTATATCTTAGTTGGGATCAAGTACAAGGTACTGTTTAATTATCACAGAGAAAAAGGAAATCATATTTAAAAATTAGAATTATTTGCTTATAATGGAGTCTATGGGAGATGGCCTTTCCGTAATTTGGAACTTTCTGGATAATGGGTTTCTGGATAAGGGATTCCATACCTGTACCTAGCATATCATGGTATAGTTAGTCAACGACTATATATATTTGTCTATTGGGCCCCAAGCATATAATGCTAAAATATAGTGGTTAAGCTGCATATAATCTGTGGTAAAAACATGTCATTTCCTTTTATTAGTGGCTGTTATAATTTTTTTTAACCAAGGATACATACCAACCACATAATTCCTAGCAGCTCCCTTACACAAGTCTTTGTCCCCATTATGACTGTAACAATTTTGCCCATCAAAGCAACTGAGAACTGGACAATTGCTCTATTCAGAGTTGCCTTTAGTGGCACAGCAGTATGTATAACATAAAATACACCTTATTTTGTTATTTAGTTCTCTCATGTTTTGGCTTTATGAACTCATTATTTGTATTTCTCCAGGGAAGGATTGTCCAGCAATCCGAATGTTTCCAGACAGATATTTTGTTTTATAGATGCTTCAGAACCATATACAGAATAATGGAATATTTCCCAAAATGCCTGACTGAATCAATCTCCTGTCAAGTCATTCTTTAAACCTGGTAACTTCCATAAACCTCAGGATATTGCTTTACCTCTCATTATGCCTCCCTTCCATAATGTGCTGGTTCCAGAACACAGAATTCCTATTTTATGAGAAAAACTTCTTTCCATGCAATCAGGTTAATATGGAAATGTATTGCTACAATTATGATATCTATTATGATACCATTCTGCAAATGCTGCTCATGAGATTTAAACCGGCACCCTTCATAAATCCCTTTATGTCTATATAAAAAGGGCCAGCATCTACAATATCATGTGCCTTTGCAATCATGCAGTTTGAGGGAGGCCCAGAGATACTTGCAGGGAGGACAAAAGACACAGAGAAAGAGAGAAACAGCACAAGATAATTCCGATATAAGGTAAATTATAAAACATTTTGGGTGCATTTAGGAAAGCTGATTGCGTGCCATTTCCTTTGTAGCCTGTGCTTTCTGCACAAATAGCTGAATTTTACCGTCCAGATAAATAAAGGGAAAGTATAAGTGCATGAAGGTGCAGAAATAGCTGCCCAATACAATCATTTTAAGTACTATCCAGGCAGGGGAACCTCTAAATCCACTCTGCTACTGTTTGTAGAAATGTTTCATGAAGGCTCATCTTGCCATCCAGCACCGATGCTCCCTTAATGCTTTGACTTTGAGTGCTAAACAGAAACTTCAGCAAACGAACCTTCTTTTGAAAACATATTCTGCCAGTTGTTAAAAAAAAGTAACCAATGCTTTTAAACAATTATCCTTTAATATATAACGAAGGTCAATGGATCCCTGGAAATATCAAGCGCACTTGTAATAAATAAAGATTGGTGGGCTGATTGCGGAGAAACTGCACATGAGATATTCTAGCTGGATTTTCTAGAAATGTTCCTAATTTCTCACATATTTTGGTAGCCTTTCCAGGGATAGAGGCATACATGGCCTGATGCAAAGTTTACATAGGGGCAACCACCTCTGAGGCTTCCCACTGGGTCCCAGGCCCCTCTTAAAGGCATGTTAATGCCTATAAGAGGGGCCTGGATGAGTTCTTGAACAAGCATAGTATCCAAGGCTATTGTGATACTAATATCTACAGTTAGCATTAATGTTTGTATATATACTGTAGTTTATGTATGTGAGTGTATGTATAGGTTTGTGTGTGCTGGGTTTACTTGGAAGGGTTGAACTTGATGGACTCTGGTCTTTTTTCAACTCTATGTAACTATAGGGATAAGCCCCATTGGTCCAAAGTCCCATATAGAATTAAAAATGGCTGTAATGGCCCCCAACCAGACCAAAAAAATTATTACATTATTTTTTAGAATGAAATAAACTTTTTAAAATGACAATATGCATCCTCTTTGTGTGCAGTTAGAGCAGTAAATCTCTCCCATTCATTTTTACAAGCTTCTTCCCCCAGGCCTGTGTAAAATCACTGAGGAGGGAAAGTAGATCATTTGGTGCTAATGTGTAAAGCTCTCTCCCTTCCTTGTCTATTATCCTTGAGAGCACAGGCAGCAGAGCTGGAGAGGGGTAGTAAATGAGAGAGCTAAATTGTTTGCCTTTTCACTCTCAGTGATTACAAAAAGTTCTGAGGGTGTGAATTGGTGAAAATAATAACATCAATTAGAAACTAAACAAGCAAGCAAACTAACAACAAGAAAAGAGAAAAAATACCAAAAGAAAATTAAAACATAGTAGGCAGCAGTACAGTTACACTATTATGTGATTTAAATGAAATAGTTTGTATTACATCAGTGATTCTTAATGGTAAATATGACACCCACTAAAGATGGACGCTTGATACATGTAGAAGTAGGTGAAAAAATGTAAAGGGCTGTCGAGACCTTAGCCATTTAGTTTGAAATAGGCTCAGAATATAATGGTGCTCCACAAAGCATATCTGTTATCTGCTAAGTAACCTGCACAATTTAGCCCTATTTCAGTTTGAATAGCTGCCCCCATGGCTACACAACAGCTTTTTTATATAAACTATAATTGGGTTTATGTAGCAAACACACCAGTGCAGGACAGCAGCAGTACACTATATTTTAATTAATTAAACACTTCTTTAACTAGTCTTATTCAATTGCTCTTTGTTGTGCAAAAGTACACAAATGTACAAAATGCCCCTTTCAGTCCTCATATTCTAAAGCATCTTTAAACTCAAGAAAGTTTAGAGATTCCACTGGAGTTGCTTAAAATTAGCAACTTTTCAATATTAATCTGGCGCATTCAAATTCAGCGGGTGGTAGTAAAGGCTATGGGTCTTATTCATAAAAAGGTGCAAAGTATGAAAAATTGGTTCAAGTGGGTTGCGCCGTTAGTTGCAATTTCTTGCACTCCAGAAAATAGTGTAAAAAGGGATTTTGTGATACTCACCCTTAAACCTATGTTCTCTTTAGATGCCTGTGGGACATGGGTACTGTAGGTATAGCATCCACCACCAAGAGGCAGGACATGAGGAAGAAGACTCCTCCCCTGCTCATAGCCTCATTGATCCACCTTGAGATAATGGCATTAGAAGCAGAGGAACCCTTTTTGGGGCCTGTTGGAAGGACCAACAGGGAAGAGGAAGATCTGAAGTCCTTGGTATGGTCTAGGTAAAATTTGACTGCTCTGATGGGATCCAAAGAGTGGAAGGCTCTCCTTAGGTGAGCTAGGCAAAAATTTAAGGCAGAAATTTGGAAATTGATGTGAAAATTTTGAGGCATGAAAGAAGGCACTGTGTGAAGGACTACCCTGTCCAAGTGAAAGATGTGGAAGGAAGCCTGACATGACAGCGAGCTAAGCTTGAAAACGCCTTGGGCTGAGGCAATCACGAGGAGAAATGTGGTCTTCCAAGTGAGCCAGGGTAAGAGAACCAAAGCTAAGGGTGTAAAAGGTTCGAACAAGGTCCCAAGGAGGAATGGGTGCCCTATATGGGGGTGCTATGTGGGCTACCCCTTGAAGAAAGGTTTGAACGTCTGGTAGGGAGGCTAGACGCCTTTGAAAGATGGCTAAGTCTGATAATACCTTGCGCTGAAAGAATAGGGTTTCAATAGCCAAGCCATCCAGATCAGAAACTGTGGTGTAGGGATCGGCCTCTGAATAGGTGATACCCATTGGGCAAGCAAGAAAGGTAGCATCTCATGTGGAGTGAAAGAACAATCCTCTGATTGTGACAGTTGCACTGAAAAGAGTTTGCAGGGGCTTTAGCCTCCTTGAGATCCAAGCATTTGAGAACCAAAGAAATCAAGGAGTCAAGATTCCCAAAATAAGTTTTAGATAGATCATCACCTTCTTCTACATTGTTCCCCCCTTCACAAGAGGAACACAATTGTTCCTTGCAGCCTGAAGGCAAGAAATTGCAGCATTTGGCACAAGCAAGAAATTTTACTTTGGAATGTGTGTCACCAGTGAATATAGAGGTGTTGTCACTAACAACCCCCAGGGTATATCATACAGATGTGCAAGCGAGGGGGTTCTAACAGGTGCTGGCATAATGACCCCAGCAGCCAAATCAATTTCTCTGTGAGGCTGCAATGTTATTGTTGTTGTAATATTCATTAACTACTTTTATATTTAGGTCCTCTTCTATAAATATATTAGTTGTTCATTCAAACATTCCCCGGTTGCTAAGGTAATTTGAACCCCAGCAACCAAATGTTAAAAAGAAAAAAAATACAAGCATTAAAAAAAATCATACATTGTCTCTAAAAGTTAACTCAAAGGCAAACAACTCCTTTAAAGTGGCACCAATGTGGTTTGGGTGGGGAAGAAAAGAGGGCCCTATGTGGGTGGAGCTTTAAGTGAAAACCCTAAACTTTCTGGGAAGCCATTACTTTCATTTTAAATAAATACTTTTTGTAAACATTAGAAGAGAATGAAAACACTCTGCTGCAGACTTTGCCAAGTCAGAACTGCTAAACACAAAAAAATAAGATGAACAGTGACAGGTACCAAGTTCCTTATACTCACTGCCGCTTCTGCCCGCCCAGTTGACTCCAAACCTCCACTACGAAGCCGTCAAAGCGCTCATCCTAAAGATATAACAGGCTATTTAGCATTGATCTGAGCTGCAGCTTTACACAGCTCTCTCAGGAGTTTACATCTGATTAGCGCAGGATTAAACAGTTAGCCAGCAATCCAGCACATTGCCAACTTTTAGGCTATTAGAAAAAGGACGGACAAGACAAGACGTGAATACTGGAGATGCCCACAAGCAGGAGAAAAATCCCAATGCACTGAATATTAATCTTTTTTCTCTGATAAACACATAAGACATTCTAGACAGAAGGAAACTCCCCCAACATGTTACTATTTAACAGACACCTTGAATGAAAGATGTTACTTGAGCTGAATGGGAATAAATCAATCAGACCTTTGCAGTCTGCACCATGGCACCGGCAAGCTCTTCTATCTCATCTTCGCTGCTGAACACACTCTCAAAGTCCTGATAAGACCAACCATCAAATAGGATGCGTGGAACTGCAGGTAGAGCAATGGAAGGAATTGTTAACACTTATACACTTTTGATCCGAATGAACGCATTTCATCATGGGGGGAATGATAAGCAAAAACATTAGCCCCCTATGATTTATGTGTGCCAAAGCCACAGTTAGCGGTGCAGCCCAGAATATAACCAGGACAATCTTCATATATACTCACCAATCTGAGTGCTCTTGGACGTCTTCCTAATGTCCTTTATCCATCCTGAAACAAGAACAAAGTCCAAACTGTAGTAATATTAAAAGTATTATGCCGCATTAGTAAGAAAAGTGAGCTATTTAAAGGACAATGAAAGGTTAATAAAAATTAGAAGTAAGTCTAAAGGCATTCCTTTTAAGTACTGTACTACCTGCATATCTAAATTCCCAGATCCCTGCTTGCTTCTCTGAGATATGGTGCTGGCAGCCTACAGCAGTGTGAAGCCTACAGTGACATCACTGAAATCTCTCTCCCCTTCCTGTAGGTGCCAGCGGTAGCCTTCCTATTCTCTGAGCATGTGTGTAACTTGATCCTGTCTCCTGTTCTGAGCTACACATGCCCACCATCAGAAGCGGATCTGGCAGAGGGGAGGGGGGAGGGGAGGGAATGAAACACATGTGCAGTATGAAGCAAGGAGGGAAAGGAAGGGAGAATACCTTTTTAGAGATGGCTGCCTGTTCTAGAAAATGTGAAGTAAGTGTGACTGAGTAAATATTTGATTAGGTGAGCCAAAAGTGTGGCGTTTTTACTAAACAATAGGAGGACTATTGGGCAGTATGCTTTTAAAATTTTGACTTGCATTCTCCTTTAAAGGGGTTTGTTCACCTTTGAGTTGAGAAAGTCTGCACATTTTTTGAAGACACTTTGCAAATGGTCTTCAATTTTTTATTTGTGATTTTTTTTAATTATTTACATTTTTGTTCAGCAGTTCTCCAAATTAGAATTTTTTCAAGCTGGTTGCTAGGGTCCAATTTACCTTAGCAACCAAGGAGTGGTTTGAATGTAACATAGGTATAGGATCCCTTATCCGGAAACCCGTTATCCAATAAATTCTGAATTACATAAAGGCCATCTTCCATAGACTCCATTATAAGCAAATAATTGTAATTTTTAAAAATGATTTCCTTTTTCTTTGTAAAAAATAAAACAGTACCTTGTACTTGATCCCAACTAAGATATATTTAATTGGATGCAAAACAATCCTGTTAGGTTTAAATGATGTTTAAATTATTTTTTAGTAGGCTTAAGGTATGGAGATCCAAATTATGGAAAGATCCCTTATCCGGAAAGCCCCAGGTCCCGAGCATTCTGGATAACAGGTCCTGCACCTGTACTGGTATATGACTAGGAGTGGACCTGAACGTAAAAATAAGTTATAAATGTAACAAGAACAATAGAGCTGTAGCTTCACAGAGCAATAGTTTTTTTGACTGCTGGGGTCGGTGAACCCCATTTGAAAACTGCAAAGAGTTAGAAGAAGGCAAATAATTCAAAAACTATAAAAAAAAATGAAGACCAATTGAAAAGTTGCTTACAACTTGTCATTTTATAACATATTAAAAGTTAAATTAAAGGTGAACCACCCCCTTAAGAACTGTAAACCCAACAGCAAGCCAGTGATGAAGGGGTCATTTCTTCCTACATGAATAAGAATCCTCCAGACATAAATCCTCTTTGAGACAACCCACAGTGCAGGTGTGTTTCTACTGGGGAAATGGTATGAAAGTTGCAATGAGTGTCAGGGGGGCTGCCTTAAAGGAGAAGGAAAGGTAAAAACCAAGTAAGCTTTATTATAAAGGTTTATGTAAATACAGCCATAAGCACTTACAGAAACGCTGCACTGTGTCCTCTATCAAAAGAAACACAGGATTTATTTTATTCTTTTATGTATACATGTTCTTCTGTGTCAGACTTGTGCTCTCAGAAAAATCCTTCAGGGTATGGGCACTTAGTTTATTCCTCTCACCCTCTCCCTTCCCTTCTGCTCCTCCCACTCCCATCAGAATTTGCTCCCCCTCTTTGGGTAATCTGAGCTACCAGCAGCTAGAGCTGCAGCATGGAAGTTACTGAGACCAAGCTAAAATGACAGCTGCTATCTTAAACAAACAGAGGGAGTTTCTAGGGCAACTCAGGTATGGTAAAGCTTTCTGCAGAATAAATAAAGCATTCTAGCTTGCACTAGTGTGGCAAATCTACTGGCAATAAAATTCTTCTCCTTTAATAACCAATGCATATTAGAAATTTGACCTTCACATGGTTCATTGTTTATAAGAGCAAAGCAATAAAAATAAGCTAGCATTCTGCGTTTGCGATATACCAACCTTGATCTACATCATGAAGCCCAGTAATGTGATAGGCCTCTTTGCCTTTCCTCTTTATCTGCAGCCAAACTGGAGAAATGAGGGTAAATTTGGCCGCAAATGTCTTGGCGATATCGTAGCCATGGCCGTTCCACTGTTGAAAAAACAAGAAAAACCAATGAAATGGGAATAGGTGCCGGTGCTTCGGACATTTGATTTACAATGCTCTGTGTTCCTTTAGCAATGAAACTGATACAACATTCCGTGTCTTAACTCCTTAGCGTTCCCTGCTTTATGCCCACCAAACTGGTTATAAGCAGTATTTAAAATTGGCCCTGGCATTTTAAAAGAGACATATACAGTATGATAAACAAAATAAATATTATAGGTAAGTATGAATAATATATGGTGTTGGTTTAACTTTGCTCTAAAAAATTAATACTGTCTGCAAAAATGGCCCCTTTATTGGAGCTCCCTATAGACCCTTTCAGGTCCCTGTCTGTGTTTCAAATAAGGAGTGGGCATGTCCTAATGGTCCCTGCCAGAAGCACAGTAGAAGAGGGATAGCCAATCACAGCTCGAAAGTTACACAAGCAAAGACAGGCATCAGTTTCCTATCAGGTCAGCCTAGCTGCTGATTGGTTCCTATCCTACAGTGCAGTGTGCCGAATGCCGCCGCCGCCCCCCCTGCTCAGCCTGGGAAAGAAGGCAGCAAAAATTGGAACAGATAGGCAGGGCTAGTGGGATTTTTAAAGAAATTTTGAATTTATCAGCCTAAAAAACTACCTTTTATACGTCTATATTTAGATGAGTACAATACATTGGCACTATACTCTTTTTTCACACAATATGTCCCCTTTCAAGTACCCAGAAGCCCAAGTAGCCCCCACCAGCCCAATAAATAATGGCTGACAATGGCATCTTACAGCTGCCCCTCTGCTATTTGCCAGAATCCAAAAACTGCCAGTTTGAGCCTGCATATGCCCTACTCTGTAGTACTGGAGACGTGGGAAGCAAAAAGCATTGCTAACATGCCCCAATTTTGAGCGCGTACATTACAATCTGATAACTGTCTAATGATTCAACCAGTGCTGTAAGTAACAGCTCTTCAGTACGCAGAGCATATGCCCCAAGGAATGAATGTCATGCTAAAGTAAGCAGCCACAAAAAAGCCGTTTGCTCATTGCTCTCCTCTGTGCATACAGCCTGGAACAATGAAGGCCTCTGGGTATATAGCTTTTTATAATGCTAACAATGCATAACATACTTTCCATCTTACCTTCATCTGCCAAAACTGTAAAACTTGACTAAAAAATGATAGTCCTTCTATTGTCCTTGGGAAAAATATATTCTATTTAAGGCATTTGGTAGATTTTAGTTGATCATTTAAAATAAAAATCATATATATATATATATATATTTTTTTTTTTTTTTTTTTAACTAAAGCCTAAAAATGTATTTGGCTAAAATGCTGGATTTTATATACTTAAAGAAGACATTTTGGATAAATGGAAAAAAAAACAATTATGAATAATATATGGTGCTGGATTTACTTTGGGCATGTCCTAACAGTCCCTGCCAGAAGCACAGCAGGAGGGGGAGAGCCAATCACAGCCCTGCACTCACAGAAGCAAAGACAGACTTTAGTTCCCTATCAGGTCAGTCTAGCTGCTGATTGGTTCCTATCCTACAGTGCAGTGTACTGAGAGCTGCCGGCCCCACTGCACATCCAGAGAATTCAGCCAGCAGGAAGTGGAACAGATGGGCGGGGCTAGTGGGGTTTTGGTGGAATTTTTCAATAAATCAGTCCGAAACACAACTTTTTTAAGCACAATCCTTCTATATCCAAAAGAGTATAATTCACTGGTACCTTCTTAATTTTTATATGACATGTCTCCTTTAACTTACTGTACCAGCCCAGAGGTTCAACAGCCCTATCAGGCCTTCAAAGTTATCTGCAGGAGCTAACCACTGGATCCTGTTAGGCCATCTTGTGTATGTCAGTGACACTGCACATGCTCAGTGTGCTCTGGGCAGCTGTTGAGAAGCTGAGCTTAGGGGTTATTGCCAATCTTCAAGTAGAAAGGGAGGGTTTCATAGAAGCTGATGCTACAGGGCTGGTAATTAAATTCTGAAACAGAGTGCACTGGTTTCTGAGGTGGCATATAATGTGATCTAGATTTAATTAACATTGTATCTTGACTCTTATGTTCTGTCTGTCTATCTATCGGACATATGATTAATTATCTACAAAAATCTCTTTCCTTGCACTTACAGAACTCAGTCACCTGTGGCACCCTATATATTATTAATCAGCGGCTCCCAGAATCCTTTGGGAGTCAAAGATGGACAGAAGTTGCAGTTGTGATAGGGGCTGATTGTGCGGAGTGACATCTAGTTGTACCAATGCAAATAGCTTTATTTTCAGTGCATAAGATAAGCATACAGATATATTTGGTTCAAGGCCCCCTTTGAGGGCTAACATTTTCAGGGTCCCGCTTAGACAATAACAAGATTGCAAACATACAAAACATTGCAGAATAATGTAATTCAGCACAGTTCAAAGAATATATAAGAAACATATATCCCAGATCATGCTCTAATTGACCTTCAAGCTGGGCTTCCAGGAGTACCCAGGAAAACAAATAGGCATTGTCCCTAAATCTGTGCTTAACTTGCTTTTGGGTACCCACCCACAACTAAACCTCTGATCCCCCCCAACCGTGAGGGAAAACCATACTCACATAAGGGGCATGAATAAACATTGTGCAGTGCAGAACTTGTGAATATATTCCTTTTAACTGACATTCAAACAGCCTGGAAGAGGTGTTACAAATAGCCTCAAGCCTGGGTATTACTTCTCCGACTGCCCCTGCCAGTAGTGAACATTCACCAGTGCAGAAACCTCACATTTCCTACCACATGTGAAGGTGCAAAAATCCCATTAGGGCTAAATGCTGCAGAAAATCAATGTCAGAAGGAGAACAGAAGACGGCAGAGACTGAAATAGCATTCAGCTACATACACTATATACTTATTATAAATGGTCACATCCAGCATCCCTCTCTGTTTCCTAAGGGAAGTAGTTTGAAAGAGCTGTCATAACTCCCAAATATACTGAACAGTGGCCATATATACACATTCACATTTTCATCTGGCACATCAGGAGTCTGTTTACAAAAGATCAGAAGGCAACTGGTTTGTCAGTAAAGTAAAAAAAACTTGTCTGCCGCTGCAACTTCTGGAGAGCAAGACTGACATCTAGTGGTGCTCATGCAAACAGCATCCGAGGAAGTGAAAGGAGATGAAAAGACTCTTGTATCTGGCCCATCAGCAGACCTACGTGTTGAATGTTTTGTGATTTGCACCAATCCTTATAATATTTTAAATAATGTTTGGGCATTATTTAAAATATCACGTTTTCTTGGGGGGGGGGGGGTTGTTTATACTTGTCTAGGAACTTCAGCCAGCCACCAACTCAACTTCAATGAAAACCCAGTGGCATAGACACATTTGTAGATAAACACAGCAGTTCATACAGGAGCCTATGTTCCATGATGAATACATGGACAAAGGCTATGTCCAATCTTAGCTTAGCAAGCCATTTAAATGCATGAAAATGATACAGGAAAGTGATCAGTATCCGGAATATGCTAGAATATAATCTGGTCAGAGTAAAATGCAGTGCATTTGTCACTGATGCCACACAACAATGAAACCAATCCTCTGAGCAATGAGTCAGGGGCACGGTGAGACAAAGCAGTTACTAATCCCACTTATGCAACAGGAGAAGGAGCAAGAGTGGTTGGGGAGGGTGGCTCTCTGCAGGGGCCCTGTTATGTACAAATGACTTTAGTAAAGGGAATGGTCACCTTACAAAAACCTTTACTATGTCATAGATGGACCTGTTTGAAGCAACTTACTAACTGGTCTCCATTACTTATTTTTTATGGCTTTCTGAATTATTGGCCTGCAACTAAAAATGTCTATCTGGTTCTTGGGGTCAATGACCCTGGAAACAAACAAAAAAAACTGACTGTGAGTTTTTCAAGTAGAAGGACAGGTAAAATCACTGGGGGGGGGGGTGCCAAAATGTTAAGCACCCCCCACTTGTTGTAATCGATTACCTTATACCCTGCGCTGGTGTGAAGCACGATTACAATCATGCGGAGATGCCTAACTTTTTGGCACCCCCCCATGATTGTACCTTTTAACTTTGAAATTTAAATTTATTGTATTTTAGCCATTTTGATATACATATGCATGTAAAGGTCTCAATACACGGGCCGATTATAGCTTCCGATATCGGTCCCTTGGACCGATTCGGCAGCTTATTGGCCCGTGTAGGGGCAGAACCGAGGGGCCTGGCCAACCGATATCTGGCCTGAAATTGGCCAGATATCGATCGGCCAGGTTAAAAAATCCAGTCGGATCGGGGGCCGCATCGGTTCGTTGATGCGGTCCCCAAACCGACTGCCCCATTGCCGCGTGTAGAATTCGATCATTTGGCCCCAGGGCCAAACGATCGAATTCGCCTACATGCCTCCCCGATATCGCCCACCCGTAGGTGGGGATATCGGGTGGAGATCCGCTCGCTTGGCGACATCGCCAAGCAAGCGGATCTGCCCGTGTATGGCCAGCTTTACATATGCTTGTTCAATTGTCACAAGGAATAAAGATCGATATTATTAACAGCGTTTGTCTCATTATTACTGATTTATAATTATAAGTTTATATGGCCTAGTGGCCAACTTTATAACTTGGTAAAAAGGGGGTAAGGAAAGAGTAGGAATGGAGAAGGGGAAAGAACAATAGGTGCAATTGAGCATACCTTTTTATATATATATATATATATGTTTATATTCAAAAATATGTACCATTCCCTGTCTAAATAACCATAGATTCCATTTTAATTAGATAATTAAATTTTTTAAAAATCATTTCCTCTGTAATAATAAAAACATTACCTTGTACTCGATTCCAGCTAAGAAATAATTAATCCTTATTGAAGGAAAAACAATCCCACTGGGTTTAATTAATGTTGTAATGTTTTTTTAGTTGACCTGGGGTATGGAGATCCAAATTTTGAAAAGACCCCATATCTGGAAAGCCCAAGGTCACAAGCATTCTTGGATAATAGGTCTCATACCTGTACAGGTTACTTTAAGAGTAAATAACTAACTGCCACATTTTATGGCTAACCTCACAATTAATGCTCATTATTGCGGTTGTTAATCAAAGGCAGGGACCGAAATCACGAATGTACCCTATCGCTAAGGTTTGGAACATGTGATTATCTAAAAACCAGAGCAAAAAACATGGAAGTGTTACTAAAAAAATGACAAATAAGTATTCTTGCATAAAATCTGACTTACTGGCGTGACATATCCCAGTACATCAGCAGAGACGTGCCTCTCCTTCAGCTTCTTGGCACAGTAACTCCTGTGTTCCAGCACAATGTCCTTAGCTTTGACGTCAGTGGAAACCAGCCCACGGGTCTGTACCAAGGTGTCAGACAGACGAGTCTGCAGTATAAAGGCACAAGGACAAGGTAAGGGAGTTAAGTTTCTGTATACAAAAGAAGAAATGTTAATGAAAACAAGTTGGTTATTGTAGGTGGACAGTGAGTAGTCTATCCCATCCCCTGCGGCCTTGTCTACTGAGGCACAACAGTACATTTTTTAGTGTTCCTCTAGGGCCATTACACACGCATTTTTGTACCTGGGATCCTGTGCTTTATCAAGGTTCAGAACACTGAAATGCCAAATGCAGATAAAGTTGGCGGTGCAGCTTTTAATTTGTTTTTAGCAGTTCAGTGCACACCGCTGGATACAGTTACATAGAGGAGTATGGGGTCAGTTGACTCCTGCGTTCTCATGAAGTGGACCACTCAAGTCATCGTACAGGAATGCAGTTTAAAACACAATTGGGTGTAAGGGTTTTAAAAGTGTTGGTTTAAGGACTCCTATACTCTGGGCCTATTTAGATGCCATGTTAGGTCTCCCTGGAAGAGATGCAGTAGTCAAAACCTCCTTTCCTCCTGCAGTCCCATAAAGCAATGCTCTGCCTATGGCAGATACTGTCCTGTCCAGTCCAGTTTTGGGCAACACGGCACACATAAGGCTATTGCCACTCTATGCTTTACGGTGTGTCTGCACCCAAAGAAACAGCACTGGCCCGAGAGCAGACTGGCCTGAGTGCAGATATATGGGTGGCCTGAAACCCTCAAAGCCCGGCAGGCTCAGACCGGCAGGTCCCTGGGGACACCCACCAATGACCTAACTGAGACCTGCTTCTGCCTCCGGCAGTAGCTATTTATGGGTGCACACCTGCCCCGCCCCCTCCATGATGTCAGAAATGGGGTTGGTGCAAGTGCGAGTCTATAAATAGCAGGAAAGCAACAAATCCACTGTTTTAGAATCTGAACTTGCAAATGCAAATTAGGATAAGGAAGGGTTAAAGATGTAAATTTTCTGTGACAAAAAGTCACGTGAGTTTTAGGATTTGGATTCGGTTTGGCCAGAGGCATGGATTCGGCCCAATAAGCTCTCTTCTTCATAAAGAATCCAAAATGGAGGAAACTTAAGGGCAAGACCAATATAGAAAAATAAAATACATAAGCTTTGTGCATTATCAGTACAAATAACATGATAAAGAAACAGCAATAAACAAATCTGATCTTCCAGGGCAATGATATCCTGGGGAATATAAACATATAAACCACTGTCTGGATCACCTGTATTATTGTAGTGTGCATTAAACCAATACTGTAAGGCTAACACTGCCTACTAAATCGCCTGTCTCAACAATGCCAATACTCTATAACATGAATGCAAAGTGATTTAACTCCATGGTTACTAATAAGTTCAGAATGTCCATAGCGCAGCCACAGTCTCCTATGTGCTTCTTACAGAAGCAGCAGCCCTGTCTGCCAAGGAAGGTTTTAATCAAGTACATTTAAATGCATTCTTGGCAGGCTGCCGAGTATAGAAGGCAGGCATTCCTAATGCAGGAGAATTTATGGGCAGAATGCTTGTCTGCTAGATATCTATTTTAACTGCATCGCTTCCTTGTTGAACCAATAAATCTTAAAGGGATACAAAGACACTGAGGAACAATTAAAAAGCCTAAAAAAAACAGCACATCTGCATTTTGGTTTGGGCACCCTATCAGAGGTCCAACGTCTGCTTAGGGACCTTGCTATGTGAAGCAATGTTCTATTGCAAAGGGGGTGATAAATGTAGCTGCATACAAGAATAAGCTCCAAGTTATGTTTATTTTAGCAGCTGTCGTTGCAACAGGAAAGCAACAAAAAGCAACAGAAAAACAGATGTAACAAAAAGAAGACCCTTAAGAAGATCTCTTAATTTAACCTACAGCTGGATGGGGAGACACCCCAATGGAACGCTCTTTGAAATGTAGCATTGGGGTCTTGAGCTGCCTAAATTCAGTACAGATATAGAAATAATATCCACACACATAAATAAAATGTGGGTGCTTTAAACCTCCATTCAAGGGTGCAAACTTGCTGAGGTTTAAGGCAAGCAAACAAAATAAAATGTAAAACGGTAAAGGGGAACTCCAGCTTCTGAACCAAAATCTGTGAAACAGCCCCACACAACATAGAAACCCATAATATAACTATCACTGTAATTTGTTGCTTCAAAAAGTAGGAATAAATACAATTTATATATGCTGAAATCCAGCTTCAAAACAGTTCTTCTCTTTCTGCATCATTTGAAATCCTGGCAGGGCAGGAGGGACTAAAACATTGATGTTACAAATTGTTACAACTCGGCAGATTACAGACATCATGAAGGAACCTTCCTTAGCAACATCAAGAATGCAAGGGATTGTGGAATTTGGAGGATGCAGGCTGAGCACAGTCGACTGATTTTATTTGAGTCTCAAAGTAGCCAGCCAGATCAGCAGGGGAACAGGGGGCGGGGCTTAAGGAACTGTTCCAAACCATATTTTTACATTAAAAATCATGAAAAGGCTGCATATTTGCACCAAATCCAGGATTCAGTTCGGGATTTGGCTGAACCAAATCCGAATCTTTTCCATGACTTTTTGCCACATGAACGCGGAAGTTGAAAATTTTCACTGCACGCGGGGTTGTTTTTACGCATTCTATGCTTTTCTTTGCATATTCAAATTAGGATTCAGATCTTTCATCAAAGATGGGTTCAGGATTCGGATAAAACCAGCACGTGCAGGGCAATAAATTGTCAACTTCTGCGTTTATGTGGCAACAAATCCGGCATGATTTCGCTGAATCTGAATTCCGTCTAAAAAAACGCAGAATCCCAAACTGAATCCTGGATTTAGTACATCCCTAAAGGGTATCTCTTCCTTATCAAACAGCAGCGAGTCTATAAAGGGCAACAGTTAGCTTCTCTGCTATCGGCTCCGTCTCCATCTAACAAGGTGCCTAAGTTCATCTTCCTCACTGTGTTAGACAGAAAGTAATTCAAAGAGAACTAAAGCCAAGTAGACTATTCTCCAGTACTTCTATACAGAGTGGCGCTGAAGCTTTTTTTAAACCTTGCTCATCAGCCAGATTTCTCTGTCCCACAGGAATATAATTTCACCTCTTGACTTCTTCTTGTTCCTATTACTTTTTCCAGTCAATTCTATTTACATTAACTCAAATGAACGCTTGGGACAGCTTGTGCTCCATCTGTACATGCCTACTAAATACTTCTCTGAGCATTGCATTGGATGAGACATATGTCACCATAGAGTTCAAGTGTAAGGCCTTTCTGTGCAGAGACTTCACCTGCCGGAAAGCAGTAGGACAGCTCCGTGCTGGCTACAAAAGTTTGGTAGAGGAGAAACATCCAGGCAGTTTTAGTTTCCCTTTAAAATGCTATAAGTAAGTATTGTTCTACACTTTGAAACCTGGCTTGGACAATACACTGCAGGACATTGCAAGGAATAATGTTGGACCACATGAACTGGTATGATATGTACTGTAGGTGGCACGCATTATAGGCAATCCCTCCTCAATACACATGCAATGAAGTCCATACAGGGTGAAAGCAGTTATCCTCCTTTTAAACATACACTTTATGATGTATAACCATATATATTAGCTTTTCAGCTATATGAAGGCAGTTATTATATCATGCTCAGTGCACAGAGTTCTATTCCCTTACCTTGGTCTCAGGTGCTTTGGAAGCCGCTTTCTTGGAGTCTGTCTTGGAGAGCGTGGCATGGATCAGGGGGCAAGTGGCAGCCACCAAGAAGAGCAGAGTGCTGAGCAGCCTCATGGCTTCAAAGCTGACTCACTGCAAGTGGAACACACACACGGTGACACAGCAGATACAAACCAGAGCCCTGATTTCTGCTGCTCGAGTGTGGGAGGGAGCCTGGCACAAAGCTGGAGGCAATGTCTGGCTTTCTAACCTCTTTACAGTTACCAGCTGCAAATCTGCACGGCTGCCCTGAAAACACCACAAACCGCAGACAGATTTAAACAGTGACTTTGCCAATAAGAAACATTGTTTTTATTGTGTGAACTAATTAAAATATGCTATATGTTTATATTTCATTAAAGGAGACATATAGGACAAATTAAAAAAAACTCTAACCTTGTAGGCAATTATGGATAATTAATGGTACTGGTGTCACATTGCTGTAAAAATGAATACTGTCTGTAAAAATGGCCCCTTTACTGGAGCTCCCTATAGATTCTCTCAGGTTCCTGTCCCTGTTTCAAATGAGGGGTGGGCGTGTCCTAATGGCACTAATAGGCCTAATTTTCCTTTCTGGAAAAATTTTCAATAAATCATAAAACACTACTATTTCAAGCATGTTCTTTTTATATTTAGATAAGTGTAATACACTGGCACATTATTCATTTTTTACATAATATGTTTCCTTGAAAAAAAAAAAAAAACTATATTCCAAGCATTCTGGGTAATAAATCCCATACCTGTATCTTATTATTATATTAAATCATGTCTGTATGTATTACATATATCAAAATGACTAAACATAATGGCATTATGCAATTTTCTAAATGCATGCTAAATGCATGATCTATTAACAAGGTTCTATCATAAAGCTGGCTTACATCCCTGCCCCCCCGTAAACCAGCTTTATGATAGAACCTTTGTTAATAGATCATGCATGGGGTACAGCAGCCTTATAATAAAGATCTGTGACTCCGAATATGCTTCCCTACAGAGCTGTACTCTGGCCTCGCCTGCTAAAGTAAGTGATATATGGGCAAATTCAGTCTGGCACTGAGCAGGAGGAGCAGCCAGAGAGCCCCATGTAGTAAAGCAGACCTATAAGTCCACTGGGCTGATACAAATGCTGGCTCATAAGGAGTCACTCTGACCAATGCTGTTTCAATATTTGCCCAAATATTAAAATGCCTTGTTGTTTGGAAGTTCGTTTCCCTGGACAAAGAAATTTTGAATTGCTTGCTAGTGAAACAAACACGCTGTTTAAAGGGATACTGTCGTGATTTTTATTGGGAACTTTTTATTCTTAAATTACACTGTTTACATAGCAAATAATTCACTATACCATTTAAAATGTTATTCTTGAACCAACAAATGTATTTTTTCAGCTGTAATATTGGTGTGTAGGGGCCATCTCAGTCCATTGTGCCTGAGTCTGAGCTTTCAGAAGGAGCCAGCACTACTCATTAGAACTGCTTTCAGGTAACCTATGGTTTCTCCTACTCCCATGTAACTGGAGGAGTCCCAACCTGGACTTGGATTTCTTACTATTGAGTGTTATTCTGATATCTACTGGGAAATGAAGAATATGGCTAGCTCTGTGTGAAATTATATTACTAACAAAATGGCCCCTTCCTGCTTATAGTGTAAGTGAAGTTTATTATGCTTGGCTAACTAGATAGAAAATAATTGTATTACTTAGGTTCCTAAGTTCAGCCTTTTATTATACTGCACCTGTGCACCAAGCATGAAGAAGCTGAGAAGATTGCAATGAGAAGTTTAATCCAGCGACAATATATGGCTGCAGGTTGGACATCCCCTGTATTTTGCCACCTATAGGGACCCCCTATATCCTAATCTGATTATAGTTGGACCAAAAACAAACTCCCATAAATATATCTTTTGAGCAAAAATGTCTCCTCCCAATCTACAAGCCAGCTGTTGAGAGGCCACAGCCAGAGAAGGCACTGTCGCTCGTTTACCTCAGGAGATAATAAGAGCCAGTGGTTTGCGGCTCTCCAGCTATTTACCTGGGTAGGGTTGCCACCTCACCCCTTTAATACTGGTTAGGGCGTATTCTCAGGGAGCCAAAAAACACTTGCTGAGAATACGCCCCGCCACTGTCAATTCGGCCTACCTTGTGCCTGCACCCAAATGAATGGAATACACTCAGGTGCAGGCACATGTAGCCGATATCCGCCAAAAACCGCAAGACTTCATATTTTTCAGTGGATATTGGCTACATGTGCCTGCACCCAAGCATATTTCATTCATTTGGATGCAGGAACAGATACAGGCATTTTTGAGCGTATGGAGCATATTCTTGCCATATGTTTTTCGGCTTGCTGAAAATACGCTCCATACGCTACGTGTGGCATTAGCCTTAGGCTAATCAATATGAAGTCTCATATTTTTTTAGCAGATATCGGCTACATGTGCCTGCACCCAAGTGTATTCCATTCATTTGGGTGCAGGCATAGGTAGGCCGAATTGACAGTAGTGGGGCGTATTCGGTTGCCGAGAATATGCCTGTGTGGCATTAGGCTGATGCCACACGTGGCGTTTTTCGCTGCGTATTTTCTAATTCTCTCGGCGGCTGAAAAACGCCTGATATCATCATCCATAGAAATAGCTTGAAAAGACTCGAAGCAAACCACACAATGCGGAAACACGCTAGAAAACACTTTAGCACGGATTTTTCAAGCGTTGGCCGAAATACGCCAGTATTTGCAAAGTAAGCTATTCCTATGTATACGCAAAGGCAGCTGCCAGACCTAGTGGAAATACGCTGCGTTTTTTGCTATTTCGCACTATTAGCACCATGGAAACAGGATTTGCTATGTCACCAGTACAAGGCTGAAAAACGCCATAGTCAGGGGCTGTGTGGCTTGTGCGGCGTTTTTAGGCTGAGAAAAAACGCAGCGGAAAAACGCCACATGTGGCATCAGCCTTACATATTGATTCCACATCCTGAAATGCTAATTAGCAATTAATTTAGACACATGTTGCATATAAATCAGTTGAGAATGCATCTAAGTTCTAATTAGCCATGCAGGATGTGGATTCAATATGTTGCTGGCATTTAAAGGGTAAAGTGGCAACCCTACACCTGGGCAGTAACACATGGCAACCAACCAATGATAAGCTTTCTTTTTTTAGCCAACTGCAGGTAAGAACTCCAACAATCTAATTGGTTGTCATGAGTGACTGCCCAGGTGCAAACTTGCCCTTTGTAAATTAGTCCCATATATTTTCCAATTTACTGAAAAACAAAGAGAGATTCGGCGCAGGGTAACTAGAATCACTAACAACTCTCAGGAGAAAATAAGAGCCAGTGGTTTGTGGCTCTCCAGCTAGTATCGTACTACACCTCTCAGCATCCACCAGAAATAAACCTGCGGCCAATGTGATGCTGGGAGCCATAGTCAGCATCAACGGCAAGGATTCAACATGCTTGAATAAAGACTAAGAAGCTTCCATTTGCCAGCACCCCAATATACACACACTCCCATTTATCCGGGACCCTTTCCCATGTGCCAGTCTGACAGGGGGAGTACCATGACACTAACCTGACGCAGCGGACACGTCACTGTTAAGTCTCAATAAAGTTTCACATTCCAAAAGGTACAAAAGCGCATGCGCAGCATTTTCGCTGTTTGTCAGTGGAGCTACATGTGGGCGTGGTAACCCCTCTCATAGGGGCTACGGGAAAGTTAGTGACGGGTACACTTTGCGACTTAGTACTGCACTGCTGTAAATTGTGGGCCGGTTGTTTGGTAGCCGCTTTGTGATAAGAGATGAAGCAGTAATTATACAATTATATTCATTTTAAAGAAACTGAAACCATTAGAAAAACAATTTTGCCAAAATTAATGAGAATATTAATACAGGTATAGGACCCATTATCCAGAATGTTCGGGACCAAGGGTATTCCGGATAAGGGGTCTTTCCGTAATTTGGATCTTCATACTTCATACGGGGAAGTTAGTGACGGGTACACTTTGCGGCTTAGTACTGCACTGCTGTAAATTGTGGGCCGGTTGTTTGGTAGCCGCTTTGTGATAAGAGATGAAGCAGTAATGATACAATTATATTCATTTTAAAGAAACTGAAACCATTAGAAAAACAATTTTGCCAAAATTAATGAGAATATTAATACAGGTATAGGACCCATTATCCAGAATGCTCGGGACCAAGGGTATTCCAGATAAGGGGTCTTTCCGTAATTTGGATCTTCATACTTTAAGTCTACTAAAAAATCAATAAAACATTAAGTAAACCCAATAGGATTGTTTTGCATCCAATAAGGATTATTTATATCTTGGTTGGGATCAATTACAAGGTACTGTTTTATTATTACAGAGAAAAAGGAAATCAGTTTAAAAATTCTGAATTATTTGATTAAAATGGAGTCTATGGGAGACAGGCATTCCGTAATTCGGAGCTTTCTGGATAACGGGTTTCCGGATAAGGGATCCCATACCTGTATAAGTAAATATACACATTACACATTGATTAAGCCCTTGCTGTGATTGCAAAGCTATTTTTAAATGTAATTGCAAATGGAAGCATAATATGTCCCTCACTGCACTGCTCCTTCTGACTCTTGGAACAAGCGCAAGTCCCAAGTCCCACACAGGCTTCTGCTGCATTGCTGCAAATATCCGAACCGGCAGAGCATTGCAAGGGACAGACAGATACTCCTTACAGTAGCACACAGTCCCATAAAAACTAACAACTTGCTCCTTCTGGGCCGCTTAATGGCACGTGTAAAGGACCAGGCAACAGGCGTGCCTGACTGATATCGGGCAAGTTTGATTTTCCCATTGGGCCAAGGACTGCGTCAATATATCCAACCAGATAGATTACTGGCTGAGATGTCTTTCGGGATAGGTTTAGAAATCTAGTTGGGTGAGGACCACAATGGCTTTTTGCAGTGGGCTTGCATTGCCGCTTGTTATGTTCCGATAGTTGGACCTGGACTGAACGATTGGATCAGCCTGATTTGTAGGGTTAAGGTGGCCATACACAAAGACCATTGGTCGCATGAAAAATCATTCCCATCCTCCACTGACATTCAGGGCTCAATCGTCAGATATTTAGAAACAATAAAAATTCTACCTTCACTTGCCGATTCAGCCCTGAACGTAGATTTTGCATGGGCGACTTCAATGGCCAATCAAAATCTTTTAACCTGTCCAATCGACGAGACGACTCATATCTGCAGCCTTTTGTGATATCGGTTGCCTCTTTGAGCAGCCATACATGCACCGAATATCACACGAAACAAGGTTTTGTATGATATTATCGGTGCGTGTATGGCCGGCTTCAGTGTCTCAGCCCATTAAAATCGGATGCTTTTTAAATACACATGCTGCAAGTTGGATGCATAACTGTACACAAATCCTTGGTCCTCATTTAAAGGGGTGGCTTGTTTGGTGACCATGCCAAATAAGCATATCTTACATGTGGCCAGCTTTACAGTTTATTCCATTGAGCTAAATGTATTTTGGGGTTTACGTCTCCGTTAACATTGGTTCTCTTTAGGATAAGTGCTTATTTTCTAGAAGCTGCACCTATTAATGTTCATATGGTTGCAGTAGAGATAACAGGACTCATTCACTTCTTGAGGTAGTGTAAAGTGCTATTTCAAGAACAAGTCACCATGTTGTTGCACCCAGTGCCACTTTTTTTTACAGTAGGCTGTTGTAGGAAATCTGGTGTTACAGCCACTTTAAAGGTTGTTGTAGCTACATGGTTTCCCTAAATCAGTAGGCGCTATTCACAAGAGAGGGAGGAACAGACTGAGCAGCAATGAGTGCGACTATGTGGAAGTGCAAGGAGCGCTGGGTGATATTTGCCCACTTATCAATTGAGCAAGTCCATCAGAGGGCCCCAAACATGGGCAAATAAGCTACAGACTAGGTCCACAAGGAACAAATCTGCAGTTTTTATCACTCTATGTATGAATACCTTAAAACACATAATTGTCATGGGTAAAGCTATTCATCAATAAGCTCTTTAATAACTATGGGTTATACAAAACAGGTTTCAAACGTATGTTCTGTTTATAAGATCATTGAAATAAATCAATGTATATTTTGATGTGTTTTAAAATCAAGGGTCAAGAAATGCCTGTGACAATAAAAACAAACAAACACTGGGAAGGACCCTGTAAATGACGGCCTTTTCGGGAATGTAATGTGTAGGAACAAGCCTCTAGTACTCAATTATAGTATATCATATTTTTCTTTTTTACACTGCTAACATAATAAAGGTGTAAGATTAAGACAGGAGTGATTTATCTGAACAGGGAACACATTGTGCTTGATCTTAAATAATTGCAGGGGGGGTCATATGTTATACTTTCATGGTAGAAGTGAAAAAACTGCTAATATCTAAAAATAAAAAGTACATTGTTATGCATTGGGCATAAATCTCTTTTAATAACTTGCGGCTGCTACCCCTAAAAATGGAGTGCTCAAAACTAGCAATGAGCGAATCTGTCCCTTTTCGTTTCTCCAAAAATTTGCTAACCATACATTAAAAAATTCTTAAAACATAAAAAAAAGACTGAAAATAAATGGGAGTTACAACTCCCCAATATCTTGAAAAGGTTGATAAAAAAAAAGTAACAAAGTAAAAATCAATCCATCGGAAATCAATTCAGCTGGGAAGGTTTCGGCTGCCCTTGAGTCTTGTGATGTCTGAACATTTGGTGCTTGATTCCCAGCAGTTTCTTCCATTCATCATACAATTTATAATGTGAATATGGTGGCTTAGACAATTTTGTTTTTACACTGTTTTGTTACATGCCTATTATTTTTTTTGGTTTTATATATTTTGAGTCCCCTTTTGATGCGCGATAACCAGTGGTCTGAAAATGGTTGCGCTGATTGTGTTGCTGCAGATGTCAAATGCTCAACATTAGGGTTTGGTTCAGGAGTCAGAAGCTTGAGGGTCGTAGGGTTTGCTGGTGATGCTTTCACATGTGAGTGTGTAGAGTCTTCACTTGAATGACACTCCTGTGGCTCTGCATTAAGTGGAACTTCTGAAGTATTAATGGCTGTGGGATGGAAGGAAGACATATTTCTGTCAATTGGGTCGGCTTGCATGGCAGGCTTCACATTTGTAGCACAGTTTTCACTCTTTTTCACTGGCACATTTGTAGATCCTTCTGAGAGTAAAGTTGCTCCTACAAATATTCAGAGAGATTTTTATTTATATACAAATGCATATCTCTACTTTTTAGCCCATAACGTAGTAACCCCCAGGAGTACAATATTTGAATTAGCATGTTTTGAATAATCTATTGTTAAAGCGTTGACTTAGTCATAACTTGTTGCTTTCTAAAGGGATCTAAACACCCTGAAAAACTGATGTAAACATCTTCTTTTTTGTAGTTTCTAAGATATTTGCTTTTTCAGACTAATAAATACAGGCTTTTGGTTCAAATGAGAGTCAGCAACCCTAGGGTTAACTGAATACAGAAAGTATATAAGCAGTTAGGGTCACTGACACTCACATTTAAAGCCTGGTTTTAGCAGTCTAAAACTGTTACTATCTCAGGAACCATGAAAAAATATAAAATTCATGCAAATTGCAAAAGTGCTTAGAGAGACACGGTAAATAACTTTACATCAATTCAGAAAAGGGAAAGGGAAAATGTTTGACAGACGTTACAGTAATGATATGCAGAAATGACAACCTCTTGGGACCATGACCTTTTACACCATGAAGTAAAAATCAGCATGGTAAGTCAAATAATTAACTATGTGCCCCAGGAGGAATATACAGTTTGCAGAAATAGAAACACAATAATTGTGTAAGCAAATGGTGACACAATATTGTATAGGAACTAAAGCTGGCCATCCACTGCCAGATCCAAAGTAGCCACACAAGCACACGCTGGGCCGAAATGGGCTGATCTGATCATACAGAGGGCCTACAGGCCAGTAGGATAAGAACCGCATCAATGTCCTAATGCAGTGATCCCCAACCAGTGGCTCAGGGGCAACATGTTGCTCCCCAACCCCTTGGATGTTGCTCTCAGTGCCCCCAAACCAGGTAGTTATTTTTGAATTCCTGACTTGGGGGCAAGTTTTGGTTGAATAAAAACAAGATTTGCTACCAAATAAAGCCCCCTATAAGCTGATAGTGTGCATAGAGGCTGCCTAATAGCCAATCACAGCCCTTATTTGGCTCCTCCATGAACTTTTATGGTGCTTGTGTTGCTCCCCAAGTCTTTTTACATTTGACTGTTGCTCACGAGTAAGAAAGTTTGAGGATCCATGTCCTAATGTAATCCCCATGAGATGGGAAAATCAATCCTGCCCAATTAACATTTGGCGAAAAAATAAAATTTCTGGACAAATCTTAATTGGCAGATTTGTTATTTATCGGCTCCATCTTTATTTTTATAGTTGAGCCAGCACCATCTTGATTCTTACCACTGATAAATAGAAATGTGTCTGTTATTGCCACATAGAAGAGATATAGGAGAATCCATTGCAGAGATATGTGCCAGGGCATAAAGCCATAAACTGGAAAAAACAAAAAAAAATTAACAATGAAGAGTTTTTTTTTTAATTTTTTGATTAAAATAGACACAGAAACATTTTGTCTTAAAGGGCAGGCAAGGAAATTCATATTTACAGGGGGCGAGGGGTGCCAATTTGTTAAGCACTCCCCAGTAAATATTACAGGTATGGGACCTGTTATCCAGAATGCTCAGGATCTGGGGTTTTCGGATAAGGGATTTCTCCATAATTTGCATCTCCGTACCTTAAGTCTACTAAAAAAAAAATTTAACATTAATTTGCCACCAATAAGGTTTAATTATAGCTTAGATGCTATCAAATACAAGGTACTGTTTTATTATTACAGAGAAAAAGGAAATTATTTTAAAAATTAGAATTATCTGCTTATAATGGAGTCTATGGAAGATGGAATTTCCATAATTTCTGCATAACGGATCCCATACCTGTACTAAATTTGATCCCCTGGGCTGGTGATTTTTTAGTTGAAAAATATACTGGCCCTAGGGTACCTTCTATGTGAGCACCAGTCCACCATCTTAATCCAGGGGATTCCTTGAGAATTTGAGAGGTTTTTTCTCATATGAATAAACTTGCATTTTAAAAAACTAGAATGCTTACTTATTTATCGATACGGTAAACTTGTTTGAATTAAAAAAACTCAAATAGAGGTATGAGATCTGTTTTCCGGAATCCCATTATCCAGAAAGCTCCAAATTACGGAAAGCCTGTCTCCCATAGACTCCATTTTAATCAAATAATTCAGATTATTTCAATATCCTTTTTCTCTGTAATAATAAAATAGTACCTTGTGTTTGATCCCAACTAAGATATAATCAATCCTTATTGGAGGCAAAACAATCCTGTTTATTTATATTTTACTGTTTTTTTAGTAGACTTAAGGTATGGAGATCCAAAATACTGAAAGACCCCTTATCTGGAATACCCTTAGTCCTGAGCATTTTGGATAACGGGTCCAATACCTGTACTTCGAATTTTCTAATTTACAAACGTACAAAAAACTCAAAAAACTTGAATATCTCTAATTGAAAATATGGCTTGACTTTGCCTAGGACAACTCCCATTGACTTCTGCATAAACTCTCAAGCTTTTAGCTGCCGAATTTTTACATTCGAGTGTTCTGAGTTTTTTCCACTTAACAGACAATTGAATTTATGAGCCATAACTCGAATTTTAATGCAAAAAAATTGTGATCGTGAAAAAAAAAATCGAATTCAAACGCTGATAAATTACCCCCCCAAAAAAATCCCATCCCAAACCCATATTTTAAATATAAACATACTCACAGTAGGATGATATGCTGTAATAAAGGAGTGCTGTCTTCATGCTGAAAATCAAAATGATAGACAAACTTCCTATAAAAGCACAATAGAGGACATAGAAAAAAAGTACAATAAACTCTCCAATGACATTTTTTGGGTTAAACCTCAAACGGAAACCTCTGTATTTATCCAGGACAAACCCTATGAGAAAGAGAAAGGTTTCTGTTTTAGTGAACAATATAAATTGGTTACATATATTCTAATGGTCAGGGTTGGAAGGTGGCTGCATAGTTATCACTGCAAAGTATATTACAAGTAAAAACGGATTTTACTTCCTATCAGTCACTGGCAGAAATGTGCAAATTTCAAACCCTAATTATTCCCGGAAATATGTTGATTTACAAATGTGTATATTCATTCTTGCACGACTGTATGGATGCACTGAATCATTTTTGGGTTCAGCAAAATACCAAACCCTTCACATAATATTTGGTGGAATACTGAAGTGAGTTCAAATCCTAATTTGCATGTGAAAACTTAAAAAAAGTTGGTTTCATTTAGTTTTCTACAGCTTTAACGCTACATGACTTGGGATCTGATTCTATTGCACTGCACATAAAAGCAGTCCACCTGTTGTTGCCTTTTCGGAAGGGTTTGTCACCCGTAATAGCAGAGATCTATTGCAGTTGACTGAACCACTCCTTGGGTTCTTTAAGTTACTGTAACTTTTATTATGTTATAAAATGTCCTATTCAGAGCCACTTTTAATTACTTATTATTTTATTCAATCCCTCTCCTATTCATCTTTCAGTCTCTTATTCAAACGATGGCAAAGTTGCTAGGTTAAATTAAAAATGGTGGCCATACATAGACAAATTTAAGCTGCAGATTCGTCCCCTTTAGACTCAATCGGCAACTCATCTGCAAATGTATGGGCCCTCTGATGGGCCTACCTGACCAGTACTTGGCCAAAAATCAGGCAGGTTTGATCAGGAAGGTCAGATCAAGGACTACATCAGCTTGTTGAATGCAGTCCTTGCCCAACAACCTGTATGTCGTTTGGTTCAGATCAAGCAGATATCGCCCAGCTTAGGTGGAATATCAGGGAAAAGGTTAGCTCCTTTGGCAACCTTGCTAAACGAGTGGATCTTATATAATGTACGGCCAGCTTTAGGGTAAGAACCCACGAAGCGGTTCAGTTGCCCGCAATAGATCTCTGTTATCGTGGGTGTCTGACCACTCTGGTCAACGGTAGAAAGCCCTTTTTCCGAAGTCACGCAAAGTTGCCTGCAGGAGGAATCTTCGTGCAACTTCACATTTCTGAAGTGATGCAAAGGGCTTTCCACCTGTTGTTGCCTTTTCGGAATGGCTTGTCGTCCGTGATAGCTGAGATCGATTGCAGCTGACTGAACCACTCTTGGGTTCTAACCCTTAGAAGGGAAATATGCAAATTAACACTTAGAGACACATTTATCAATTTCAGAGTCAGAGGGGAAAAAATGCAATTGCAGAAAAATGCTACAGAAGTAATAAAGGGCTGAACCTGAAACCTTTATGCTGAAAATTTTGTTGTGCACCATTTAGGTTTATTTTCCACTTAGTTTTGAATTCTAGGTATTTTCATCATGAAGAGACATTAGGGTAAGTGGCTGAATACAGCATTTATAAAAAATAATATTTATGAGCAAATTCTGGTAGAATTAGTACATATGAGTTGCTGAGTCAGTATCAGTAATTCTCACTCCTGTAAACATTATATGTATAGCTCCAAACTTAATAGGCCATTTGGCAAGTGGGATATGTTAACTGGAACTACACCCATACCTACAGTAGATCAAGTATCTACAGCAGTAAAACTCGACACTGCCCGAGTACAATATTCACATATTAGTTTATGGCATCACAGTACATTTATATAAAAGCCAATATGCTTACTTACTAAATAAAACCAATTGTATTATGGGGATCATTGTGGGGAGAATCCAGTTGGAAAAAAATAATGATATGTTGATGCTTAGAAGAACACTGGTTACATTCTGCCGACCTATAAATAAATATTAAGGGGACCATATTGTAAGTAGAAACATATATATTTATATATACAAAGAAATTGCTTGTCTACCGCTACTGTCTACCACTTTATTTCTACCCCCAATTTTTGCACTGCCATATGTATATTAATTCCAAATCTGACCCGCCTCAGTAAACCCTAAATAAGATCTTCATCCTTGCCATAAACCTTAAGTCCCACCCTTTCTTATCCAAAGATTTGTCTCCATATTTGCACCTACTTAAATTCACCCCGATCCTGCTATGCAAATCGTTACATAGTTAAAGTTTACCTTCACATAGGCCTATAAACAAGCCAGAAGATACCCAGCCAGCTGCTTTACATATTCCTGAAATACATAAACAACAGTACATTTTGGTACATAAACTATGTGTTGGGAATAATATAAGTTAAT
Source organism: Xenopus tropicalis (assembly GCF_000004195.4). Lineage (NCBI taxonomy): Eukaryota > Metazoa > Chordata > Amphibia > Anura > Pipidae > Xenopus > Xenopus tropicalis. The sequence goes on along the minus strand of NC_030680.2, from coordinate 30,722,152 downwards.
GTATTATTTATATAGTGAATAGAGTACCTCCTGTTATATAGGGATATTATAAGTCACCGAGGAGTTTCTTGACCATATAAAAGAATGAGGCCAAAGGCCCAACAGGGGTTACTTGATTTATTATAAAATACAAGTTTCAGCGAGTCATGTGACAGAAATTACATCACTAAACTCAGATTATAACTGATGACATCACTAAGCACCGTTTATAAGGATATAATTTACAGTTTGGTTCTATAGGGAAATGACCAAACTTTATATTATAAAGGAGATGCAGTAATTGTAATGGCAATGGCGCACTTGGCATGTGGGGGAGGGAGGAAATACTGTAATACTGCCAAAGAAATAATACTGCTAAAGCTAGGTCAGCCATGGCCCTATCTGCTGCAATTATTGTTTTATAATTAAAACATTTAAAATTTATATATTAAAACTTTCAGACTTTGCATGATTTTGGAAGCCTCCCATAGGACTCAATGGCACTCTACAGCTCCAACCTGGCCCAAGTCGCGCCAATTCGCGCAAGTCGTAACACTACGAAAAAGTCGCAGCAATTTACGAAAAAGTTGTAACGGCTACGAAAAAGTCGAGACAATTTACGAAAAAGTCGTAACGGCTATGAAAAAGTCGAGACAATTTACAAAAAAATCGCAAAATACCGATCAATACGAAAAAAACGCATTCGGACGCTTTTCGGACGTTCGTGGATTAGTAAATGTGCCCCCATGCGTCAGCATAGAGGAAGACTAGCAAAATTCACTAGAAGGAAAGAGGTCAATGTGACAGCAATTCTCTTCTTTCTCTTGTCTGTCTTTGGAATTAAGGTGCTGGCGCATATGCAGTAGAGGGAAAAAGCCAAAGTTCGTAAATGGGGCCCTGGCCAAAGAAGTGTATTATTACCACATATTCTAACATGAGCTAAAAAAACTCAGATACTTACGCCTATATTTTTCTTCGTAGAGCTTCATGGAATGTAATATTCTCCCTCCATGAGAATTAAAAAGTGTAATAAAAAGAAGCAAACGGGTAACACATGAAGCCAACAGGGAGATATATGCTAGCTGGTAAGCTGTGTAAGTAAAAGAGGACATAATTACTAACACATAACTACTTGATGCCATTGGTCTTAGTGAGAAAACCCCCAACGCCCACTGCCACCTGGCAGCAGAACTACCATACACCACACCCTACCATCTGGGCTCCATTGTATTGGGAATAATTTACTCTCTATAATAAAAAACAAGGATATAAAAAGTCAGCTAGGATTTCTAGGCCTTATAAAGGCTTAAGGCTGCAAAGTGCAGGTCATGGAACTTCAAGGTGATGTAAGATGATAAGAGCTCTCTACAGCAAAAACTCATCCAATTTCTATTCATTCCCATGGGATTTTCAGAAGTGTATTTATCAATGACATTATGCATTTTTCTGTAGTTCTAATTTTGCACTTTTGTAATGTCATACAAAACCCAGTGTCAAAAACCCCCGAAAACCTCTAAAACCATGAAGTAAAGATATTCCAGCTGTAAAATAGATATCTGCCATTGACTTCTACATGATCTCATCAGGGTTTAGATGGCGTATTTTTGCATTTTGTTGCAATAAATAACTAAAAAAACCAGATTTAAAAAAAACAAGCATGAGTAAATGCCCTCCTTGATGAGCTCTGCGACACAAGAAAGATCACAATGTCCTATATATATAAGGATAGATGTTACAGCTTATTTATAGCAGCTGTGTATTATGTTGTATTGTATTTGCAAAATGTGACTAACACAGTTAAAATATGATGGTCTTATAATTTACATGAGAAAAACAAGACATCCAGAAATGAACAGTATAAGGAAGGCCAGAGATAGCTTACTATATATGATTTTTTCATGTGCAAACAGTGTGGCTCACAGGGATCAGCACAAAGAGACCTGTAGCAGAATGTCTGTATATACAGCAAAAATAGAATAATGTCATGGCTAGAATGATGCCTGACCTGTAATTCTCGCACTGCCTGTTCTGCACAGTGTACATGAATAGGAAGTAATATAGTTGTGCTTAAAGGAGAACTAAACCTTAAAAATGAATATGGCTTGAAATGCCACATTTATATTCTGAACTTATTGAGCCAGCCTAAGGGTGAAGACACAGGGAGCTACTTATTAGCAGCTACTTGTCACAGCTTCTAAATGCAAGAAAATACCCTGCTATAGACAGTATTGAGAATTGCCTCTGCTAAAACACATGCAGAGACGATTATCAGTAAATGATCAGCATTTTCTGTTTTTGTAGGCACGACAGGTAGCTGCTACTAGTATTTCCATGTGTCTTCACCCTAAGGGCTCTGGCACATGGGGAGATTAGTTGCCCGCGACAAATCTCCTGTGTCTCGGGCGACTAATCTCCCCGAAATGCCATCCCACCGGTGAAAATGTGAATCGCCGGTGGGATGGCATACACGGCTGCGCGATTTCAATGAAATCGCGCAAGTTTCCTGTCGAGGCAACTTGCGAGATTTCACTGAAATTGCGCCGCCGTGTTTGCCATCCCACCAGCGATTTACATTTTCGCCGGTGGGATGGCAATCTGGGGAGATTAGTCGCCTGAGACACAGGAGATTTGTCGCGGGCGACTAATCTCCCCGTGTGCCAGAGCCCTTAGGGTGAAGACACATGGAGATACTAGTAGCAGCTACCTGTCCCCGTCTGCCATGGCCCTAAAGGTTCAGCATCTCTATAGCAGTAATAATTCAGGCCTTCAAATTTGTCACATGGGGTCACCATACTGGAATCTGTTAGAAGTGTCTGTAAAACTCACATTCTAAGCTTATGGGGTCATCAAAAATTATCAAGCAGAAAATTAGGTTTGTCTGTCATAGAAGCTGATGCTACAGGGCTGATTATTAATTTCTGATGCTAATAGCACTGGTTTCAAAGCTGTCATGTAGTAATAATCTGTATTAATTACTAGTCAGCCTTATAGTGTGACATTTATATTCTATATGTACAGTATATTGTGAGTCAGCCTCTAAGCTCAGTAAGTGACTGCAGCACAGAGCATGTGCAGGGAATCAGCAGAAAAGAAGATGGGGGGCTACTGGGGAATATCTGGGGGCCCAGATCTTCTCTGCTAAAAGGCTGTGGGTGCCTAGGGCTGGTACAGAACCCTAAAACCAAAACATAATGTACAACATTTCTAGCCTTCTTCTTTAGTTAAGCTTTAGTTCTCCTTTAAAAAGTCATCTGCAAGTAGGAAAAAGTGCAGAACGAAACATAATTCATATTTACGTGGGATAGGTGATAGACATTTGAGAACCCAACTTTTGACAAATACCTTCCTTTCTTTTAAACTTGACTTTTTTCAACTTTGGCAGCAATTACACATATATGTTTACTTTAAACACCCAGAATGCTTTCACAATATTTTGAAATGTGTAACATGCAGTGACGTAACAATAGCAGACCCCAAACTGTTGCCACAAAGCAGGAAACATGGAATTGTTACTGCTTTCAATGGAAACGGGAATGGATGCATTTCAGCTGGGAGCTGATTGCAAAGAGGAGAGATTTTCCTAACATGCCTAGTAGTCTGATAGATGTGTGACGTTTGCAAGGGCCCACTAAGGGCTTTTAAGCCCAACTCATTATTTACCAGCTTACTTGTTGTGTATTTACCAATCTCCTCATTGACTAGAAAATAAAGACTTGTTCACACCAGGAAGCATTCTCTGCCATACAGAAAGGTAATATTGCTCCAATAGTAGCATGCAACTCTAACTGGAAATAAAAGCTCTCTGGTGTGGTCCCACTACTAAACTGCACTGCGGTTGTATTTCTCTGGTTTTGCTCTTCTAGGTAAACTCTGTTTGAGATGGTCAAGGGACAGAAAACATTTAAGAAACTGCAGGTACACTGTTATAAGTAAATATTAAACTCAGGAATCCTTATGTTATTCTCTAAATAATAGATGCTCATGTATTACAAGGTATAATTAACCCCAAAATATCAGTGAACAAGGCATATGCATAATATTGCCTATATAAAGAAAAATAGACCACCTACATCATATTATACTGTATCTTTTTAATGATTTTTAGGTATATGAGAGAGAGATACATTACATATACATATGCAGATATACAGCAAATGTACTATATACATTACACAAACTGTGTTTACTCTTAACTCTGTACATGTACATTATATTACAGGGCTGGATGTGTGCCCAATCATGGCTAAGATTTGCATAGAGGTCTTTATATGACATCACTTTTTCATAATAACTGAGCCCCAAAACATGTGAAAATGCAGATAATTGGCTCATGATATGGTAATACCTGGACAGCACAGATCTAAGGAATATACACCTAAAATAAGTATTGTTTAAAATAGCTGGGAAACCCTGTAGAATAGCATATCAAATAATAATATATATATTTCCAATGAGATCTACTAAAATTAGCACATAAATTTGTATGCTGTATTTCAATAGAGGTAAATTACTCTGGTGCAGGCTTGGACTGGCAATCTGTGGATTCTGGCAAATGCCAGATTGAATGCCTGTATGAATGCCAGGGAGAGACTATTTTTGCGGGGGTCTTTCGTGCCTCTGTGTACTTGAAATACCAGGGCCTATTTTTAATCCCACTCCAGACCTGCTCTGGTAGCAGCACTTTTTTTGACTTGTCTATTTTTTATTTTTGTTCATTATTTATAGTGACATAAAAATGTTTCCAGTTTGTTTTTACAGTATACATTGTCATACTCTGTAGACATTCATATTCTAAAACTATTTGCAACTGGTCTTCATTTTTTATAGGTTTTGAAGTATTTAGCTTTTTGTTTAGCAGCACTCTAGTTTCTAAATTTAGCAGCTATCTGGTTGCAAGGCTGCAGTATAGCTTAGCAACCAGGCAGTGGTTTAAATGTGAGACTGAAATATGAATAAGAAAGGTAGCAATAACATTGTAGCTTCACATAGCAGTACTTTTCTTGACTGCTGGGGTCAGTGACCCCCATCTGACTGAAAAGTTGTTGAAGAAGATGACAAATAATTTAAAAACCTTTAAAGAATAAATAAGGAAGACCAAATGAAACTTGCTAAGAACAGGATATTCTAGAACATACTTAAACTTAACTGTACCCTTAACTTTGGTCTTTTTTCAACCCACCCTATGTGAGTATGTATTATAAATACAATGTACATACCCAAGGTGAAAAATTGAATATAATCCACCAACAAATTGGAATATATATTCAGGCATGTAACTTCCCTTAATTTCAGTCCTATTATTGGGATGTTAGTTATTGATCAGATGTAAGTTTTCATATCAGCTTTATATAACTACCATCCATGTATCTCACCTGCAGTTGGGTTTTCCATGGTGCCTTTTATGCTGCTTAGTAGCTGTGTACAGAGGTGTGTGCTGCTGTCATTCTCAGTGACACATTGCTGCTGTTATTCAAAGGTTTTCTTGTTTTTGTTTTCTTGAAACTTCAGACCTCCCAAGGGAGGAGTAACTGATACTTCCTAGGCCCATATACAGTAAAGGGATAAAGTATTTCTGCAAAGGACTGGTCTTTGAGCAATAAAAGTGCTTTTGTCTGACTGAGCTTTGGATAGAAAATGTACACAATAACAATAACTTCCAACCCAATAAATAAACAACTATGGACTAAAGAAAGTCTATAGGTCCCCATACACGGGCCGATTGTAGCTGCTGATATCGGTCCCTTGGACCGATTCGGCAGCTTATCGGCCCGTGTAGGGGCAGAAACAAGGGGCCTGGCCGACCGATATCTGGGCTGAAATTGGCCAGATATCGATCGGCCAGGTTAGAAAATTCAGTCGGATCGGGGACCGCATCGGCTCGTTTATGCGGTTATATTATATAAATATAAAAGTTTGAACTTGATGACTGTATGTCTTTTTTCAACTTAACTTACCATGTTACAAGGGGGATATATCAAAGGCCATATGTCATGCAACACAAATCTATTTGTAGATAACAGTGTAAGATATTTATCTGCATTGGTTTTCTCTTGGCGCTCCTGCCTCCTCCCACACTCCAAATATATACAGGCAGGTTACTTATCTTCTGATAAAATTGACCATAGATTGTGAATGTAATAAAGGACCTTACATTTTAAGCTTCACTGGGGCATGGACTCATGAGAATAATGTATTATCTCTGTGAATGCTGTGTAAAATGGATAATAAATAAGGAAGGAAACTGTGTTTGGTTCATCACAATGAAATGAAAGAAACATTTTTTTCCATTCAATAAGTAAAATATAATGAACAGTTGCAACTGGATCATTTCATTTCCAGCAAGCAAATTATATGGGTGCAGTGTTGTCCCTAAATGGGAAGCAGACCCTGGGGTATATGGGTTCACTGACTAGTAAGCTTTTCATGAAAAATGTCTTAGGGGAAGCTCTAAAATGATTTATTGTGAGGCTCGATACTCTCTAGTTGAGCCACTAGTGGCTACAGTAGGATTGAAAAAAAATCTATTTTTCAATTTTAAAAATGTTTATATTTCCTATTTATAAATCCAGACATCTGCTAAGCACCACATTGTTAATTGCAGGCATTTATTCACTCAAAAGGCTGCTCAGGACAAGGAAGGCTACTTAAAGTAACAGTAACACCAAAAAATTAAAGTGTTTTACAGTAATTGATATACAATGTACCGTGGCCCTGTACTGTTAACACTGTTGTGTTTGCTTCAGAAACTCAACTATAGTTCATATAAATACCCTGCTGTGTAGCCATTGGGGCAGCCATTCAAGCTAGAAAGAAGAATAAAAGGCACAGTTTACATAGCAGATAACAGATTAGTCCTGTGGAATACAATGGTGTTATGGATTTCAAGAGTTTCTAAGGCAAGCACACAATTTTTACCAATGCAGTGCAACAGTACATTATATTTTAATTACTTTAATACATTTTTGTTTCTTGGTGTTACTGTTCCTTTAAGGCAGTCTGCAAAAGAACTGCAGTTAATCCTTCAAATATTATGCAAAGCCACTCCTTCTACACAGTGTGCGCCTCTGTATAGATATTTATAGGAGACTGGGTTTCACTGATGCATTAACTTTTGGAATAAACTATTTTTCATTCTTTCTTGTTTAGGCTACTTTTTGCTCATATATACAGGTATTGGACCCCTTATCCGGAAACCCATTGTCCAGAAAGCTCCAAATTACAGGAAGGCCATCTCCCATAGACTCAATTATGATCAAATAATTCACATTTTTAAAAATGATTTCCTTTTTCTCTGTAATAATAAAACAGTACCTTGTACTTGATCCCAACTAAGATATAATTAATCCATATTGGAGGCAAAACAATCCTATTGGGTTTATTTAATGTTTAAGGTAAGGAGATCCAAATTACAGAAAGACCCCTTATCTGGAAAACCCCAGGTCCCAAGCATTCTGGATAACAGGTCCCATACCTGTATATATAAAGTTAGAGATGCCCTAGGAATCTTATAAAGGAGAATGGTAATATTTAAAGGACAAGGAAAGGTCAGGAGCCTTAACAAGCTGGTCACAAATCAGCCCTTTCCATAACTGGGGTCTATGTTTTAGTTTAAAGATAAGGAGGAGTTCATAGGAGGGTTAAGGTGGCCATACACGAGCAGATCCGCTCGCTTGGCGATGTCGCCAAGCGAGCGGATCTTCCCCCGATATCCCCACCTACGGGTGGGCGATATCGGGGACCATTTAGGTAAAAAAAATAATAATACGATCGTTTGGCCCTGGGGCCAGACGATCGGATTATGTGGGCGGCAATGGGGCAGTCGGATCGGGGACCGCATCAACGAGCCGATGCGGTCCCCGATCCGACCAGATTTTCTAACCTGGCCGATCGAGATCTGGCCAATTTCAGGCCAGATATCGGTCGGCCAGGCCGCTCTGCTCTCCCCATACACGGGCCGATTAGCTGCCGAATCGGTCCAAGGGACCGATATCGGCAGCTATAGTCGGCCCGTGTATGGCCACCTTTAGCCTTCTTTCACAGTTGGTTTAAAGAACCAATTAGGTGGGGACTTTGTAAAATTAAATTATCTTTGGTGTTATTGTTCTGCTTTCTTAAGGGAACAATCGTCGAAATTAGATATTCTTCTAATGCATATTGAAACAAATATGCACCAGCATACTGTATTCACGGAACATGACTTCTGTCTATGTACACACAGAAATAGCAGCTGCTATACTTGCTATGGTTGAGGAGTATAGAGGAACAACTTCAGATATGACCATTTGCTGTGCTACTACATTGTTGCCTTTGGAGAATAGATTGAGGCTGTCATTTTATAGATATATAATTTAGTTTTTAAATATTATAATTCAACAAAAAGCATACCCCCCAACATCTGAAAATAAGAAAGAGGGACAAAACAATCTGCAGCGTGCAGCACAGCAAATTGACCATGCCTATTTTTGCACACTCCATTAAACTACTCACCCATTTTACAAAAACACATCATTTACCTGGGATGTGGCAGGTAAAGGACAGTTGGGGAGGTATGTTACTATAGGCACCATCTCTCCCTACTATACCTGCTATCCCACAGCCACAGTCCCTTCCCAGAGGCTATTATCCCACTGCTACTATAGGCACCATCTCTCCCTACTATACCTGTTATCTCACAGCCACAGTCCCTTCCCAGAGGCTATTATACACCCACTGCTAATATAGGCACCATCTCTCCCTACTATACCTGCTATCCCACAGCCGCAGTCCCTTCCCAGAGGCTATTATCCCACTGCTACTCTAGGCACATCTCTCCCTACTATACCTGCTATCCCACAGTCACAGTCCCTTCCCAGAGGCTATTATCCCCACTGCTAATATAGGCACCATCTCTCCCTACTATACCTGCTATCCCACAGCCACAGTCCCTTCCCAGAGGCTATTATCCCCCCACTGCTACTATAGGCACCATCTCTCCCTACTATACTTGCCAGGGCCGCCATCAGGGGGGCACAGGGGGTACAGTTGTACTGGGCCCGGACGATGATCGCTTTAAAGGGGGCCCGGCCGTGATACAGTTTTTTAGCTCGGGCCCCCTTTGAAGAACTCCGGGCCCTGCCATTGCTTTATTGGTGGCCAGCGGGAAATTTGATAGGTTGCGCCCCGTGCGTCCGTACGCACGGCGCGCAACCTTATCAAATGTTCAGATGCAGCGTGGAGCTGTCAACAGGACGCAGACGGAGGAAGTCACGAAGTCGCTGAGGCTGCAAGAAGTTGGTGGAGGGGTGGGGAAGCTGAGGGGAGCCGGAGGAATTCGCTGTGAGGCGGGGGGAGCTGAGGGGAGCCGGAGAAACTCGCGGGGGAGCTGAGGGGAGCCGGAGAAAATCGCGGGGGAGCTGAGGGGAGCCGGAGAAAGTCGTGGGGGAGCTGGAGGAAGCCACTGGGGGTGGAGCTGGAGGCTACTTGGGGGGGAGCCGCAGGAGGACGCTGGGGGTAGCTGGGGCACATAGGAAGAGGGGGGAGCAGGAGGATACTTGGGGGGGAGCTGAAGTATGCTGGGAAGGAGTCTGGGTGGGAGCTGGAGGATGCTGGGAAGGAGTCTGGGTGGGAGCTGGAGGATGCTGGGAAGGACTCTGGAGGGGAGCTGGAGGATTCTGGTGGGAGCTGGGGGGGAGCCGGAGGATACTTGGGGGGGGGGGAGGTGGGATCTGGAGGATGCTGGCAAGGACTGGGGGGGGGGAGAGCTGGAGGATTCTGGTGGGAGCCTTAGGATGCTTGGGTGGGTGGGAGCTGAAGGATGCTGGGAAGGACTCTGGGGGGAGCTGGAGGACGCTGTGGGGGGGGGAACTGGAGGATGCTGGGGGGCCCTGGCTACCAATTTTTTAGGGGGGCCCTGGCTACCAATGTTATAGGGGGCCCTACCAATGTCTGTGTATCCTATGTACTGATGGGAGGGGCCATTGGGGGGCAGGGCGTGGGAGGAGGGGGGCCTAGAAAGTTTTGGTGTGAGGGGCCCCGTGATTTCTGATGGCGGCCCTGATACTTGCTATGCCACAGCCACAGTACCTTCCCAGAGAATATTATCCCCCTACTGCTACTATAGGCACCATTTCTCCCTACTATACCTGCTATCCCACAGCCATAGTCCCTTCCCAGAGGCTATTATCCCCCCACTGCTACTATAGGCACCATCTCTCCCTACTATACTTGCTATGCCACAGCCACAGTACCTTCCCTGAGAATATTATCCCCCTACTGCTACTACTGCTACCATCTCTCCCTACTATACCTGCTATCCCACAGCCATAGTCTCTTTCCAGAGAATATTATCCCCACTGCTACTATAGGCACCATCTCTCAATACTATACCTGCTATCCCACAGTCACAGTCCCTTCCCAGAGGCTATTATCCCCCCATTGCGCCTATAGGCACCATCTCTCCCTACTATACCTGCTATCCCACAGTCCCTTCCCAGAACATATTATCCCACTGCTACTATAGGCACCATCTCTCCCTACTATATCTGCTACTATACCTGCCATCCCACAGCCACAGTCCCTTCCCAGAGGCTATTATACCCCCACTGCGAATATAGGCACCATCTCTCCCTACTATACCTGCTATCCCACAGCCAAAGTCCCTTCCCAGAGGCTATTATCCCCACTGCTACTATAGGCACCATTTCTCCCTACTATACCTGCTATCCCACAGCCAAAGTCCCTTCCCAGAGGCTATTATCCCCCCACTTTACTTTCAGGCTTAGAACCCTCCTCCTAGAAAGTGCATAAGGTAAGGTTTGATAAGGTTAAGTTGGCTGTTACCAGGAGAGGGCAGTGTATGCTTTCTCATAAAGGGTTTTGCTGTGAATCTGTAAGGTTCTCCGTATGATAAGGGGTTACTAGTGATGAGCTAATTTTTTTGCCCGGCATGGATTTGCAGGGAACTTCTGCATGTTGCAAAATTTGGGCGCAGAAAATTAGCGGTTGTGCCAAAAAATGTCATTTTTCGCAAATTTTTCAAAAGTTTTGTGAATTTTTCGCCAAAGTGAAACAGGACAGATTCACTCATCACTAGCTGTTACATTGTGTGTTTGCTGTGAGTTTAAGGGCAGGTTTGAGCGCACTTAAATGTGTCAGCTATTTAATTCCATTATATTCTGCCTATATGTTTAGAGTTGCGTTTTACTGCATTTGTGTTTTATTGTGTTTTTCTGACAAAACATTTTCTTGCGCATTTAAAATACAAAAGTGTTTCAGGTTGCATTTGGAACTCCCCTTTACAAAAAACACTGTGGTAAAAAAATTACAACTACACATGACTATTTTTTAAAAAAAATGGATTAAGATTATGTAAAGCTGCTTTGAGAAATCATAGGAAAAGTTGGAAATCACATTTTTCCATTTACTGTATTTGTAGCCAAGCTGATAAATCACAGCTGGCGCAAAACAAAAAATCTTGATTTTAAAATTTATTGAATGCAGAAAATACACTTCCCACTGTCTGGCATGGCATCTCGATAGGTAAAGGTAATGAGATATCAAATTAGTAATAATTATTTTGATAAATCAAGCAAAATTGTGGTAAAAGTTGTGATCACAATTTACTGTTGTGATTCCTAGTAATTATTGATCAATCCAACCTAGGAGAATAGCAGTCTAGAGGCGGTAATGTAACTAACCCAGGGACAGGCATGGGTGCAGGATGTGCAACCGGACCCCCCCCCCCAACACAAACTTTCTCACCGGTGGTGCGTGCATGTGATTCTTCGGCAGGCCCAGAAGGTGTGTAGGCCCTGATGTAGTTGCACCCCCCTCCAACACCACCGCCACTGCCTAGAGGTGATGTCATTGTACTAGTAGGGGTTTACTAACTACTCCTGCTCTCAAAGTACAGCACTGCTACATGCGACTCAAGGGTATCCTGCAGTTTACGGGTCTCCAGAATAAATTATACACACACCTTCAGTGATTCTTAAACAGATTAACTGCAACTTCTCTAAGGTTGCTGGCCTTAAAGGAAAGGCTAAGTCACTTGGGGGTGCCAAAATGTTGGGCACCCCCAAAATGTTAGGCACCCCCAAGTGACTTTATTTGCTTACCTTGTACCCCGGGCTGGTGCCCGTTAGGAGAAAACAGCACCAGCCCGGGGTACCTGGAGCGATGCGCTTCCTCCTTCCGGCTTCGTTTTGCCGGGACCCCACGACTGGCGCATGCGCAGTAAAGTGAAAGCCGACTTCTCTGTTAAAGTTCGGCTTTTCACTCTACTGCGCATGCGCATGCGCGCGCGAGCGATACAGGAAGGAGGAAGCACTGCAGCTACCCCGGGCTGGTGCTGTTCTCTCCGTACAGGGGCACCAGCCCAGGGTAAAAGGTAGGCAATTCAAGTCACTTGGGGGTGCCCAACATTTTGGGGGTGCCCAACATTTTGGTACTCCCAAGTGACTTTGCCTTTCCTTCTCCTTCAAGGTCCAAAGGTTGATTCTTGGGCCTTATGCTCCAGGCTTCCAGCACGTCCACCTTTGGTACTAGGTGAAGGCTCCTACTGATGCCTTCTGCCTTAGGCCATCAGCTACATTACATTAATTCAACTGACGGGTGACAGGATTTTTATCCCCATTTTCTGTTTCTTTTCCATTTTGGTAACGGAAGTTCTGACTGTTTATTGTTCCTACTACAGTACCACTGGAATTCAGTGAATTGGCTTGACATATCAAATTCCTTTAGATCAAACTGGTATCAGATAAATAAACAATATATTATATATATATATATATATATATATATATATATATATATATATATATACTATTTTCTACATTTGCCCAAGTATAAAAAAGGTACATTTTTGTAAAATGATATTAATCCCACAAGATTCCAGAGGGGGCAAAAAGCCACTTCTAGTAACTTTAACAGCCAAATATCCAGTTACTAAAGTGAAAATTTGGCAGAGAGGGCAATTGTTCTCTTTGTGAGGCGCCCCCCCGGACTAATTCTGGTGCAGAAAAGGTAAGTGCTAAAGGGGGGGTGGCAACTCTAGTTTAGTGATTACAATCACCCCTGGCCCTATTATTAACATTTGATAAAGTAGGGGTCCTCAAACTATACGGATACGGCACCCCAAGGTCATTTACTTGGTCCTCGCTACGTCCTCACCCCTGGCTACTACCTAATTCCTGCCGCACTAGGCCCGGGCCTTTGTGGCCTCGCCACAAATCTGAGCCTGGTCACATCACTGGGTTCCACTGGCCTACGCTAATGACGCGGTGCTAATAGCGCCAGCCACGTGACGCGGTGCCATAAGCGCCGGCCATGTTACGCGGTAGCGTGACAAGCTGGGGCCGAAGACCATTCTGAGGCAGAAAGGTAGTAGCCAGGGGTGAGGACGCAGTGGGGGCCGGGGCATAGTTTGAGGACTAACTATAGTGCGGCCCCCCAACAGTCTGAACCGTGAACTGGCCCCCTGTTAAAAAAGTTTGAGGACCCCTGTGAGAAAGCATGATATTTACAGACCTGGAGGCAACCTTTAATGCTTGTGACAGGTACAGATGCCCCCAGTCACTTGTGGCCTTGCTGCCTCACAGTGCCCAGTCACCTCCTTCCATTTTCCTATGGCTGAAATAGAAATCACATGCCTGTGCCACCACTGCTGCTTTCAAGTGATCCCAATATAACTCTATGGGGGAGGCATGGGTCATTTGGGGCAGTTTGATACCATATGTTTATGTGCCACCACTACAAGTGGCAGGAAAGATGCTATAAATCCAACCTGTATACCATAAGCCTAATGAATGTGCTTAATATAGAACAAAATAAGGGTTATTTTCTCCTGATATATATTTATCGCAATGGTCTTAACTGTGATATAACAGTTACATTAAGGTGGATGCTACCTTGTACCTGCTAGACTTTTTAAGCACTACAGTTTTATGCTGGAAGTCTAAAAAAATACAAGCTACAATTCACTGATAATAAGGCGCAGCCGCTTTATATAATTATATATTTATATAATTGTGCTTATTTACCATTTTATAGCCAAAAAACAAAAAAAAAGGTTGGCGCCCCTATACTCCCACCAATGACTGACATCTGTCAGATCTGTCACACAGTCCCCGCCCACTTTCAAACCAGAGAAGGCGGGAACCTTGGAAGGCTCAGTGTACGCGCCCCTGAGCCGCACACACACACAGAGCTCCACCAATGCGCGCCTCCGCTTCTCCTATCTCACCTTCCGGCGCTCGCTCCCGTGTCTAGGACCGGCTCAGTATCTGTGAGCTGAGGGGGGGAAGGGGGCGGAGCCGTATCGTGGGCGCGCCGGGCCGGATTACTCACGGCAGAAGGATAGCCCGGGCGGCCACAGTACAACCAGGCAGCTCCCCCACGGCCCAGGACAGAGTGGGCAGGGTCATCGTTTCTCCCCCTGCGTCTTGGCTACCTGCGGTGTCGTGAAAGATGCCTGCCGTGTCTAAAGGGGATGGGATGCGGGGCCTGGCCGTGTTCATATCAGACATCAGAAACTGTGAGTAGCGAGCAGGGCGCAGTGCCAAGGGGCAACCCACAGCCCAGTGGCTAATCATTAGTGGCACGTCATGGGGCAAGGACAAATAGCAGAGGTCACAAGTGGATTGTTCCCATGGGAGCAATGATTGCTAGAGAGGGGCTAGTGCAATGGTATGTTCTGGCAATGAGGAGATCTACCCAAATAGCATTTATTCACATAAGATAAGAGCATGCATTCATTATTAATGTTCAATTGGTTTAATGTTATTTGTACATGGAATTGCCATTCAATGCAGTTTCTTCCCTTTCTGTTATTCTGTTCTGACAATGTATCAGGGGGTCTGTTAATCAGCAGTACAGTAGTAATTGCATTTACAATTGGCTTTATAACCACCAAATATTGAAATGAATGCTCATTATAGTTATATTTTCTTTTGTTATGCATTTAATTTCTTTCAGTGGTTTTTGGGTGGAGGATCAATTACAAAATGCTTGGCCCTAGGCTACTTCTCAAAGCTACTACTAACCAGTAGGCAGCCTGACAGGAGATCAGGGCTGGATTAGGGCAATGACACACATTACTATTTGTCGATCAGGTTTAGTTGCAACTACAACATACCAGAAAATACCCTTCCATAGACTACAGGGAGAATTTTTGTGACAAATAGCACCGTGTGTCATTGCCCCTAAGGGTAAGGCTAAGAGGGCTTTCTGGGCTCTCTGCATACCAGGGGCCCCTTGTGTGTTCTGTTTTCTGAGAATATACATCATGGAATGTGCCTACTGCCGATCTACATCATCCCACTGACAATCAAAGCTTGTTGCACACATTTCAGGGGCGATTGTAGTGTGTATATGGCACATAGTGTGTAAGAGTAACTGGTGTAAGCATTGGCACAGGAGCCGGTATTTACTGTGGAAAAGGAATGAATGGGAATGGCTTAGAGGCTATCTGGGAAAAGTTCAAAGGCCAGATACACAGTACAAAGGGAAGTGAGATTGTAAGAGGTTATTAAGGATGTCAGCCTAAGGCAGAGATCCCTAACCTTTTATACCCATGAGTCACATTTGGAAAAAAGTGCTGGGGAGCAACACAAGCATTACAAAGGTTCCTGGGGTGCCAATAAGAGTTATAATTGGCTATTTGGTAGCACCTATGTGGATTGGCAGCCTACAGACAGCTCTGTTTGGCATTATACTTGGTTTTTATGCAACCAAAACTTGCCCCCTTACCAGAAATTAAAAAATAAGCACCTTCTTTGAGACCACGGGGAGCAATATCCAAGGGGTTGGTGAGAAACATGTTGCCTAGAGCCACTGGTTGGGGATCACTGGCCTAAGGTGCTGCTGCCATTACTGCAAGCCAATAACTGCTAGTGCACTGTTTGCCTGGAGTTGATAATCTCTCACAGTATACCTGGCTATTGTGCTACATTACAGAAACCTTCTGGTTAATTGCCTCCTAATAAATCTGATCCTACTGTTTGTGCATCATACAGTAAATGTTCAGCTATACAGTAAGTGGACCATGGAGCTTATAGTCTAATTCCCCTGTAGGGTCAGTTTCCTCCAGCAGCTGCCCAACAACACAACAGCTTGGGCTGACTTCTGCACTAGAGTACTGTACTGTATCAGCTAGAAATGATTGGCCATGCATGTATTTATCTTACTTTAGCATTTATCTAAATGCAGTCAGCTTTCCCCTCATTGAGGGGGATATCAAGTGATATCGCTCTGCTTTGCAAATGTGCATAGGATCTCTTATACAGAGACCCGAATACCTAAACATTTTAAATAATGGGAGGGCTGTCTCTCATAACATCCAGATAAAGCCGATTTCTCTGTAATAATAAAGCAGTACAGAAAGATCCCATATGCAGAAAACCCTATGTATTCTGGATAACAGATCCTATACCTGTATATATGTAAGAGCTGAAGCTCCATATTTCTTTCCTTCATTATTGTCTATAACTGCTCATAGGCCTGGACTGGCAATTTGTGTATTATGGCAAATCGCTATTTTTCTCTTAATCGCTTTTGTTTGGGCCTTTGTGTACTTGAAATGGCAGGTCCTATTTTGAATCCCAGTCCAAGCCTCGGGCTAGAACTAGGGTTATGATATATATAGTGTTATCACTACTGTAGCTATTTTAGCCCAGGTAGGTTGCTTTTGCTGCTACAGGGCACATAGAAACTTCTCTGTTTTATATATGTCTTTTTTTGTTAGGGAAAATCAAGCTATAACTTAATTTGTTGTTATAATGGGTAGATACATGGCACTTATTAAAAGGGGAAATTATAGGGTTAGCCTTCCACAAAATGTCTGACATTAAGAAAGAGACATTTGGAGGTGTGGAAATGATGGCTAGACTCTTAATATTTTGGTTGTAGAATTGAAACTGGAGCAATTTGGGCAGACATTTACTAAAGGTGGCCATACACGGACCGATTTTTTACTTACAAACGACCGATTCCCGAACAATCCGATGCTATCGTTAAGTTATCGTATAGTTGGTGGTGTACGAACGATCGTCGGCCCACTAAACGAGCCGACATTATCGTCCCCAAAATCGATCGGCCAGGTTTAAAAATTTTGGTCGTTTAACGATAAAATCTGCCAGTTGGTGTGAGTGTCAGACATTTGTCTTTCAACGATTGTTCTCTGCGCATGTCACGATTGCCAGCAGCGGAAGTCAACGACATTCGATCGTACGTAGATGTACGATCGTACGTATTTTACGATAATGATGCGACGAAATCTTTCCCGAATTATCGTTGCCCGTGGATGGCATATCGTATGGGAACTCGATCGCCATATGATCGTTTGTCGATATAATTGTTCATCGCACAACGAGCGAAATCGCCTCGTGTATGGCCACCTTAAGTCTTGTACGTCTGAAACCACACAGCAAATGATCTAACTTCCAGATTTCTTTTGCTGCATTTTCTCTTGCTATCCCCCATTTAGAACCAGGTTTAACAGCATTTGCCATTGTGAAGCAGAGAGAAGGATGCTGGCAGTTGCTCTGTAACAGCTGGAATAAAGAAGATTGCTTATCTCTGCATTAGTGTATAGACTGCATAGAGTACAACAACAACAAAAACACATTGGGCACACACAAGTACATCAACCAGTAGTTTAGGAATTGTTTGCCTTCCTTTTCTGCCTCTTCCCAACTTTCAAAAAGGGCTCACTGACTCTGGCAGCCAAAATAAAAAAATTTGCATTGATGCTACAATTTTATTGTTAAATTTTATTTGAAATCTTTTATATTCATTTTCTGATCTCTCTTTCCATCCTCTGCCTGGTTGCAAAGGTAAAACTTGACCCTAGCACCAAAAAAAAAAAAAAAAATCAGAACAGTTACAAATTGTCTCAGAATATCACTGTATGTGTCATAGTAAAAGCTGCTGACAAACTAAAATGAAATCATTGGGCCAGTGGCACATTAGGCAAAGGCTGAGCACCTGATTGCCGCTCCTTGTTCTCAGGGCAGTGATAGGCACCAGCGCTCCCCCACTGACATCCTTCCACTCATTGGGCCTAGTTAAGTATGAGACATGTGCGCTCAGGGGCGGGGGTTGTGTAGGCAGGGGGGAGCCCTCGGGTGGCAGCCCCCAGTGGGCCCCAGTCCAACCCTAGTGGGTGGTAAGGATTCAGGCAGGCTATATTGCTCAGCACTTCTACTGAACACCTCTGATCTTGGGTATGTGGCAAATTTTTGACAGGCTGAAAGACAAATGCCCCAGCCTATTGGGACTTGCCCCCAAGCCCAACTGCACCTGCAAAACTATTCCACTTGTAGCTGTTTATGGGCTCTACACAGGTTAGTAACTAGGGTGGTACTGAATATTTATACGGTCTTATATGTTTCTTAGCTCTTATAGTATATGAAGAGTAAATACAAATGCTTTTACTGTTGTCTATGGATCGGGTCTCCAATAGGAGCAGACTTGGGGGTATATTTATCATGCTGTGTAAAAAGTGGAGTAAAAGATTACCAGTGATGTTGCTCATAGCAGCCAATCAGATATTTTGCTTTGGTTTTCTACCTGTTGAAATCTAATTGCTGATTGGTTGCCCTGGGCAACATCACTGGTAATGCTTTACTCCACTTTTTACAAAGCATGATTGTTGGTGTATTTCCATGGAGGTATTCAGAGCATCAGTAAACAGTGCTGTGCTTTTATCTAAAAATATTATATAATTATTATTTGATATTATACCAAAATATATCTGTTTTTTATTTTATATGATATGCTCTTGAAACTGAGTTTTGGGCTGACCTGTACTAGATTTCATAGAATTACTAGAATTTGTAGCTGCTTTAAAGCTCATATTTTGCAAGCGAATGTAAATTTGTATTACTGAGGTGAATTTTTTAGGAGTTGAGCACCTTTAAGTCACCTTTTAGGATGATGTAGAGAGTGGCATTGGATATTTTGAGTTCTTTAGTTTTTTGTTCAGCAGCTCTCAAGTTTGGAACTTCAGCAGCTGTCTGGTTGCTGGGTACATTTTACCCTAGCAACCTTGCATTAGTTTGAATGAGAGACTGAATATGAATAGGAGAGGGTCTGAATAGAAAGATATGTAATGGCTGCTGAGGTCAGTGACCCCCATTTCAAAGCTGAAAACAAGAAGTGGAAAGCAAATAATTAAAATACTTTCAAAATAAAAATGAAGACCAATTAAACTTTCCTAAGAATTTTCCTAAGAAGTTGTGTATTATCATCTACAGTTGTATTCAGTAAACCTTATTTATAGGATATATTTGTCTTTCTATGCAGCGAGTAGAAGTGAGAGTTGGATTATTACATTTTCCCAATTATTTTTTAATGTCAGCTGATAAGAATGGTCTATTGTGAAACAGAGTTGTTGTACTGTAAAAGGGCACGGCACAAAGCTAATTATTTTGGGTGCTGTGCTTGTATGGTTGGTTGGCTTTACCTAATGTGCAGTCCTTGCATTCCATGGCAGCCGCTCTGATCACAGAGACACTAGAGGAGGGCACAGTGGCCTACTTTAAAGCAGATCAGATGGAAGACTAGATGTGTTACAGTAACAGTTCACTTTCTTTATGCATATACATTGTTTTACTAGCAACAAATTACTTATGTTTATGACTCAGTGTTTGTGCTATTAAATAGGCCTAAATACACGGATTCCTCTGCAGTATGGCTGGTAAATATAATCTGGAGTAAATTGTATAGAAAGGATTATTAGCCAGGGTGGTAAAATGGTATTCTGCTGGAAAACTGGTTTTTAAGGGAGTTACAAAATACACTGTGAATCTGATCATGGCTTTCATCTGAGGAAGATAATTTATTTTATGAATTTCCCTAGGACAGTGGTTTTCTGACTTTTTCAGTTCAAGGCCACTTGGAGGTCCAACATATAGGTCAGGGTCCTCAACTAATAATATTGATACAGGTAAGGGATCCCTTATCCAGTAACCTCTTATCCAGAAAGTTCTGAATTACAAAAAGGCCATCTCCCATAGACTCCATTATAAGCAAATAATTTTATTCTTTGTAATAATAAAACAGTACCTTATAGTGCTGGGCGGTATACCGGTTTAACCGGTATACCGGTTTTTGAAAAAAAAACGATATGATTTTTGAACATACCGCTATACCGGTATGCGCGCCTCCTGCAGTTTTTATCCAATTACATCCGGGTTGCGCCCGTGCGCACGTGACGTCGGCGCGCATGTGACGTCGGCGCGCACGCGACGTCGCTAGGACGCATCGCTGGAGGAACCACAAGTTGGGTAAGTTGGGCTGGGGCTGGGGCTGGGGTTGTGGCTGTGGCTGGGGCTGGGGGGGTTGTGGCTGGTGCTGGGGTTGGGGGGGTTGTGGCTGGTGCTGGGGTTGGGGGGTTGTGGCTGGTGCTGGGGTTGGGGGGGTTGTGGCTGGTGCTGGGGTTGGGGGGGTTGTGGCTGGTGCTGGGGTTGTGGCTGGGGCTGGGGCTGGGGGGGTTGTGGCTGGTGCTGGGGTTGTGGCTGGTGCTGGGGTTGGGGGGGTTGTGGCTGGTGCTGGGGTTGTGGCTGGTGCTGGGGTTGGGGGGGTTGTGGCTGGGGCTGGGGCTGGGGGGGTTGTGGCTGGTGCTGGGGTTGGGGGGGTTGTGGCTGGTGCTGGGGTTGTGGCTGGTGCTGGGGTTGGGGGGGTTGTGGCTGTGGCTGGGGCTGGGGGGGTTGTGGCTGGTGCTGGGGTTGGGGGGGTTGTGGCTGGTGCTGGGGTTGGGGGGGTTGTGGCTGGTGCTGGGGTTGTGGCTGGTGCTGGGGTTGGGGGGTTGTGGCTGGTGCTGGGGTTGTGGCTGGTGCTGGGGTTGGGGGGGTTGTGGCTGGGGCTGGGGCTGGGGGGTTGTGGCTGGTGCTGGGGTTGGGGGGGTTGTGGCTGGGGTTGGGGGGGCTGTGGGGGTTGTGGCTGGGGCTGGGGGGGTTGTGGCTGGGGGGGCTGGGGTTGGGGTGGTTGGGGTTGGGGGGGTTGTGGCTTGGGGGGGTGGGGGGGCCACCAATATTTATTATTTATTTTTTATTTATATACCGTCAAATACCGTGATACCGATATAATTTTGAAAAATACCGTGATATAAATTTTTGGTCATACCGCCCAGCTCTAGTACCTTATACTTGATCCCAACTAAGATATAATGAATCCTTATTGAAGGCAAAACAATCCTATTGGGTTTAATCAATATGTAAATTATTTTTAGCAGACTTAAATTGTGGAGATCTAAATTACAGAAAGATCCCTTATCCGGAAAACCCCAGGTCCTGAGTATTCTGGATAACAGGTCCCATACCTGTATGTGATTAAATAAAAAAAAAAAAATAGTGTACAGGTATGGGACCTGTTATCCAAAATGCTCAGGACCAGGGGTTTTCTGGATAAGGGATCTTTCTGTAATTTGGATCTCCATAACTCAAGTCTGCTAAATTTAAATAAACCCAATAGGATTGTTTTGCCCCCAATAAGGGGTAATTATATCTTAGTTGGGATCATGTACAGGTACTGTTTTATTATTACAGAGAAAAAGGAAATCATATTTAAAAATTTGAATTTTTTACTTATAATTGGATCTACGGAAGACTGCCTTTCTGTAATTCGGAACTTTCTGGATAACGGGTTTCCGGATAAGGGATCCCAAGCCCTTGAAACATAAGCAATTAGGGAAAACGTTGCATTGTAAGAGAACATGTGGAGAACAGTAGTTGGTCAGCTGTATTTCAAAGGACAAGTAGGACATCCGATAAATCTTAAACCCAATTCTATGAGAGGAAATTGGTATTCTCCCATCTTACCCTATAGGCTGAGCCCCCCTGCCAGTATTTTAAGTAGAAAGAACTTTGGTTTAGCTAGTATTTTTGGAGTGTAGTTTATCGAGGTTTTTATTAGGTATAGGGTAACATAAACCTGTCCTGGCAATGGCACACCTACTGTAGGTAAGATATCTGCTGAAAATGCTGTTCCCTTTGTTAACATTCAAATTGCCTCAAGTAAATTATATAACTCACAGCAATTCACTTTTATTGTGGGGAAGTGCCTTCTTTTTTGTGATTAAACCTTAATGATGTAATTTAATGTAATTTACGTGCAGCAATTTAAATGTTAGCGAAAAGGGTGGTATTTTCAGGAGATATGTTACCCTCCAGTAGTGCATTTTAATTGCACGGGACACATCTCGCCATGTGCCATTGCCCAAAGGGTAGAAAAACAAATAGAGCAGGGCTTATCCCATACAAGTATTGCCTATTGTCACCCAGCATATTTTCTTGAGTTAGGACTGTGGTAACGGTGCAGGGCTAATGCCACGGTGCAGGGCTAATGCCACGGTGCAGGGCTAATGCCACGGTGTAAGACAGAGCGAGAATGCAGAGTGGAATTTGCCGCAGAAACGTGCAAGTATGCGTTTCAGCGCCATAATCCGTGTGCCTGCACGTGGCTGACAGTGGCATGACTGATGCATAGGGGCTGATTTAAAATCAGTCTTTATCTGCAGGTCGAGAATCTGCCCCATGTTGCTGAAAGGCTATACGGCTTGCCTGACTTTTGTCCCTCATCTTTCTCATCCAATCTGATTATGCAAATGTTTTCTTAGCGGTATGAGGTGCGTGTTTGCTTTGGCATTGTTCTGTGCTAGGGACAAGAGTGGTTCCATATTTATTCTTTACTTTATGAAATTATCTAAACAGAAAAATACCAATGTAAATTCTTTAAAGAGTTCTATATGGATTGTTCCATAGATTGCAGAATTAGTAACGCAGGGGCCACACAGATCTCCTCGAACTTCCAGACGTTTGCAGCCATCAAAAAACTGGTATTCTGCTGATAATGTATCAGGCTTTGCATTGCCAGGGATATGATTGCTGAACTAATTAGATAAACTCCCTGTAAAGTGCAAACAAGTTGGTTTTCTGATAACATTACTGAGCTAAGTATGCAAATAAACCCTTAAACTTCATTATAATTTGTTATAATTGTTCAGTTCTAACATTTACAGTGGGAATGCCCTTTGAGTATGGCACACGTATCTAGGTAGTCAGATCTGTTAATGCTCCTACTAAATTTTGTCCCTATTCTATAACTCACATATACTGACTTTAGCTGAATTGAGACATTTTTTTGAGTGGCAGTTGATTCACCGCAAGTGGAACACCTAGCTGCAAGGGAACCTGTAGTCCCACATTTAATCATTTTAAATTTAAGCACCAGCAGTCACACACTTAGGAGCCAACCCTGTCGATTCTGCAGAGACAAGCAGTTATATGCCAACAGACTAAACAGCAATGGTCTCCCCCTTAGCCTTTACTTGCATTATGCCTCTCCATATATACTTAAATGAACTTTTGGCAAAAAAGTTCATGGAGGTGCCAAATAAGGGCTGTGATTGGCTATTAGGCAGCCTCTATGCACACTATCAGCTTACAGGAGGCTTTATTTGGTAGTAAATCTTGTTTTTATTCAACCAAAACGTGCCCCCAAGTCAGGAATTCAGAAACAACTACCTGGTTTGGGGGCACTGAGTGCAACATCCAAGGGGTTGGGGAGCTACATGTTGCCCCCGAGCCACTGGTTGGGGATCACTGATGTAGAGACTGCAGTTCTGAGACAGTTTCTCAGGTCTGGACTGGGAGTCAAATTAGGCCCTGGCATTTCAAGTACACAGGGGCCCAAACAGCCCCCCACAAGCCCAATAAATTGCCCAATAGATTGCCAGTCAAGGCCTTCTGCTACTTTATGTCTGAGCTTTTTGTAAAAAAAAAAAAAAAAAATTCTTAAGGAAAACAATGAAGTGATGACGTGGAAGAGGTTTTTTTAATAGCTATAGGAACGACATTTGATATTTTTCCTCTTCATAGGCAAATTCATTCAAGCGTGCTTGTAGCCTGATTGGCTATGTTCCAGAGACAGTTGAAGACTCTTATCTATATGTGCACTGCTGGGCAGACTAGGAATGAATAAAGAACCTCACCATGCCTTCATCATGTCAGCTGGTAAATGTGTCATGGTTCAGCAACAACTGGAGTCAGATGCTAGGCTATCCTTCCTGCAGGGTGGCATGGATAAGTCCTGTTTTAGAGAAAAACACTACATTTTTTAAATTTATGATATCTATATCTAGCTAGATGTATGGGATCCGTTATCCGTAAACCCATTATCCAGAAATCCACGGTTATGGGAAGGTTATCTCCCACCGACTCCATTTTAATCCAAAAATGTACATTTTTAAAATTGATTGCCATTTTCTCTGTAATAATAAAACAGTACCTTGTACTTGATCCCAACTAAGATATATTTTATCCTTACTGGTGGCAACACACTCCTATTGGGTTAATGTTTAATGTACAGGTATGGGACCCGTTATCCAGAATGCTGGGGACCTGGGGTTTTCCGGATGAGATGTCTTTATGTAATTCGGATCTCCTACCTTAACTCTGCTATTAAAATTATTTAAACAGTAATTAAACCTAATAGGATTGTTTTGGCTCCAATAAGGATTAATGATATCTTAGTTGGGATCAAGTACAAGCTACTGTTTTATTATTACAGAGAAAAAGGAAACCATTTTTAAAAATGTAAATTATTTGATTAAAATGGAGTCTATGGGAGATGGCCAGGTCCGATACCTGTAGTACATTTTCCTCTGTTCAATAACAATTTGTGCTTACCTAACACAATGGATACACATACCTTAAAGGGGAAGGAAATGCTAAATCACAGGGGTGCCAAAATGTCAGCCACCCCCAGTGATTTTAATCACTTATCTGAAACCTCCGGTTGGTGCTCCTGTTAGGAGAAAACTGCACCAACCGGGGTGTATGTGAGGTAGCAATCCTTTCGGTCTTCGCGCGTGCATAGTAAGCTAGCTTTTTCGCTCAACTGCACATGCGTTGGCCTTGGGATTCTTAAGAACACGGAGGGAATAGGAACGCTCACTTGCATGTACTCCGGGCCGGTGCAGTTTTCTTATAACAGGAGCACCGGCCCTAGGTATCAGGTAAGTGATTACAATTACTGGGGGGTGCCTAATATTTGGCACCCCCCCAGTGATTTAGTCTTTCCTTCTCCTTTAATGCATACATCAAAAATATATAACTCCTAATGTTTAGTGTAGGTGTACACAGGTATCTCTTGAGTTAAGTGGTAACCACAGATAACTAAAGGGGCACCTTTACCTCCAGGAATATTTTTATTGGTTGTGGGTAATTTAGATATTCCTCACTAAAATTCATGTTCTTACTTTTGAACAATGTTAATTGTAGTGATTGGTGAAATAGGTTAGGTAAGTTTTATTTTTGTTTGTGTTCTTCTTTTATAAATCATCTCTACAATATACAGGTACATGCATGTATGTCAAATTAGGTTGGCGGTGGGGAGGTATGAATATACATAGTAGAGCTGCCTGAAGCTTTACCAAGGGATATAGAGGGTCAGTACCAGGGGTTTGGAGTCTGTGCATAAATCCTTCAACTCTGACACCTCAGTATATGGTACCTCCAACTCTGACTCTTCTGTTTTTAATATATTAATGTATTTTCCATGTTGATTGAACAAACACAACACATAAGACACAAGACCACTGCCAAAGCTCAGCAATTATAAAGCTGTAAGAAGACGGTGTCTGCTTTTGGGAACAAAGCAACAAAGAAGAAACAAAGCAAACCCTGTTGGCCATCCAAGCCTGGCACTGCCAACCTGAATGAGAATACTGTTCAAGTTTGGGTCTAAATCTATTACTAAGCCTTTATAATTGGATTTTATTTATTAGAGAAACTACAAAAATTCCTTAACCCTTAAGTTTTAAATGGAACACAAAAAATGAAAACAATATAATAGCTCAGGTGGACTTCGCACTAGAGAAACAACTATGCATGGCTTCTTACAGCAGAAAAGTACTTGCTTACGACTATTATCTGTGAAATAGCACATTGTAACATACTGTATTTTGTCCTTACAATTTGAATTTATTTTGAGTCGGAGTTGGTACATTTTTGCAGACTCCGACTCTAGGTAACCCCTTGGTGGTATCCATCAGCATAGTGGTAACCCTAATCACTTACAAAAAAAAGACTACTTTTTTTCTTTACTGGCAGTGGTTTGTTTCAGGGAGTTTATCTGGAATAGGTTTTAGATTGAATAAGAGTCCAGCAGCAGGGAAGTCTGGGTCATAATACAAGATATCTTATATAGAAATATGTAGGCGGATGCTCGGAAGGGACAGAACATGTGGTCGGAGGGAGTATGTTGGGAACAGATGGAGTGGATGGAGGTTAGAATAGGATGCTGGAAAGGATCCCAGAAATTGCATATAGCTAGGAAGAGTTCACAGCAAGAAGAGTTAAATTTACTGTTCATATTTTGGGGTCTCCACATATTTAGGTGATTTTTTTTGTCCTGTAAACTGCTAGTTCTTGGTGAATGCTACCAAAGCCAAATATGTGCTGAAGTTAGCAGTTTTAAATAGAAAGAAATATTTG
The DNA here is from genome assembly GCF_000004195.4 of Xenopus tropicalis. Classification (NCBI taxonomy): domain Eukaryota; kingdom Metazoa; phylum Chordata; class Amphibia; order Anura; family Pipidae; genus Xenopus; species Xenopus tropicalis. The sequence continues at coordinate 30,695,699 of NC_030680.2, read as the reverse complement.
TCCATTTAGCGTTCTTCAGCATCGAGGCACATTTTTTCACGTCAGCCATGACCATTCATTTTCATTTACGTCTCCATGCCTGGTAGTTTTGTTATCCCAGAGCACAGAATAGATAAAATGCTGTACATTTTGTTTAAAGTCATTTTTCTGTTTTTTTGTTTTTTTTTAAGAAATGGTAATGCTACATTTAGCAGAGTTTGGTAACAGAAATTAAATCCACATTCTGAATTTATCAGAACTGTGTATTTTGTAGAAATGTTTTTTAAGGCTTGCAGAAACTGTTTTCAGAGTGGTAGATACAATTCTGGGTCTCTAGAACCATATTTTTGGTATTGTATAAATATGTTTAAGGAAAACTATACCCATAGAATGAATACTTAACCAACAGAAAGTTTATATTATGTTAAGTGACTTATTAAAGAATCTTGCCAAAATGGAATATATATATATCGGTAAATATTACCCTTTTATATCTTTTCCCTTGAGCCACCATTTAGTGATGGGCTGTGTGTTCCCTCAGAGATCACCTGACAGGAAATAATGCAGCTCTAACTGTAACAGGAACTCTGTCCATTAATTGGCTGTTGTGGCCTAGCATGTATGTGTGCCTTGGCTCGTTTGTGTGCACTGTGAATCCAATGATCCCAGGGGGCGGCCCTTAATTCTTAAAATTACCATTTTCTATTTAGGATTGCCCAATAGCACATACTACTAAAAAAGTATATTTTTATGAAAATGGTTTATTTAGATGAAGCAGGGTTTTACATATAAGCTTGTTTATGCAATATATTTTTTATAGAGAACTACATTGTTTGGGGGCATAGTTTTCTTATGTCCCCGGTTACGTCCTCGAATAGGATACCGAGCGACTTTAGAAAATGAAGCGCTGCATATTTTTTCCCACCAGCAATTTACTTTAATTCCAGTGGGTAAGCATTTTGGGAAGATTGGGGGTAGCCCAATTTTAATAGTGAGTGACAAATCTCCCTATGTGCCATCACCATTAGAGTTCACTGCTTGATAAATATGCCATAGGAATGAATAGAAAAAGGGTGAAATCTGCAATCAAGGCTGTTTTAAACATGCAACTGCTGTAAGATCGTTTTTGTGTCTCCTTCTGAAACAATTATCTTTTTTATTTTAGGCAAAAGTAAAGAAGCAGAAATAAAGAGAATAAACAAAGAGCTGGCCAATATTCGTTCCAAGTTCAAGGGTAAGCATCAGCATACTCGGCTAACACAATAACAGTTTTAGGGAGGAGACCCAAATATAGGGGCTTTTATATATTCTTCCGGTCCTGCCTGAATGATATAAGGAAGATTTTGCACTAGGGCTGCCCAGTATATCTTCTGACATTTCTATTCAGTGGGTGCAGTTACCCTATTTATATATAGGCACCTGTGCCTATGGCAGCAGCCTTAGTGGGGTAGCCCTTAGGTTCCTATATAATCAATGAAATTCCTTACCAGGGAAAATCTGGCGGTGGCGGGGGGAGGGATCTGCCACAATCTGATGTCAGCGGAAGTAATATCATGTGTGCGTGGCATCACTTCCACTGTCAGGGTGGCGTTCTTGGGTTTGGTGCCTAGGTTGGCACTAGACCAAAATACCTCCCTGCTTATAAATTAATTTTGCTTAGTGAAATACTTGTAATTCTAAACAACTATTAATGATACATTAAAACCACTAAAAAATATTTCATGTTATTGTAACTATAACTGCTACTGAAAGCAGTATTTGTCTGTCCCTTTTTTATTCTCTGAAACAATATAACGGCTAACAGATTAACTGACATATAAAGAATCATGCAAGAATGACCTGTGCTACATTGTTTCAAGAGACAGATCCAGCAGTGCAGAAAAGGACAGACAGAAATTGCTTTCAATAGCAGTTACATTTTTCAAATAACTTTAAAACCGGTGACAATTTTTATTAGGCAAAAATGTATTTTTGGGTTTACGCTCTATTTCACCTTGACAACGGGGGCATCTAAGATTCTTTAAAAAAAATAAAAATAAAAAAAAATTAAAGTGTTTAGTAGAGCGGAGTCACAAGCGCTATCTGTATCTACTGAGTGGGAAAATTCCTTTGCATGTAGAAACAAATCTGAGATTTTGAGCTGACATAGCTTACTGGGAAAAATATTTGCATTAGACCCACACCAGTTAAATGGCTTATTCACACTGCCTGTTTATTTGTATATTAAGGAAGGCAAGTGATGTTCTTGTGTGGTGCTGGGAGAGCAAACATGCAAATTACATACACTCAAGCCACACCCAAACAGCTGTAATACCCAGCACACAACAGCTGACCCATAAATGCCCAACTTAAGAAAACCATTGGGCTAAACAAGCAGATGGATAAGGATGGTCAGGTTGGTTCAAGATCACACACACACACATACAGACTGGGATTCTCAACTAAAGATATTGGTTGGAGTATTCCAGTTAGAACACATTATATTGATGGTCCTTTTGGTCCTGATTCATAAAGTAAAAAAGTTTATTAAGACGCTTACTAAAGCTGCCATATTCAAATTCTATTAATATTTGAGTACAAATTGAAAGGAATACTGTCATTGGAAAATATGTTTTTTTAAAACGCATCAGTTAATAGAGCTTCTCCAGCAGAATCCTGCATTGAAATCAGTTTTTTTTAAAAGCTCAAACAGATTTTTTAATATTAAATTTTGAAATTTCACATGGGGCTAGCCATATTCTTCATTTCCCAGGGTGCCACAGCCATGTGACCTGTGCTCTGATAATCTTCAGTCACACTTTACTGCTGAGCTGCAAGTTGGAATGATATCCCCCCCCCCTCCCAGCAGCTGATCAGCAGAACAATGGGAGGGGAGCAAGATAACAGCTCACAGTAGATACCAGAATAACTCTCAATAACAAGAAATTCAAGTCCGGCTTGGGACTCCTCCAGTTACATGGGAGTAGGAAAAACAATAGGTTACCTGAAAGCAGTTCTAATATGTTGCGCTGGCTCCTTCTGAAAGCTCAGGCACAGTGCACTGACATGGCGACTACACACCAGTATAACAATTATGGGCACTTATACAAACCCCATGCAGCGGAGGAACAATAGATGAAGCAGACCCCCTGGTCACATAGGGGCATAGGGGGGCCTGGACCGCTGGTTCTGCTTCCTCCATTGTTGCATATAAATCCTTGCACGCAGGTAGGAGAGGTGAGGGAAACACATTTGCTACTCTGCGCCGGACCCCTCTAAAGATTTTTGGGGGGGAAGGTGCGGCCCAGATTAGTTACTCCATTGATCATGTGTCTCTCCTGGATTAAAGATTCCAATAAAGAAATAAAGAAGGTACTTGCATGCTATTTTATTAAAGGTACACAGAGGGGCTGATATAGTTTAGTTGCACTTAGAAACCAGTCAGATCTGGTTGCTATGGGCAGCTTTCACATTGAATGAGCCCTAATGTTCTTTAATAAGTGACAGAATGGCTAACATTGGTGTAAAGGCCCACCCTACGGTTTTTTGGAACACAGTAATGTCAAATGGGGCTGTGATTGATAATTATAATTACCCGGACTCCTCCTAAATCCACTCTAAATTAACATTATAAATAATCTATATTTTTGGCTGCACAGTCACATTCATCATGAGGGTTAATTAGGGAGGAGCTCTGTGATAAAGCTTGTATAGCATGGCTGAGTGAGTCATTGGCTTATGGTGGGTGGGCTGGGATTTATAGCTCATCCTCGGTACCCTTCTGCCTTTCTATTAATTGGTTTCTGTCCACTCTCCTCTGTGATCTGTTCTTAACTAAAACCCACGTTTTAAGCCCCCTAACTGATTTACCACTTACCAGCTGCAGATCGTAAGAAGGTTCTCTGCTTCCATTTTGCCCCTCGTGAGCAAAGCAGCACGGTGGCACTAAAGGGCAAAAAAGAGTGTATAAAAACAGGATCTATTTTCCTGGATTTTTTCTCGTTTTCTTGACAATAAATTATTTCACCCTGCCTCTAGCTTTGCTTGTGTAAGGGTGCTTTACGTAGCGTAACATTATATATGTGCTTCATTGTTGGCAGGCTGTCCCATTGCTTGCCGAAGACGCAGCACCTATGTGTTAAAAGACATAGACCATTCTTTATTTAGGAAACACGCAGGTACCTGTAGAAATGTAAAGCGGCTCCGGCTTGTGTCTGCTTTCTCTTCTTCCACTGTTGCCATGGTGTTTTTATCTCCACTTAAAAATTTTATTATGCAGAATGCACTAGCACCCTGACATAGCATTAACCAATTCACTGCCAGCAGGAACAAACTATGTTATTATCCTGTTTATGTGAATACTGCATATGGAACAAGCAAATAACAAGAAGCTAGTCCTTATTCAGACCAGGAGCAGTCGTTCCTATTTGGGGCTCAGTCCAGTGAACAGCCTTGTTTCCGTATCCATTATACAAGCTAAAGAAGGCTTTTTGTAAAATCTGGCCACAAAGTGGGCCTAACTACAAAAAAGTCTGAAGAGCTCTGTAGAGTCCAAAGCTGATAGAAAGCCCTTCACATCTCTTCAGTAATCCGAAGTTGCTGCAGGAGGAAAGTTTGCTTAATTTCGGATTACCAACGCGATGCAAAGGTCTTTCCACTGGTTACTCCTTTTGTTGCCAGTGGGAAGCCTTTTCTGAGCAGTTTGTCACCCACAATAGCAGAGATCTATCTTGGGCGGCTCCACTGCTTCGTGGGTTCTTATCCTTAGGCTAATGTCAGACGTGGTGTTTGGCATTTATTTTCAGCAAGCTGAAAATCGCTTGTCGAAAATAGCGCCATACGCCTCCTACCTGTGCCTGCACCTGAATGAATGGAATACGCTCGGGTGCAGGCACATGTAGCCATTATCCGGCAAAAAACCTGAGACTTCATATTTTCGGCGGATATCGGCTACATGTGCCTGCACCCGAGCGTATTTTATTCATTCAGGTGCAGGCACAGGTAGGAGGCGTATGGCGCGATTTTCGGGTGCAGGCACAGGTAGGAGGCGTATGGCGCTATTTTCGGCAAGCGATTTTCGGCTTGCCGAAAATATACGCCTGCTGACACATCTGACATTAGCCTTAAGGTGCAAGTTAGGGGATTAAACTGAAAGCGGTAATGTAATAAAAGGTGCAGAGTTTGCCCATTTTAGTCACCCATAACAACCAATCTGATATTTGTGCCCGGGGTATCAGGTAAGTGATTACAATCACAGGAGAGTGCCTACCATTTGGTACCCCCAGTGATTGTACCTTTCTTTCTTCTTTAAATGGCACCTTCTGATGTATCAGCTGCTATAGCTGTGTGATATAAAGGGATATATTACCAAGAGGAGCATTTACAAGTGGTTACCAGAACAGGAATTGTCGGGGGAGGGGGGAGGTAGTTGCTGAGTTGCAGAATTTAGGATGACACCCACTAAGAGGTTCCTCAGAAAACTAAAAACAGGAAGGGCTCTGACATAATTGATTTTTCCTTTCCAAATAAATCTGCACATTCACTTTTTTTTGTTTTTACCCCTCCCCCGGACAGATTTTAACCTCAGTCAATCCAGATGGCTCTTCGGAAATACAAAATCTAAGGGGCAGATTTGTAAAAATGTGAGTGTAGAGCTTAATACTTAAAAACGCGCATACATTCTATTCATTTCTATGGGATTTTTAGAAGTGTATTTATCAAATGGTGAACTCTAATATTCACCCATTATTAAATACAGTTCTAGAAATCCCATAGGGACGAATACAATGTGGGTGAAATAAATCTGCCCCTACATGTGATGCTAACATCATTCAGATAAAATGCTCATTATCTAATGTAAGGCATTCCCCATTGGCACCAGCATACAGATGAGACACTTCCCCAATACCCCCAAGAAATGTCACTTTATAAAGTGTTAACAGTCCTCCTTACATTTCTTATAGACTACAATCACACTTAGACAGTTGGTTCATGCATTTTCCTTCACATTCTAATTAAAGCCTCCCAAAACTGGTATTCAGCTGCTAAATAAAACACATAACAGGATTAAAAGGCTGGGAAACACCTTTCCATAAGTCAGGGAAGTGTATGGTATTAAAGTGAGAGAACCGTATTTGCCCCCCTAATACCAGTCTGACATAATTGCCGTAGACAAAATATGCTTTTAGCCCAGAACAGTAAAAAAGTAAGATATTTCTCTTTTTGCCCAAGCATATATGCATAGTAGCAATTAATATGTGCCAAGAATATACACAAACAATCACATGCCTTTTTCTCTGGCTAGTAAAGCAGGCCTGCTGCATTCCTGGAAGTACCCACTGAACTTCCTCAGATCCGGTTCAGTGAGAAGTGCAAATGGTTGCACTGTTAAAGGAATAAAGTCAGCACTTCATTTTCCTGTTCTGTTACATGCTCTCTCTTCCTACTGTTAGAAATGTGACAGTCACACTGTCTCCCTGCCGGTACTAGATTGCTCTTTCCTTTTTTATGTGTTCTTATCTTGTGTTTAGGCCAAAATTGGAACCAGTATGCAGACTGGAAGATGACCTTTTGTTTTTAAAGAAATACTGACACCAGAAATTAAACCTTTTTTGTCATATTATTACATTGGCTTTGCATGCTATTTATAAGTTTTCATTAAATTAATTATTTGCCCAATGCTTTTGCATTACCTATCTCAGTGGTTCTCAACCTTCCTAATGCTGCCACCCTTTATTACAGTTCCTTATGTTTTGGTGACCCCCAACCATAAAATTATTCCTAAGACCATCGGAAATATGTGTTTTCCAATGGTCTTAGGCGGCCCCTGTGAAAGCGTTGTTTGACCCCCAAAGGGGTCCCGACCCACAGGTTGAGAACCACTGACCTATCTGATCCCCCATGTTCCTCTATGGAAGGGCTACCATATTTGTGCAGCAGGAGTCTGTTAGCATTAGAAGCTTTAACTGACAGATTGACAATTACTCACAAAAGCAGCCCTATCAGCGGAAAATATTTAACATGACCTATAGGTAACTTTTTTGCATATTAATATTTTGAAGAGTAGTTTTTAGTGTCAGTGTCACTTTAAGCTCTGTGAATGAGGACTAAATTGGGGCCCCATGGCAGTCCTTATTTTTTTGCACTTTATACCCTGCCCACTGTTTAATTCCCCATCATCTGCACGCGTGGATTAAATGAATGAGATTGTACATACAGTATATATGTTTTTATACGAAATGCTGTATGAAGTAATAATCCATTTTAACTTCTTTGTTTCCTGTTTGTAGGAGACAAAGCTCTAGATGGCTATAGCAAGAAGAAATATGTCTGCAAGCTGCTCTTTATCTTTCTGCTGGGCCATGACATTGACTTTGGACACATGGAGGCAGTAAATCTGCTGAGCTCCAACAAGTACACAGAGAAGCAGATTGTGAGTCAGGCTTGTTCCACATACATTATTCTCTGCTCTCTCTTCTGATTCAGTCTTTATTCCACGGCATGAGTTTTCCAGCAGATCCAGCAGATATGGTTTGATATGAATAGAGTTTTTTGTTTTTTCTAATGTCAGGCATATAATATTTATTGCTTTATTTGTGCACATCTGTTTTTTACTGCACAGTTGGAGAACTGAACTCTGAAAATACTTTTTATATCTGCTGCTGCTGTTTAATGGATGGATTAAAGTGCCTTTTAGTTCTCTTTGCTGACAATAGTAATGATTCTCTGCATCTGCCAATGTTAACCACTAATACACTTGAGTAAAAAGGCTCTTGCATTAAAGTCACAGACGAATGAAAATATATAACATCTTTTCCTATTAGTTTCACTTCCCTTTGGACCTTGTTAATACATTGCTTTTTAAGGCTCTTGGTACATCAAACTGTTGCAGCGTTTGACTCAAAAAGCAGTGTATAGCCAAGGGCATGCCATCAGTTGCAGTGCCAAGCATTTTATAGTCTTCATAGAACTGGGATCACAGTAACTCACCCATTGGTGCATATTCATTCAATAATGTTGGGTCAGAGCAACTTAACCCACTGCCATTGAAATCTGTGGGAAGCAATTTTCTGACAACCAACTGGTCCCTAAATTAGTGTAAATCATTACTGTGTTTCTTTTAATCAAGTTATCTTCATTTGACACATTTAATGTCATTTAGCACTGTATAAATAAATGCACAAACAGATCAATTAAATTTAGCCACATCCATGTGTTTTAAAGGTAAAGGTGGCCACACACGTGCCGATTTTCGATCTTTTGTGCAAAAAGATCGTTCCCACCCTCCACAGAAGTTCAGGGCTGAATTGTCAGATATGGAGGTAGAATCAATAGGATTTCTACCTGCTTCTGCCAATTCAGCCCAAGTAGATTTTGCTCAGGCATCTTTAGTGGTGCCCGATCAAAATCTTTTCGACCGATATCCGCAGTCTTCTGCGATATCGGACGCCTCACCGACTTACAATACACGCACCGAATATTGTACGAAATGAGGTTTCGTACGATATTGTCGGTGCGTGTATGGCCAGCTTAAGGGTATTAGTTATATTAGATGAAGAAGAGAAAGATAACACCTTAATTAGAAAACACTGTTAACAATAGCTTCCCACTGTTTGATTCAGCTCCAAATTACAATCAGGAGTTCATTAATTCCATAATGTGATTTGTGCTAAATAAATAAGAAAAGTGCAGTTATTTGAAAGTACTGGCTTTTTCAATACTGTCACTTAAAAAAGGCTTTTTCTAAAAAACAATTCAATTCAACAAACTAATTTTGTATTCTCACAATTTCTCTCCAAAACCATCAATTGGTGACTGAATAAATTAGATAAAAAATGTACAGGTTTTTTAAAGTGCCAGTTAACTTAAAAAGAACTTTGGAAATGATCCAATTAAATGCATGTGCTATTCCTTCAAACCCATTAATTAGAAAAGTGCTAGTGCCACAAATTCAAATATCACCATATATGTGTAGTTTTCTTATTAAAAGGTCAAAAATGAATAAAATACTATTGAATCAATGAGTTAACAAACTATCAGCCAAATTATTGATTGATAATTCACCTTATTAGGTCTTTAATACTTGTCCGTGGTTACAAGGAGTTGGCACAGGGAATCAAACCAGGGTCTCTAGAGATCCCACATCAAAAGCTGATAAGGACACCGATCACCCTAAATTTTCTATATATTTTTTCTTTTTACAGTCCCCACCGGTGCTAGGCTGCACGCACTGGGAGGGAGCTCCAGGTGTGGGCCGCCATGTTGTTTAGCACGCGTGCACATAAAGGGCTCTACTAACCCTCTTTTAGGGTGATACGTGCCCAGGTTTTTTTTTTGTATACATGTTTAAATTGGTATAAACATTACATGCCATTTATAGCAATTCATTTCATATAATGGATGCACCCCCAGTGCAATTTATTCATATGGACATTGTTAATTATAAAGGAGAGGTTATTATATAGGTGGAGTTGGGGCCTTTTTCCACAATAAAGTGAACCAAGCAACATTATTCTAAATCTGTATGATTTTTAATGTGCTTTGGATTTAATGACATCTGTTTTTTATTTATTTTTCCCCAATTTGTCAAATGAATCATGGATCTGTACAGTAGCAGCGCTAATGAGCCAGATTGAAAATTTCTGATAAAATGTAGTTTACCTCATTTCAGCTGTCCCAACTCTCTATAAGTGATGGGTAAATTATAGAGAAACTACAAATAATACTGTACTTGCTCTAGCTAAATCTGCAAGAGTTTATTATTACTACATTAGTAGTAATTAGAGCAATGTTATATACATGCCAGAGGAACAGTGACAGCTGACATATATGGCATGTGGGTCAACCAGAAGTCCATTCCTGAATGTTTTATTACTGCATCTCGGTTTGATACCTGTATTAATTATTTTTCTATTCTTGCAAACGCAGGGCTACCTTTTTATCTCTGTGCTGGTGAACTCTAACAGCGAGCTTATTAGGCTCATCAACAATGCCATCAAGAACGACCTGTCAAGCCGCAACCCCACCTTTATGGGCCTTGCCCTGCACTGCATTGCTAATGTGGGTAGCCGAGAAATGGCTGAGGCATTTGCTGGTGAGATCCCCAGAATTTTGGTGGCTGGGTAAGAATGCATATAGCTCACATGTAACTTTTTCCGGGATTTTCTAATTATTGACATTGAATTATGTATTTGAACTGTGGATTGCTGCTGCCATCCTAAAATGTTTATATGACGTAGGACCTTGGGTGCTTTATTGATTTTATCTTTCCCATAATTCTAATGCTGTGAAGAAGTAGAAAGGATTGCAGTTATTCATACAACAGTCGCAGGGAAAGGAGAGGCTGTGTTAAGGGTTTTTCAAGGTTTTGATAGGACCTTTGTTAATATTTCTTTACCTAGCTTAAAGGGGAACTCCGGCTTCGAACCAACACAACACAGAAACTCCTAATTTACCTGTCACTGTAATCTGTTTCTTCAAAAAGTATGAATAAATACCTTTTTTAATGTGGAAATCCAGTTGCAAAACAGTTCTTCTGTTTCTGCATCATTTGAAATCCTGGCAGGGGAGGAGGGACTAAATCATTGATGTTACAAATTGTAGATGTAACTTCTTTTTTTTTTTTTACTTTAAAAACAAAATGTTTTTGTCAGTATAGCCTTCCATACCTCCAGGAGGTACTTAAACATGCTAGAAGTTATGCTGCTGACTACATTCCTCTGTACTAGAGGCAGAAACCTGAATTCCTGAGTGGGGGAAGGAAGTAATCCCCTAAGTACTTCTTGTGCTGTCATATATACATTTTATATAGTATAAAAGTGTATAAATTATAGAAAAACTACAAATAATTCTGTACTTGCTCTAGCTAAATAATTATTAATATTTAATATAATATTTCCTTGTTTATTTAACCCACACTAGAAAGTGCCTGGTTAATCCTTTATTGCCATTAAGCACAATCATCATTCTGCATGCAGCTTTATAGGGGTCAGAGAATTCCTTCAGGAAACTTGCCATGAAAAAAAGGCACGTTAGATCTGCTAGAAGGACTTGAATGCTCATAGCTGTAACAGTTCATTAAACAGCAATTTTACCATGAACAAAAATAAAAAAAAAAGGTTGAATTAGGAAAGTGAGATTTGAATTAGCCAAGGACTGATGAACTCCATTATGGGTCAAGTCAATGCTCCAAATTATACTAGAAAAAGGTCATCATTTTGTAACAGGGCCAACTAACCCCAGTGTTTATAGAGCTCTGCAAAAGAGGGAAGCTTATCCTGTTTATGGGGGGCCTTTTTATTTAGCCCATAGCCAAGGGAACAGTTTGCACAGTGGCCCCAGATATTAAAGGCAAATTGCACCAATTTGCTTATTTGGCATCACACAGAATGAATAGATTGCACAAAGCCTTTAGGAGTCAGCTAAAGATTTCTTGCATGTGTAAATGGGATTCTCTTGCAGGCCGCACTAAATGGATATAAGGGATGGCATAGTAGCTTCCAGCTACCATAGTTCTTCGGTATGTGCTATATCGCACTTATCCTGTTCTACTTTGCTAGTTGCCCAAAGGCATTTTAATCTCATTCTGTGTCATTTTTCTGTTGGGTACAATTACTTAACCATCAGCTCTGGAAGTTGTTGTCCTCCGAAGATAATGTAATATCAGTTATAATAATAAAGGGACTTGTGAGCAGAGGTATATTGCTTCCATCTACTAATTAAATATATGTTTTAGAAAAGCAGTAGCAGATGGGGCATTTTAATTACAAGAAGATTGTGATTGATCGCCATACACCTTTGGGCCAACCCTGATGTTTTTCTTTTTAGCCAACAAATAAAAAAGTTATTATAATGTATAATTAGGGTGTAATCTTTATTTCCTATATCCTTGTTTTGTGATAGGGACACTATGGACAGTGTTAAACAGAGTGCCGCCCTCTGCTTGCTACGTCTCTACCGCACCTCTCCTGATCTCGTTCTCACAAATGAATGGACCTCGCGAGTTGTCCATCTTCTCAACGACCAGCACTTGGTAAGGAACCTGTGAGAAAAATAATGTCTATATAGTAAGGCAAATATTCTAGCACCAGCTGAGCTTATAACTTAACAATTGGTGTTGACATGTAGAATGCATGGGAAATTTAGACTCCACACATATTTTTTTTTACATATCTAGTACACCCAACACAATATTTGTGAGACCGAAAAGCAAGTGCACTATATGGCAGGTCATTATATATGCTTTGAAGAGAACGTGATGATTGTTTCTTTGTGGCAAGCTGTCATTTTTCCTACAATACAGCTTTGTGGATATAGGAACTGCACACATGCTTGCATTTTAAAGTGATACTGACACTAAAAAACTACTCTTCAAAATATGAATGTACATAAAAAGTTACCTATAGGTCATGTTTATCCTTTTTCACAGATAGGGCTGCTTTTGTGAGTAATTGTTACTTGAAGTTCCTAACCATGACTGTTTTACCAACCTGACTGTCCCTTCTCAGCCTGTCTCAGCTTCTAATGCTAACGGCCTCCTGCTGCACAAATATGGACTCCCCCTCATAGAGGAACATGGGGGGGTCAGATAGGGAATGTAAAAGCATTAGGAAAGTACATTTAAGGCAAAATTATAAATAGCATGTAAAGACAATGTTATGATAGATGTAAAAACAAAAGCTTACTTTCTGATGTCAGTATCTCTTTAAGGGAGCAATGCCCAGTTATTTGACCACAGAGAGTGCAACAGTGAAACTCTGTGGCCAAATAAATGGGTAAGCTCCCTTAAAACACAAGCATATGTGTGGTTCCTGTATTCACAAAGTTTCATATAAGACAGGTGTCCAGGGAACATCAGCACCACCACAAAAAAAAGTTAAATCTTCAGAAGATTGTGTGTGGGTCCATTGCCATAAACTGGATTTTTCCTACAATACCATTTTGTTATCTTGGAGAGGGTTGTGTGTTTGACCCCTACTTAACTTCCAGCCTTGGTCAGTATGGTTAAGACCCTAATATAAAGGTCCCTACAGAAGCTTTTGAGTGGCCAGATTTTGTGACCAATGACCGGTTCATCAGCGTGTAGAACTGAGAATCCTATAAACGTGTTATTGTATTAATATTCAGAGTTGTATTCAAAATTCTGTTAAGTAAATTGTTTAATATTAATAATAGTTATATAATAAAGTGCATATTATGTTATTTCTGTGCACAAGAGAACCTGTCTAAGACAATTCTTTATAGAACTATTAGCCTAAATTCTAACATAAACAAAAGATGCTCTAAAAGGGGCCCCAATGTTTTTCTTGATATCATACTGTAAATATTGGGTCACTATTAGGTTACCCGCATGACCCAATATGTCAGTGCTTGGGTGATTAATTTCATTACTCCAACAGCTCCATATTTAAATATTGGTTCATTGCACACATCTCTCCTATGCTCTAAGTCTAAGTGGCTCTAAATGTTGCAGGAAAGAGGAATTATGCAATGGGAAGCACCTTAGCGACTCGGCTGAGAGTCAGGAATAAAAGCGTAGCAATATTATTACAAAAGGATGTGGGAAAAACAAAGGAAAAAATTTAGAGGACAATAAGCTAGTTTAACTAATGCAGGCATTAAGTTGCTTTTTAAACTGTTTTAGGGCTGTGACTGAAAAGTCAAGGCAACTTCGGTGACTTACGATTTATATTGTAGCCGGTGGAATGGCAATTTGGGGAGATTAGTCGCCCGCGACAAGGGAGATTTGTCGCAGCGCGACTAATCTCCCCGTGTGTCAAAGCCCTAAGGAGCGGAAGTGCTCATTATTATTTTTTAACAAGTTGTTAGACAGTTGCTGACGAGCAGTGTCAATATCTCAATGCTAACCTCTCAAGACCTAAAATACCGCACAGCACATTCTTGTTTGAGTTCTACGATGACAGTCAAGTCATTAATGCAAACCCCACATCTAATTAAGTAGCATTACTATTTAATTAGCAGTCTTAAGTTTTGTAGTAGATAGTCCTAGACACTGCCTGGGCTATTGAATGGGGCTAAAACTCCAGTGTATGTTGTACGAGTGTATCTTGTACGAGTATAGTGGATTACCTAGAGGATGTCATTGGCCTTGCCAACAGGTTATACATGAGGTTTATCTACTGTATTCCATGACTTTTTTGCTACCCATATTTGACTTTGTCTGTGATAAGAGCTGAAAGTAGATTGTAGATTGTGTATCAAAAAAAGATTATTCTCAGGCAATAAGATGCCAGTTTACAGGAGCTACAACTATAGTTGAGGTTTCTGTCCCAGCAGCTTAGACTAGAAGCAGCAGTGACTCTCTTACTTAAGTGAATAATAATATAATGGGTGGCACACATTTTATGAAACTAATGGAGTCTGGATCAGTCCTTGTGATTTCCACAGACATAACTGAAACTTGCATGGGACTACATTGCTCTGTAAAAAAGCTGGAGGAACCTACATTATTCCAAACACATGTAAAAAAATGTAATCCCTACATTTCCATGCAATGTATATAAGTTGGCACATCTCCCCCACTCTGAGATCATCAGTGGCATTTACATCTGCAAACAGCACATGTGCGCTGTTCATGCAACCAAGAATGCAGGCTTACACAGGCAGAACTTGACAGGAGGTTAGGAGTAAAAAACATGTTTCTCCAGCAGAGTGCACAGCTAAAGCAGAATTTCTATGGAAACCAGCAGTGCATCTCTTCATTGGCTGCCTGACTGCAGGGCATAATTAGTAACCTTAATTGAGAAGAACAGAGCATGCTTAGTAAGCCAACAGCCAAAGTAAATTAATAATGAGGGGGCTGAATGAGTTAGAGGAGGTGAAGGAATCTCAAGCAATTAAGAGGATGCAGCAGCCTTACTACTAAACTTTTAAAACCGGAGTGGCAGGTATTTGCAAAGAGGCTGTACACTGATTACATTTTTTGTGGCTGGTTTACATGTCCTTTAAAATAATCTTCAACTTCTTATTTTTTAGGGTGTCGTAACTGCTGCAACCAGTCTTATCACTACACTGGCACAGAAAAACCCAGAAGAATTCAAAACATCGGTGTCACTGGCAGTCTCCAGGCTGAGCAGGGTAATGCTACATTTTTATATGCAGTCACTATATGTATAGCTGGAAGTCAGTACCACACCAGGTTTCTTTTGTAATGGATGCACGGCCCACTGTGTTCACTTTACAGGCCATACAATTTTTGGATTATAGACAGCAATCCAAAACTACCCCTTCATATGGCTAAAATGCCTTTATTAGTTGTATTGGCACAGACCATTTCTGCAGCATTTTAGGTCCACATTGACCCTAGATACAAGCTGGAACCTTAGTCGGGACCTGAAACGTTGCTCTAATGGTCTGTGTCAGTTCAACAAATAAAGGCCTCTCTAAACAAATCAGCGTTTTGAAGCAGCATAACTGCTTAGTTAAGTGTCCATTGTAATTGAGTTTTGCTAGAACTAGATTTATCTTTTTTCCTGTGCATTGATTGTGCTCAAATATTTGGCTTTTGCTTTTTCTTACCCTAGCACTACGCTGTTTAGGTATGGGAATAAAATCCTGTATAATACCATAGTAAGTCATAGCTGGCATTTCTTTTATCACTCTTTCAAAGTATAGGGGGGCATTATTGCATTTGTTGACTGGTAATTGTGCATTTCTGTGTTCAGATTGTCACATCGGCCTCCACAGACTTGCAGGATTACACCTACTACTTTGTTCCCGCTCCTTGGCTGTCTGTGAAACTGCTGAGGCTGTTACAGTGTTATCCTCCCCCAGGTAATATTTGCTTGATAAAGAAGTGGTACATTTATTCTCTCTGCTACATTTGTCAGTGTTTAATGGAAACAACACAGTGCAGGCAATGCAGATTTGTATAAATTGTAGATGAAAAACTTTTTAAAAAAAAATTTAAATCAAGTATTTGTCTGCCTTGTCAGACTCTTTGTAGCTTTCAAATCGGGTCACTGACACTGGAAGCCAAAAAACTATTTCTCTGTGAGGCTACAATGTCATTTTTACTTTTTATTACTCATCTATCTATTTAGGCCCTCCTTTATTCATATGCCTGTTTCTCTTTCAAACCTTTGCCAGGTTGCTAGGTGAAATTGGAACCAAGCAACCAGATAACTGCTGAAATTCCAAACTGGAGAATCCAAATCCTTAAAATCCTAGTTTTATACTGAATCGAATCCTGGATTCGGTGCCTCCCTAGTGCAGGTCTGCAATGACATAACATTCTCTATTAATGTAAAAACTACTCTTTATGATGATAGCAAAACATCAGTTGTTTATATTGTTTTGGTACCAAAAAAATGAATATTTGAATGTGACATATTTAATTATGATGTAGTTGTAACATTTGTGCGTTTCGCCTTTTAGAGGACCCTGCAGTTCGAGGCAGACTGACAGAGTGCTTGGAGACAATCCTGAACAAGGCACAAGAGCCCCCCAAATCCAAAAAGGTGCAGCATTCCAATGCCAAGAATGCCGTATTGTTTGAGGCAATAAGTCTCATAATCTACCATGACAGGTGAGCTAAATTCTAAATCTAATTCTAATAATCATCTTCTGTGTCTGAACTAATCCAATTGTTTTTGAATTCTCCACAACCTCTCATATTTGGGCTCTACTGCCTCATTTATTGTCCTTTTTTCTTATCTCTGGTCAGTAATGCAAATTGATAGCTTTCTATGAATGAGACAGGAAAGTGTCACTAATGGGAAGCAGCCTACTTGGTGCATTGGCTGCATCTTGAAGGGAGGTGTTCAGATTTTAAATTCTGATACAAGTCTCAACATTACTTATGTCAGTATTTATATTGTGCAGACTGAGTTTGTCTGGGTTGTATGCCTCAATTTCAATTCCATGCACTGGTAAAAGTTGTGTGTTTGCTTTAGAAACACTACTAGAGTTTATATAAATACTCTGCTGTGTAGCCATGGGGGTGGCCATTCAATAGGAGATAAGGCACAGGTTATATAGCAGCTAAGCGATAAAATCTGTAGAATACAATGGTGTCTTATATGTTATCTGCTATGTATCCTGTGCCTTTTCTCCTTTTCCCAGCTGGAATGTCTGCCCCTGTGGCTACACAGCAGCTTATTTATATATTACTATAACTATAGTATTGTTCATAAAGCAAACACAACAGTGTTACGTGTTCAGGGCAAAAGTAAATTATATATTTTAATTGCTTTAAAACAATTTCATTTTTTGGTGTTTAATGTTCCTTTAAAGGGGCAGTCCATCTTTGCAATAAGCAACATGCCTGGTTGGTAGGTTAGTGATTCCCACGGCTGTTGGATGTCACAGTTCCAGCCCCAGCCTTCCCAGGGTTTCAAATTCAAATAAATATTGCTTCCTGCAAATATTTAAATTCCAGTTTGAGCAAAACATTTAAAGGGCCAGAAGGTCATTTTCATACATGGAAACAACATCTACATCTGTTGCAGGGGTGTAGGTGGACAGAGTTAATAGGAGTAAGACTTATTGTTTAATTGGACCACTACTGAATTGTTGGATTAAGGGAGTGAGGGTGGAGGCAAATCCACATATTAATTGGTACCCTCTGCACCTCTAGTTAAACCAATGACAAGACATACATAATTTTATCATCCATTGCATCTGTCCATTAAAGGGGAATTAAAACCTAAAAAAGAATATATCTGGACATGCTTTATTTTAATACTTCATTTACTATACCAAGCCAGTTTAGTTGACCTATAATAGGAATGATCCAGGCTTCAGTATTCTCCACTGGAGCTCCCCATCTTCATTCATGTAATGCTGCTCTTTGTGTGTCATTGCCTCTGCACATGCTCAGTAGATTCTGGGCTGCAGTTGAGAAATCATCAATTTATTAGTAGAAAGTAAAGTTACATTTGTCATAGAAGCTGATGCTAAATAACTGATTATTAATCAACTCTGAAGCATTGATTAATAATCGGTTATTTAGCATCAGATTCTATGACAAACGTAAGTTCACTTTCTGCTAATAAATTGATGATTTCTCTTACAGGTGTCTGTGGGACACAGGGACCATGGGGTATAGTATCTACAAGCAGGAGGCAGGACACTAGAAGTGGAAGAAGAGGAAAAGGCCCCTCCTCCCTGCTACTATACCCCCTGTAGCTTCCTTAGAGCGCCAGTTTTTTCTAGTGTCCTCAGGAGACAGGATCTTACAGCTCTCTGAAGTCTGCGGCCAGATTATTCTGGCACCAGGGGTCGACCTATAGGGCCTACTGCAGTTCCCTCCACAGGCTTCCCCCTATGTGGGACTCAAGCACCGGGGCCAGTAAGACTCTCTGAGCTGGCCACACAGATTTCCTGCCTCTACCTGTGAGTGCAGACGCTGTCCGGCGCTTCCTCCTTCTCAGCTGCACCCCAGGTCAGTTCAGCTCCCAGCCTGCCTGCTCAGCCTGCCAACCTACCTAAACAGCCCCCCTCACCTTAGTACTTTCAGCGGTCCCCATGCGTTCCACTGCGGCCCCATGCGTTCCACCGTCCCTTCCGGGTGACGTCACTACGCGTTGCCATTTTCTGCGCGCCTCTGTTCGCGCGCTTTCCTCCTTCGCGCCATTCTGTTCCGCTCTCCATCCTGAACGGTCGCATCCTCAGGGGCTTTCCTTGGCTCTCCGGACACAGGGACGGTATCTTTGGCAGAGGGGGCACTATTAGGGAAATTTCAGGAAGGCAAGGCTGGGCTTTTAGCGCGGTTGGGTCTGTCTGATCGGGTAACCCCTCCAGGGTTGAGGGGACTGTATTCTTTTGCTGAGTAATGTGAGGGTGTTTCTCTGCTTGGGAAGTATACAATTACTTATGTATTGAATTATATCTGTGCCTAATCGCCTCATATACACCTTTTAAAAAAAAAAAAAAAAAAAAAAAGAGATTATCCTAAGGTGTAAGGAGGGGGAATTCCCCTTACTCCCTTGCATTGACTTGCATTAAAGCCTGCCTGTCTTTTTTGCGTTTATCTGCTGACTATTGTAGGACTGCTTGTCTTGCTCCTTTTCTGTCATGGCAGAAGGCATTCCAGAAGGCCCCTTTTCCAGGGGGGCTTCTAGCTCCTCAAAGGTAAAATACCTAGCATGCGCCAGATGCTGCAAACGTCTTCCATCTGGAAGAAAGGAACCTCTTTGTTCCTCTTGCTCCAAAATTCCGGCTGAGACCCAGTCCCAGGCTCCGGACGTGCCACCGCCCCCAGTTCAGAATTAGCAGGGGGGGACCCTACTCCAGCACTGGCTCTGGATGCTCAAGCGCAAGCTTCCTCTTCCCAACAGGAACCTCCCTTATGGGCGGCCCAGCTTTCCACCGGCATTCCCAAGCTTGCAGCCTGCCTTGATAAACTCTTGGACAGGTTAGATAGGGAGGAACCTCATCCTCCTAAGTCCCTCAAGCTGCAAGCCTTACTCCGCTTGGATGAGTACAGCGACTCAGAGTCTCTCCACGCCTCGGCTACTTGGGAGGACCACTCCCTAAGCGAGGGGGAGATTTCCTCCGACGGGCCAGATGACCCGGAGGACGTATCTAGATTATCACCAGAGGCCATTGATGCTCTCATTGCTTCAGTAATGACCTGCCTTGACCTCAAGACTCCAGAATCCTCTCTAGAGTCTTCTTCCTCTCTCTTCAAGCGTCAGAAAAAGACCGCCCCGTTTTTTCCTTCCACACGATCAACTGGACTCCCTTATCCAAGCGGAGTGGGATCACCCTGAGAGGCGATTCCAGACCTCACGGCGTTTCCAACGCTCGTATCCCTTTCCACAAGAGACCCTTGAGAGATGGTCCACCCCTCCATTGGTAGATGCTCCGGTGTCCCGCTTATCCAAGAACACCGCCCTTCCTGTCCCGGATTCCTCTGCTTTCAAGGATCCGATAGATAAAAAGATGGAGGGCTTCCTCAGAGCAACATTTACTTCAGCTGGAGAAAGCCTCCGCCCCACCTTGGCCTCGGCCTGGGTTTCCCGGGCAGTTCAGACCTGGTCCAACTCGCTCTTAGAGGGCATATCCTCGGGCTCTTCCAGATAGGAATTGTCCCTCTTAGCCTCCCAAATTCGTGACGCCAACGAGTACCTATGTGAAGCATCCCTGGACTCAGCCCAGGCCATCAGTCGTACCTCAGCCCTGGCTGTAGCGGCACGCCGCTCCATCTGGCTCAAGCTCTGGTCTGCCGACATGTCTTCTAAGAAGTCCCTCACCACACTCCCCTTCAAGGGCAAGCTCCTATTCGGGCCAGAACTCGACAAGATAATCAGCCAAGCCACTGGGGGGAAGAGCACCTTCCTTCCCCAGCCTCGAACTCGCCCTTCCTTTCGCAGGGGTCGCTTTTTTTGTCCCAGGGGCTCCAAGGTCTCCTCCTCCAGGGATTCCTCCACGCAGAACCCCCCGGGAAAACCCAGGTTCCAAGCGCGGACCAAGTACTCCTGGCAGGGTAGGTGTCCTCAATCCAAGCCCGCCGACAAGTCCTCTTCCACATGACTACCCCCGGGCAGTAAGTCCTCCTCCCGTAGGAGGCAGACTTCGCCAGTTCCGCGAGGCCTGGCTTCGTCTTACTTCCGATCCCTGGGTACACCGAGTGGTATCCTTCGGCTATCGTCTCGAGTTTCTTGCCACCCCTCCAAGCCGGTTCTTCATGTCCCGGCTCTCTCAGGACCCTCCCAAACAGTCCGCATTTCTCGCCATCATACAAGACCTCCTGGACGAGAGAGTGATCATGCAGGTGCCTCCGGAGGAGAGGTTCCGGGGATTTTATTCCAATCTCTTTCAAGTTCCAAAACGCGACGGGTCCTTTCGACCCATTCTAGACCTCAAGAAGCTCAACACCTTCCTTCGCTTCTCTCGGTTCAAAATGGAATCACTCAGGTCAGTCATTGCGGCCATGGGTCACAACGAATACCTAGTGGCGCTAGACATAAAGGATGCCTACCTCCACGTCCCCATTTTCCCTCCCCATTGGAAATACTTAAGATTTGCGGTCAAAAACCTCCACTTCCAGTTCACGGCTCTTCCCTTCGGGCTTACCTCGGCACCACGCATCTTTACCAAGATCATGGCGGCGGTAGCAGCGTCTCTCAGAGCTCAGTGGGTGTCAATCACCCCATATCTGGACGACCTTCTTCTCAAGGCGCCATCCCAGTCGGCTGCGACATCCCAATTGGAACTGGTCACCTCAACCCTAACATCCCTGGGTTGGAAAATCAACTTGGAGAAATCACGACTCACTCCATCCCGTCAGATGCCCCTCCTGGGCATGATCTTCGACACAGTCCAGCAGAGGGTATTCCTCCCTCCAGAAAAGATCTCCCGAATTCAGGACTTGACGCGTCGGCTGATCCAATCACAGGGCCCATCTATCCGTTTTGCCATGCAGGTGTTGGGGTCCATGGTGTCGTCCATAGAAGCCGTGCCCTTCGCGCAGTTTCATCTACGCGACCTTCAGTGGAACATCCTGGATCAGTGGACACGCACCAGTCTGTCCCAGAGAATCCAGATCCTTCCCAAGACGAAGACTTCTCTTGCATGGTGGCTCAACACGCCTCACCTAGCCAGGGGGCGTCCTCTCCAGGAACCTCACTGGCGCCTCCTGACCACGGATGCCAGCCTCAAGGGTTGGGGAGCAGTTCTGGACCACCTCTCAGCTCAGGGGACCTGGTCAAAGACCGAAGCTCTCCTTCCCATCAACATCCTGCACTGGCAACACCTTCTTCGGGACAGGCCATCAAAGTACAATCCGACAACGCCACCACAGTTGCCTACCTAAATCATCAAGGCGGAACCCGAAGCCGTCAAGCTCTCAGGGAGGTCAGCCTTATTCTGACCTGGGCGGAGGCCCAGGACTCCCGGCTGACAGCAGTCTACATCCCGGGCCTCGAGAATTGGCAGGCCGATTACCTCAGCCGGCAGCAGCTCGACCCAGGAGAGTGGGCCCTAAGTCCAAGTATCTTTTAGGACATCGTCGATCAATGGGGTCTCCCGAGCATAGACCTCATGGCATCTCGCCTGAACCGGCAAGTCCCCCAATTCATGGCCAGGTGCCGCGACCCTCTAGCTCTGGCAGCCGATGCTCTCACGGCCAGTTGGGATTTCCCTCTGGCTTACGTATTTCCCCCGCTTCCTCTTCTGCCCAGAGTCATCAAGAAGATCAAGGCCGGATCCAGCCCGGTTATCCTAGTGGCCCCCTTCTGGCCCAAAAGGGCCTGGTTCTCCGAGCTGGTAGCTCTCAGCAGGGCCGAACCCTGGAACCTTCCCCTGGTTCCCGACCTTCTCTCCCAAGGCCCGATCCACCACCCTGACCCGGCATTCCTGAGTTTGACGGCCTGGCTCTTGAGTCCCTAGTGCTCCAACGCAAGGGTTTCTCTCCCGAGGTCATCCGTACCATGATGGCTGCCCGAAGGCCGGTCTCCTCCAGAACCTACCACCGTGTTTGGAGGATATTTAAGGATTGGTGCGACACTGAGGGCTATTCCTTCCAGACCTTCTCCTTACCCGCCTCTTCTCCTTCCTTCAGTCGGGGCTTTCCAAGGGTCTATCACTGGGATCCCTTAAGTCTCAGATCTCGGCACTGTCTGTCCTTTTCCAACGTCGCCTGGCCATCCTACCGGACATAGCCACCTTCTTACAGGGAGTCTCTCGACTTCGCCCTCCCTTTCGCGATCCCATCCCCCCTTGGGACCTCAACCTTGTTCTCACAGTTCTTCAGGGGCCCCCATTCGAGCCCCTGGGTAGCATACCTCTGGCATGGCTTACCTGGAAAACAGTCTTTCTGCTAGCCATCTCTTCAGCTCGCAGGGTGTCTGAGATCTCGGCCCTTTCGCATCTCCAGCCATACCTCGTATTCCATTCAGACCGGGCGGTCCTCAGAACTCTGCCCTCCTTCGTGCCTAAGGTCGGCTCTTTCTTCCACATCAACCAGGACATCACCATCCCGTCCTTTTGTCCTCAGCCTTCCTCGACTAAGGAAGTAGCCTTGCACGCCTTGGACCCGGTCAGGGCGCTAAAATTCTACCTCCACCGCACCAAGGACATTCGCCAGTCCTCAGCCCTCTTCATTGTGCCCGCTGGCCCCCAAAAGGGTTCTCCGGCCTCCAAGGCTACCTTATCCCGTTGGATTAGAGAAGCCATCCGCAGACCATACATTGCCAGAGGCAAACAGCCGCCCCTTCATCTCAAAGCTCACTCGACTCGGGGAATTAGCACCTCTTGGGCCTTTAGAAACAGGGCCTCAGCCGAACAGGTCTGTAGGGCCGCTACATGGTCCTCCATTCATTCCTTCACTAAGTTTTACAGATTTGAGATTTTTGCGGCATCTGTTGCTCATTTCGGGAGAAAGGTGCTGCAAGCCGCAGTTACCTTTTAACCTGGCCGATCGATATCTGGCCAATTTCAGGCCAGATATCGGTCGGGCAGGCCCCTCGTTTCTGCCCCTACACAGGCCGATAAGCTGCCGAATCGGTCCAAGGGACCGATATCGGCAGCTACAATCGGCCCGTGTATGGGGACCTTTACATTATTAAGCTTTAGTTCTCCTTTAAAACACAATATGCCATCTACAGTATATCTACTGTATCTATCTGAATCAGGTGACTATTTATACATATGTTATCCCTAGTTCTAGACTCTGGTTTGTCACATAAATCCCTGGTCCCAAGCTTTGCATGAAACTTCCAGTTTTCAGCAACAATAATAAATCTTATAGTGGGAATAAATACGCTTATTTTATACATGTTTATTATACAAGAATATAGTGCCAACTTTCACTTTGGAAATATATAATCAGTTTACCGAATATTTTTTTTGCCATCAGTTGTGGCTTAACTCGGACGCAGAATGTGCGCATAAATATTCACAATTTGCAACTATGCCATAATTAAAAAGCTCTTAAGGACGCACTGCGAATAAAAGTTTGCAACTATGTTTGTAGATTAAATGCGCCAATCTTGTCCAGCTTTATAAATATAAGCATGGGCAGGGCAAACATGTTCACTATGCGAATAATCCTGTGCTGTGTGAAGTTTATAAATGAGCAGAAAACAAGTAGCACAAGCTATCGGGGGATGTACCCTTCTTCAGGTACAATACACACGAGTGAACACATTACTCATTAAATACCTAAAGGTATAGCAGCCGAGGAATTGAAGCATCCTACGGAAGTATGTAAGTGGTGTGCCAAAGATTTTTCTCTGCTGTTTATAAATGAGCCCCAGTGTCTCAAAATTTGTTCATGTGTATTGTACATTATTATATCTACATCTTAATCGAGTAGTAGAAATGATTTTGCAGGTAGGGCTTTGAGAATTTTTCCCTTTTCTAATATGGGTATGGTCTCATGCTTTGTATGGTCTATTTAGGGACATTATTTTCATATACATTAACACATTATTCCTGGAAATAATCTGATTCTGCTTTAGTCATTTCTTGTCCTGCTTCTTAACAGCAAAACTTGCATTACATTATTCCCACTAAGTCTTCTTTCCTGCACTGCAGTGAGCCCAACCTCCTTGTCAGGGCATGCAACCAACTCGGACAGTTTCTTCAGCATCGAGAGACCAATCTGCGGTACCTGGCTCTGGAGAGCATGTGTACGCTAGCCAGCTCAGAATTTTCCCACGAGGCGGTGAAGACGCACATAGAAACTGTCATCAATGCACTAAAGGTGAGAGGAAGAAGCTCTCCTGTCTATCAGGCATAGAATTTCCAGCTGCTCCTTCAGTTGGAACTTAATCAGTCCGCGATTGTGTTCTCACTTGGGAATAACCAATTGGGTTCAACATGTTCTCTTTTCTTTGCAGACAGAAAGGGACGTAAGTGTGCGACAGAGGGCTGTTGATCTCTTGTATGCAATGTGTGACAGGAGTAACGCACAACAGATTGTGGCAGAGATGCTGAGCTACCTGGAGACAGCTGATTATTCCATTCGGGAGGAGATTGTAAGGACACAAATTAACACGAAAAAGAATTTTCTATGTACATTATCAAGAACATTTATATGGAGAATAACAAAGCTATATATGTAATATATAAGGATATCATAAGTCACTGAGGGGTTCCATATGAAGGCACAGGGCTGAGTTAACTTCTAATATCCTCATATTTTACAATAAGGGGTACATTATTTATTTTAATACACAAGGTTCAGTGATTCATATGACAAATGACATCACTAAGCACTGATTGTAACTAGTGACTAAGCAACATTTATAAGGATATAATTTACAGGATACTCATAGCTTTTGTGTATTATATACAAATCCAAGGACTTAATAGTGGATGCTAGGACATCAGCTTTTTGCACAAGGCCTGTTGCCATATACCTGTAGTCATTTCTAGCCCAGATGTTTGATGATGGTAAAGTATTCTTGTCAGATTAGCATTGGTTGGCCAGAATGTTAATTTGAAGCAACAATTGGCTTCATTTGATATAAATGCAATTTATGCCTAAATGTTCCTATATGGCTACCAGGACTGTAAGGCTGAAAACACACAGAGCTGCTAGTAGCAGCTACTTGTCATGGCTATTAAAAAAGACAATGCTGATCATTTACTGATAATTGTCTCTATGTGTGTTTTAGCAGAGGCAATTCTCTGTATTGTCTATGGCAGGGTATTTTCTGAAGTTTAGTAGCCTTGAAAAAGTAGCTGCTACTAGTAGTCCAGTGTGTCTTCACCCTTGGGGTAGGCACATTATGTTCAGAGGGGGGTACAGTTCTGGTTGGTCCAGACACACTGACCAGAGGGGTTGAATTAGTTGCAGGGGGCAAGCTGGCCGAGTTCTGGTCCATTTAATATTGTATTGGATGGCAATACTATTTAGCCCAACCGATGGATACACAGTTTGTATTACCCCCTCTCTATTGTTGTTTATCTTGTTTATAGTTAGTCAAACCAATACATGGGGTGTCAAGGCTTTCGTGATGAATGAGCTGCTCATATTTATCATTTTGTTTCACATTATGTTCTCTAAAATGTGGGTCTTATTTAACTTGGTACTTAGCAACAATTATATTGCTTCTAAATCAGTAATAGATAAAATGGGCATTTGTGCTGCTTGGTGAGTACAAAGGGGCCCTGTTAGCTGGCACTGAACCTTTTTAGACATCTGTATCTAACTGGTATAAACATAGGGGCTTTGTTCTTGTAGAAAATCGCTGATCATAGCTTCTTCCTTATATCTAAAGCTGCCCATCAGCAGGGGCTGACTGTGATCCTATCAATTTTTATGTAATTTGACCAAATCACACCCCTTTGTATGTTGGTCAGATAATTATAACATGAGGTATCTTAATCTTAGATGCACCACTGAGGGCATTTTGGTGTCTGATGACAGCAACCTGAACTACCTGCTGGAGCCCAGCCTAATATATATAGACACTTGTTTTACTACAGCAAGTTTAAATACAAGTCTTTTGATTATGAGGGCAACAACTCTACCCAAACAGCAAATGCAACTTTTTTTTTTAAAGGGAAACTCCACCAAAACATAAGCTTTTTGAAAACTAAACAGAATTTCAAGCAATTTTGCAATATACATCAATCAAAAAATTTGCAGCCTTTTCGTGATTTTTAATGTTATAATATGGTTTGGAACAGTTCCCTAAGCCCCGTCCCCTGTTCCCCCTGCTGGTCTGGCTGACTACTTTGAGACTCAAATAAAATGTAGCAGTAGTCAGCTGTCCTCAGACTGCCTCCAGCCTGCATCCTAAAAATCCCACAATTCTCTGCGCACGTTATGTCAATAAGGAAAGGAACATCACAGTGGAATGCATTGTGGGTTATGTAGTTCCTGCATGTTGTCTGTAAGCTGTGGAGATATTGTTACATCAACAATTTGTAACGTCAGTGTTTTAGTCCCTCCTCCCCTGCCAGAATTTCAAATAATGCAGAAAGACAAGAACTGTTTTGCTGCTGGATTTCAGCATATAAAAATTGTATTTATTCATACTTTTTGAAGGAACAGATTACATTGATAGGTATATTAGGGGTTTCTCTGTTGTGGGGAGCTTTTTAAGGAAAGAAAAACTAGATATATTTGGTTACACCATTAAAAATGTTTATGCTTTTGATTTCAGGTGCTAAAAGTGGCCATCCTTGCTGAAAAATATGCCGTAGATTACACGTGGTACGTGGACACAATACTGAACCTCATTCGCATTGCTGGGGACTATGTTAGTGAGGAAGTTTGGTATCGTGTTATCCAGATTGTTATCAACAGAGACGATGTGCAGGGCTATGCAGCCAAGACTGTGTTTGAGGTGAGAATTGTAATTTCTATCATCCCCCCTTGTTCCTTATTCAGTTACACCTAATCTCTTGCATGGAAAGAAAACTGAAACCAAGGCAGCAGGCACAGAATAAAGTTCTGTATTGTTAAGTCATTTACATTATATGATTTAATGATGAGAGAGAGTCTATCGATTTATAACACAGAAAACCACAGAAGTGGGTTAGTGCAAGCGTCAGTGTTCTGTAAATACTGCAAATATGGTGCCCTCAATGAGAGGCGGTGCAGTCAATAAGAGAGGGGGTCTCTGTAAGAACCAGGAACTGTGCTACCACTTCTTACTTGCCCTTGTTCGTTTTTGCTGGTCATTTATATTTAAACTGAAGAGTCGTCATCTTAAGGCGGCCATACACTGTAAGATCCGCTAGTTTTGTGAGGTTGCCAAGCGAGCGGATCTTCTCCCAATAGGGCCAAACGATCAAATTAAAACAGCAGACATAGGCGCCATTGGTTTGGGAACTGCATCAATGAGACAAATTGGTCCCTGATCCGATAGCAAAATCAAACTGGCCTGATCAAGATCTGGCCAATTTCAGGCCAGATGACGGTTGGGCAGGCCCATTATTTGTGCCCATACATGGGCAAGTAAGCTTCCAAATATGTTTAATGGATGATATCTGTATCTGAAATCGGGCCGTGTATGGCCATCTTTAGAGGTTAAGTTATCTCATGCTAAAGACCCTGGTTCGATTTCCTGTGGCAGCTCCTTGTGACCCTACACAAGTCACTTCCACGAGACATAACACAAGTGAACCCCTCTACCTTGAAGGCAATAATGAATATATGGTGCTGGTTTCACTCTGTGCTAGAAAAAAAAAAAAGCATTATCTTTAAAAACTGCCCCTTTATTGAGCACAGTATAGATCTGCTATGGATCCTGTACATTTTTCAGATGAGGGGTGGGCGTGTCCTCACAGTCCCTGCCCAAAGCACAGTAGGAGGGGGATAGCCAATCACAGCCCGGTAGTTACACAAGCAAAGACAGGCTTCAGTTCCTTAATCAGCCTTGCACAGCCTTGGAAAGGAGGCAGTGGGAAGTGGAACGGATGGGCGGGGCTAGTAGGGTTTTTGCAGAAAATTTCAAGTAAATCAGCCCTAAACACAAATTTTTGTGCAGTGATATCTTTTTAAAGGAGTAGGAAAGGCTAAGTCACTGGGGGCACCCCCCAGCCCAGGGTACCTGCGAGCCTCTCCTTTTCCGTCTTTGCGCCGCTTGCGCAGTAGAGTGCAAAGTTGAACTTTATCAAGAAAATCAGGTTTTTCACTCTACTGCACCTGTGCCGGCTCTGGGATTCAGAAGAAAGAGGAGACATTCGCTGCAGCTGCCCCGGGCTGGTGCAGTTTCCTCCTAACAGGAGCACCAGCCCGGGGTATCGGGAAAACGATTACAACCTTTCCTTCTCCTTTAAGTCCTATGGGAGAGAAATGCTATGTAACTGATTCCCTTTTTCTCTCCTTTTTTCAATGTTTGCTAGGCACTCCAAGCTCCTGCTTGCCATGAGAATCTTGTCAAGGTTGGAGGGTACATTCTTGGTGAATTCGGAAACCTCATTGCTGGAGATCCACGCTCTAGGTAGGGATGCATTTCTTTTCTTCAGAATAGTTTTGACTCATCATCTGAATCAAATAGGTTGAGCCAACTGTACAAGGTTCCCTTTATTTATGTTAAAGGGGTTGTTCACCTTTAAATTAACTTTAATGTGGTGTAGAGTGTGTGTTTTGAATTATTTATCTTTTTATTTAGTACCTCTCCAGTTTAGAATTTCAGTAGGTGTCTGGTTACTAAGGTCCAAATTACCGTAGTAACCAGGCAGTGGTTTGAATGAGAGGCTAGAATATGGAGAGGAATTGAACTGCATGGGCACCAAGTGCACAATGTGCCATCATCACCCTTAAGTAGAGGATTAAACTAACTATGATATCAAAGACGTGAAAAGGATATACTGTACGTGATCTGCTATTATATATGTAAGCAAATGTTATATATAAAGTTAGAGACTATCAAGCATGCACATTGATCAGAATATATGCATACATTTTTTTTTTTCATTTCACAGTCCTTTAATTCAGTTTAACCTGCTGCACTCCAAGTTCCACCTGTGTAGCGTTCCTACCCGGGCGCTGCTCCTCTCTGCCTACATCAAGTTTATAAACCTCTTTCCGGAAATTAAGACTACCATACAGGATGTGCTACGCAGCGACAGCCAGCTCCGAAATGCCGATGTGGAGCTGCAGCAAAGAGCTGTGGAATATCTTCGTCTCAGCTCCATCGCCAGCAATGACATCCTGGTAAGTCTCCAAAGCATTCTATATGGCCTTGCATTTTACATTGTGTTGACCTTTTTTAGAACAAATACACTAATCAGTGACCTTAGTGGTTTGTATATTGTATACAGTACCGCAAAAGATTCTGTTATTGGACAAAGCTTTAATTAGCCAGTAGCTAAAGGGCTCTAAAGGTTCTTCTTTAGAAGTGTTGCCTGTTCCTGATTCTAGCATAAGGAGCAAGGTTACTGGATGCTTTTCCTAAACCTCTATCGCCACCTTGTGGCTGTTGCTCTATGTTAAAAGTGTGACGCACTGCATGTGTTTCATATGATAAAGGCTCTCTGTTGGTATAAGAGACCCTCATTTGTCCTCTTTAGAATATTTAACCTTTGATTGCTTATTTTATTTTTAAGGCTACAGTTTTGGAAGAGATGCCCCCATTTCCTGAGCGAGAATCTTCCATCCTAGCAAAGCTAAAGAAGAAGAAGGGACCCAGCACAGTTACAGATCTGGAAGAGACAAAAAAAGAGAAGAGTAATTCTGATTTAAATGGGATCACTGAGCATGCCCCTCTCAGTACAACGGTAATGGATCATTGAAAATGTCTTTTTGGGGGATTCTGAGTTTAAATGCTGCTGTTTATTTTAATCCAAGATCTGTATTAATGGCTGCTTCCACATCTGTACTGGAAAATACTGAAGTACACAGAGGCCCAAACAGCCCCCCCCCACCAGCCCAATAAATAGTGACTGTCTATGGGATATTACAGCAGCCCCACTGGCATTTGTCAGAATCCCCAGATTGACAGTCTGGGCCTGGCTGGAATTATTAGAATTAGGATTCAAGATTTATAATAGAAAGTTTTTTTTGTATACACAGGGTTCATCTCCAAATGTCACTCAAAGAAAGGGGTGTGGCCCCACTAAGACTAATCAGTTGAGACCACGTGAATTTTCCATTTAACTGCTGCAGTCAAAACAGTAAATTAAAGGGATAGTTCCCATTTAAGTTAACTTTTAGTATGTAAGTAATGGCCAAGTGAAGAAGAAACATTTCAGTTAGTCTCCATTTTTTATTTTTTTTTATAGTTTTATTTGCCTTCTTGTGACATTTCCAGTTATTATTGGAAAAGGAAAGGCTAAATCACTAGGCACCCCCAGTAATTGTAATTGCTTACCTGAAACCCCTGGCCAGTGCTCCTGTTAGGAGAAAACTGCACCGGCCCAGGGTAAATGCAGACGAGCGCTCCTCATCCTTGCTACTCCATTTGCAGCGATCCCAGGGCCCCCCCCCCGAATAGAATAGCTTCTCATTCACACTGCTGCCTGGTTGCTTGGGCAGTTTGGAATCTAGCAACCTGGTAACTGCTGAGCTTACATCCGGGAGAGTTGCTGAGCAAAAAGTGAAATAATTCAAAAACCACAAATGAAAAAAAATCCTTGCAAATTGTCTCAGAATATTACTCTCTACATAAAAAGGTTGATTTACAGGTGACCAACCCCTATAAGGAAACTAGCTACAGTGTGGGTAATTTTTATAACTGTTATAAGTTGTCTTTTATCTGTCCTTCTGCAATCCTTATTTTCCATCTGTACTACTGTATAGCAGCAGCCTGTCTTTGAAGATAAAGCCACATATGCCGTCCGTCAACGTCCACTTTCTCTTCTGGTACCCACCCTATCCAGCAGCCAATCCCTGTATTCTGGGACCAGCCATCGTGTAGCAGCCCTGCCATTCTGCCAGGTTGAGAACTATAGGCATGGAATATGATATTTAACACAGCAACCCATTTTAGAGTACCTTTAGATTGCCCAATTAATTTATTAACCTCCATATAGTAGATGCTTTCCTTTATGCTGTGTGATTGCTGTCGGTACATATATGGTTACTGAATACAGATAGTCTGAATCTCTAACACAAAATACTTTTATTAGGGGTTTTGTAACAGGAAAGACCACAAATCCGCTGCTCTTTATTGTTGTTGTCCTATTGTATTGAGCAGGGGAATGCTGGGAGTTGCAGCTTCACTATTGCCCCAGCACCATAAGCAGATATTTGTCTGGATTTTTTTTTTTTGTTTGAAGTTTGCCAGAATTGAGTTGTGTGCATATGGAATACAAACAACTAACATAGCATGAAGTGCTTTGATCTGTGTTTGTTGAAAAGGTTGAGCACTAAACAAGAATCTTCCTTTCCCTTTCTTTTATAGTCCACTCCATCTCCCTCCGCTGACCTACTGGGTTTGGGAGCTGCCTCTGGTTCCAGTTCTACCCCAACGACGGCTCCCTCTGCTGGCAGTCTACTTGTTGACGTCTTTGCAGAGCCCTCCCTGCCTGTTGCTGCTGTCACTACAGAAGCAGATGACAATTTTCCAAGGTATCAAGAGCAGCATCAGTGCAGAAATGGGTGTGGTGGAGGGTGTCTGCTATAAAAGATATGAGATATAGTTTAATGGAGCCTAGACAGGTTAGGGGTAGAAGGTATTTATCTGTTTGTGGGGATTATGTGGACTAATTTTGCTCCATGTTGCTGCCCCTTTCTCTCCTTCATTTCCTCTGTGCCTACAATGGCTGTAAAGTGATGTTCAAACACCATTAGAAGGGGCATCAGGGGAACCAGATCCCTCTGTGGACAATGCAGAGGATTTCTTCGACAAGTAAGCAAACCATAAAACAGCAGTACCATCAACCCATCCGGCACCCCATTCCATTCTCCTCTGCCTCCTACACTCTGATGCCATAATCCATTGTGGTGCCTCATTCCCACAAACTGTTTGATTAGATCGAATTGGATGTTGCAGGCTTTCTTAATGGTCTCCTTATTCATACATCTGTGGCTTCCACAGGAAAAAGAAAGCAACAATTGTTGCCTATTAACAACTAAAATATGAGAGACAATGTTTCAGGTGAATATTGTGCCTCTGTACCATGTGATGTATCCCATTATACCACTTTGGGTTTCTTTATTAAGGATGCTTAATAAATCTACTTCACAATGAATATTTATTATATCTTAATGATTTAGGTAGGGCTCCACCAAATCCAAGATTCAGCTAAATCCAAGCCCATTTTGCAGTATTCAGATTTGGCCAAATTCTAAAATCTGAACCCTAAAAGTCATGTTAGGAAAGTGAAATTTACTGCGGTTGCCAATTCGTTAGGCACCCTTAGTTAATACTAGTTACCCCGGCCTGCCATTCATCTTGTCGAAAATGTACCTGCCTAAGGAATTTTTCCTATGAGCGCTGTGCAGCCATCTTGACTGTTCTTTCCAGAAAGCAAACAGACACAGGGTAAAGTGATTGCATTAAGGTTGATAAAGAATCCAGTTTAATCTGAGCCA
This sequence comes from Xenopus tropicalis, assembly GCF_000004195.4. Taxonomy (NCBI): domain Eukaryota; kingdom Metazoa; phylum Chordata; class Amphibia; order Anura; family Pipidae; genus Xenopus; species Xenopus tropicalis. The sequence goes on along the minus strand of NC_030680.2, from coordinate 30,662,836 downwards.
TTTCCCTGTTTCCAGCATGATTCAGAGATTCATAATTCCAAACAGCATGATTGAGTTGTTTGCAGCAGGAAAAAAAAATGTTATGTTATTCCTTAAACAGATTTATTTTAAACTCTTATAAAGGCCCAATATGGCTGTCATTGAATTATCGGTAAATTAAAAAAAAAAAAAAAAAGCAGACTACATGTTTTTCAACATCCAATCTGTCATCAAAATGATCTAACCAACCAGGTTGTCTGAATGAGGCTTTGGTGTGTTTGCTATTAAAGCAGCAGTAAGTACAAGGCTGGACACCCTACTACATTGAATGCCATTAAATCTCATGGAGCTTTTACTTTCAATATAGAATCATTTGAAGAGAATTTACATGAAACCTTGCAGTGTGATGCCCTTCTTTATTTAACATCTAGAGTTGCCATGTGGCTGGTATTTTATTGGCCTAGCTGGCAAAATATCAGATTTGCTCCCTCTCTAGCCTGCCCCACTCTATGTGACCTGTCCCATTTACATCACAGCTCCGCCCCTGATGTCACAGACTCACCCCCTCATGGACCCGCCCCTGCTCTGGCTAGTAAGAAGATCGAGGAAAGGTGCCAACCCTATTGGCAACTAAATGGGCACAAATGCCAAAATATTACTGTGGAGGCAGAGTAAAAATTATAGTGTATGTACCCAGTGTTGCATATACTCCTATATAGTGGGTCTGGCAAAGGACATTTATTTTGCATCTAAGGCTCTAAATTTAACCCAAAGAGACAGGGTGAAACACTGTACAGGGAGCAAAGTGCCCCTTGTACTAAGTGCAAATATCTTTTTCTCCAGGAACCCCAGGGTTTCATTGTGTCATTTTAAGCTACATATGGGGGTTATGTAATAAACAGCACCAGATCTACCCAGGAGCAGTAAACCATAGCAACCAATCAGCAGGTAGCATTTACTGGTCACCAGTTTAAATACAATCTTATTGGTTGCTATGGGTTACTGCTCCTGCACAAACTTAGTGCCTATTATTACATATGGGAAATATTGCACTGCTGCTTTAAACAGTTTCATGCACATATCAAGTGCTTATAGCTGTGTTTTATTAGGCACCATGATGAAATTAGACAGCAATCTCCCACAGTTAGTGATATGCACGTGATATGTGTGTGTGTCTGGGTGCTTCCCTCCTACTGTTTAACCCTTTCACTTCTTCAGCAGCAGTCTCTGCCATATAAAGTTGCTTTGTTATCATCTAACTATATATCAAACTATCTCATACTCATCTTTTATTACAGTATTTATTTTTGCACAAGTTGCCTTTTGGAAAAGCTCTGGTCTATTTTCCTTTTTCTTGTTACATTTATATCTCAAATGTAATTTCTTGAACATTTTTCTTCAATAATAATTCTACCTTTTCCTTTTAGATGGTGTGCTTTCTGCATTTCTGCTGCTATTTCCCATCTGTTTTTCAGGTTTATCTGTAAGAACAATGGAGTTCTCTTTGAGAATCAGCTGCTACAAATTGGCATAAAATCAGAGTTTCGGCAAAATCTAGGTCAGTGACTTTCTCTTTAAAATCAAGGTTAAAGGAAAGATATTCTGACACAAGCAAGCGGTTTTAGAGGGACCTATACCCTCGGGCACAAATTCATGTAAAATTGCTCTGCAATCCAAAGGGGGTTACTTACCATTACCTGATATGCAAAACTCTAGACTACTTAGGGGTGGCCCTTTGTGCTAATTCAAGAAGCATTTGTGTCATGGGACCATGTTGCTGTGCACCTCACACCAGGTTAATTTGTGCATCTGAATGACATGCAGGGTAGGGGTGTTAGGGGCATCTATGTGCCTCTCTCACTCTCATAAATCACTTGGATGCACTGATGGACGAATGTGAGTGATACAGCAAGCGCCAACCCATATGTAACCTGCTTTATACACTTACATGCTTGCACTTAAATATGAAAATATTCAGAGGGCGTCTGGTCAGCAGTAAGTTCAAACTGAAGAATTTACCTTCCTGCCTACTAAACCACAATGTATGGCTAGTTAGTTTTGGGTTTACAAGACTTGGCATTATGGGTAACGCACTTTCTTTTTTTCTTTTACAGGGCGAATGTTTATCTTCTTTGGGAACAAGATGTCCTCACAGTTTCAGAACTTCACAACTACATTAATATGTTCAGATGAACTTTCTGCCAATATCCTTCTCTAAATAACACCTATCTGTATAGAGTGGGCCCCCCCTGTATGTATAACAAACACCCCTACAGATCTTCTATGTAAGGATTTAGCATTAAGTATTAATGCCCACTATAGCTCACTGTAAGGTGTGAACCTGAAACTATAAGCTCCATTCAAAACTGGAATGCAGTCGCTTACCTTAATGCGGTGATCCCCAACCAATGACTTGGAGCAATATGTTGCTCACCACCCCTTTGAATGATGCTCCCAGTGGTCTCAAAGCAGGTGCTTATTTTGGAATTCCTGGCTTTGAGGCAAGTTTTGGTTGCATAAAAACCAGGTGTACTGCCAAAAAGAGCTTCTTTTAGGCTGCCAGTCCACATAGAGGCTACCAAATAACCACAATCTTATTGGGCACCCCCAGGAACTTTTTTCATGCCTGTGTTGCTCCCCAACACTTTTCCATTTGAATGTGGCTCACAAGTATAAAAGGTTGGGGACCTCTGCCTTATTGTATATAAATCAGGATTATGTTCAGGAGGTGCTGATTTGAGACCCTAGAAAAATCTGGTTGAAGGTTAAAATGATCTGGGATACCTAAGAAACTAAATGTGAAACTATAATACCAGACATGGAGTCTCCCAGACCATTTTAACCTTTGGTAATGTTCCATAAAATTGCAAATTTTTTTATTTCCTGGTATTTACATAGCACTGACACATTTACACAGCGCTTTACAGAGATTATACATTGTTCACATCAGTATCTGCCCCAGTGGAGTTTACAGTCTCCCTATCAAATTCACAGGCACACTATAGTCTGTTTTATCAGCAACCAATTTACCTGCCTGTTTGTTTTCGGAGCGTGGGGGAAAGGTAGAGTACTCCCCACACAGACATGGGGTGCATATCATGAAATGATTGTAGATGGTGCCCTGGCTGGAATTGAACTCAGGACCCAGCAGGCCCAGATTGGGGTTTAAAATAGGCCCTGTTATTCCAAGTACACAGAGGCCCAAACAGCACCCTACCAGCCTAATAAATAGTGACTGTCTATGGCATCTTACAGCAGCTCATCTGGCATTTGCCAGAATCCACAGATTGCCAGTCTGGGCCTGCTACCCACTAACCCACTGTTGTGCCCCATCTATATTTATATGTGTATGTATGTTTGCAATTGTCCACGTTTCCCAGAGAGCCTCAGCTTTTCCTTGACTGCTAATCATGTCTGAATCTGCAGTCGAAGCCCGCAGAGCCTACCATAGATGGAGGTGCCCAGGTACAGCAGGTGGTGAACGTTGAATGCGTGCAGGAATTTACAGATCTTCCTCTTCTAAACATCCAGTTCAGGTATTTGTGTGCTTGAGTCGCCTTCATATAAGCCGTGGAACAAAATAACTTGTTGCAAGGATGAGAACCTTGGAATCTGCCAGAATGGAGGCAAAAAGAGCAGTATCATGACTTTGCCTGCTATGTATATAGGTGGTCAACGTCAACATTTTGGCTAATTTCTATGCAAGGGAAAAAGAAGGCAAAAGATTTAGATCTGGTGACCCTTTTTATCAGCCCATTCTATTATACATCTGTATCTATCTGCATATACCTTTTTCTATTAGGTATCATGTAGAGTCAGGGCCAAAATTAAAACTGACAGACACCTTATTGGTTGCCCAGTAGTGTTTTTCTGTTTGTTTGGGCAAATGGCCCAGACAAGTGGACCTGTCACTTTTGTTATGCACTAGTGCCCTATTCACCCAACAAGAAATTACCTGAGCAGATTTTCAAGTCGGACCTTCCTCAAAACTACCCACGCAAGGTGCATTATGGTGGAAATTTGACCAATTACCAGACCACATTTGGCTATATAGGTCCGCCTTAAGGCTAAAGGCATGGTCATCATTCAGGACAGAAGGTTTCCTTTCAAATGAACAGAATCAGCTGCCAGCAGAAATACTGTCTACAGCCTTATGCAGTGTATCTCAAACTAACCAGCCAAACTTGCAAGGTCTTAGTAGCTTCATTATTAAGAATAAATTGCATTAGTTGCTGCTACTTCTTTATAACAGGTCTAAAGGTGGCCATGCACAGCCAGATTTAACCTGCCAAGTTGAGTCCTTTAGACCAATTTGGCAGTTATCTGCCCAAGTATGGGGACCCCTGACGGCCTTACCCAACCGATATCTGGCCAAAAATTGGCTCCATGTCAATCAGGTAGGTTTGATTTTTTTTATTGGATCAGGACTGCATTGGCTCATTGATGCAGCCCTCGCTTCTATCTCCATCATACTTCAGTTCTTTGGCCCTAGGGATAAACAATCAAATTAACCTGATATTGGCCACCTTAGGTGGGCACATTGGGGAAAGATCCTCTTGTTTAGTAATCTTGCCAAGCGAGCAAATCTTCTAATGTATGACCGCCTTAAGTTGTTCTCCTTTAAAGCATCCCATATGGAGACACGTTCATACTCTCAGAAGGACCCCTGTCTAATGTTAATCCTTTTATGTTGAATGTGAAATTCTTTTTTTGTTCCTCTAGATACGGAGGAGCATTCCAGAATGTATCGGTGAAGCTGCCTATCACACTGAATAAGTTCTTTCAGCCAACAGAAATGAACTCTCAGGATTTTTTCCAGCGTTGGAAGCAGCTTAGCAGGTACAGAGCTATGCAGAACCCGAAGCATCCAATCCAATATTTTGTTATGTTGTGCTGTTCCAAGCAATATAAATATCAGATACTCACTGTAAAGCTGTAAAATACAGTGATATGGGAGTATCCAATATCTTCATTGCTTGGGACAAAAGTGTTTGCTTTCAGATCACTTTTGTTTCTAAGAATATGAGATAAAAGACTTGGGGCAGCTTGCATTAAGCTGGTAATAAGTGCAGTTTTTGTGATATCTCCACAGCCCTAATCAAGAGGTCCAGAAAATTTTCAAGGCAAAGAACCCAATGGATACAGATATCACAAAGGCCAGGGTGAGTCTACGCGCTGCTCACATACAGAGCATAGACAAGCAGAACGAATCAAAGAATGGGATTGCACTAACATCTTTTTCTTTTGAAACTTTTAAAAGGCTGTGGGCTAGCAGATTGATACACGCATCTTCCTTATTTACCTTTTTATGAATATGTTAACCTTTGTACTGTAGGGGGCCAGGCATACACAGCTGTGGCTGGGCAGTCTGCATGACTTCAGACTGTTTTCAGCTAGTGCCACAGAGGGGCGGATTCATGGCCTGTGGATAAACTCAGGCAAAGAGTCCGTTGCACACTGTCGTTGTACATGAGCAGTTATGTGATGTACATAGTACTGTAATTCTGCACCCAAACACAACTTGACCTTTTTTGAAAGAAAATATAATTTCAAGCAACTTTGCAATATACATCCGTTAAAAAATATGCAGCCTTTTCATGATTTTTTATGAAATAATATGGTTTGGAAAAGTTCCCTAAGCCTGGCCCCTTGTTCTGATTTTGGTCCCAAAGTATATTATAGCATGTCTACTTTTTAGCTTCTCTATTTTCACATCTAATAGACTCATTCATGGTTCTGTTTCCATGTCAGCTCATTGGATTTGGCCCAGCTGTCATGGATAATGTGGATCCAAACCCGTCCAATTACGTAGCTGCTGGAATCATCCAGGCCAAAACCCGACAAGTTGGGTGCCTTTTAAGGCTTGAACCCAATGAGCAGGCCCAGGTTAGTGATGTCGCAGAGCAAAGAGGCTGCTTTTTTCCTTTCTTATGTTAAGTAATGGAAGCTTTATTTTATGTTTAGATAGGACTTTGGGTTGTAAGGACTGAGCAATAACATTATTTTATCTTCTCCGCCATGTAGATGTACCGGCTCACTATACGCACAAGCAAAGAAGAGGTTTCCCAGACGTTATGTGACCTGCTTTCTGAGCAGTTTTAATCCGCCATCCTGCTGGCCCCGAAACTCCTTGTCTTTGTGATCTCCCACTCCTGCCTTCCAGTCGTTCATCTCAGTGACAATAAATATTACATACACATTGGGGTCTTCCTGTTATTTAGCGCCTTTATTCAGTTATCAAAGCATTCACTGTGTGTTTTCTATCAGGGGATGATCTTCTCCCTTTATTTATATACAGTGACAGCCCCAGGTCATTTCTTCCTGTTTCAGCAAACAAAATCTGACAATAATGTATCAGAGCAGCAGCAGAATTATCTAATTACTGGGTTATTTCATTCACTTCAGCAGGAGACAGGCTTTCACATGTTCAAGTTGGTTCTTTATAACCATCATATAACATTGTTATGTAATAAACTGTACCTTTAAAAAAAATCAGTTCCATTTAAATAAATGGGTGTCTTTTAATAGAAATAGTAACAAGTTATGGGTCCATGGAAGATATCATTCACTGTAAGTCTAAAGCAAAGGGACTTGCATTGCAGTCTTGCTCCATGTGCTTTAAAGGCAGGGGGGACTGGTATATTCCATTCCTCCTGATCAATAGTCTGACGTTGGTCATGTGCTGAGTGTATTCCTTTACGGTAATGACAGATTAGAAGTTTAGCAGTAATGAAAAGGCCAGTGACTCGATACAGGTCAGACAGGAATTTTAATCTAACTGGTTCTCTCCAAAAGTACTACAGGGACCAAGTACATAGTTTTTCTTGTCCTAAACGCTTTTCTTAGAGCAGGTAGTACGGGCGAGACCCAATTGGAGCGGTACAAGCACTTTTGAATGGGCAGGTAGGGGGCAAAATAGCTCTCACCCATCCAGCCCTTACTAATACAGCGCTGACTGAGAGGGCCACCATCAGGAGGGGAGAAGGAGGGACAATTTACCAAGCCACGTAAAAAAATCTTTTGTAAGGGGGCCTAGTTGCATCGTGAAAGTTACGCAAATTGTGTAAGTTACATATAAAATTATACCAGAATGTATGCAATTTACATAACTTCTGCAAAAACTGCTTAGTGAACTACATAACTTACCCAGAAACTAAAGTAACTTGTGTATCAAGCAAAAGACAATGCAGAGAAGGTTTGTAGAAACAAACTCCGTTGAGAACCAATTAATTAAAAAACTTAAAAGACCTCCAGGCGCTAAAAGCCCCCTTAACTATCACTGCCTAGACCCCCCTTACCTCTCCCTTATCACATAGTTTATAAGTTTAAACTCTGTCCCTATCACTAACCCCTAGCTAAAAATGCAGATAAATTACTGGTTATTAGGCCCCACACCAACATCATTGGGCCCCTTGTGCAAATAAAAACTTATGCAAATAATGTATTTTCAAAGAAACTTACTTAAAAACAACCAGTGCACCAGAGGCCCCCCTTTAGATTAGAGGAACAGAGCTTCCATTTAAAGCAGCGTAGGTGTTTTTTCACGGTGAGGGCAGTGAGGTTGGGGAATGCCCTTCCTAGTGATGTGGTAATGGCAGATTCTGTTAATGCCTTTAAGAGGGGCCTGGATGAGTTCTTGAACAATCAGAATATCCAAGGCTATTGTGATACTAATATCTACAGTTAGTATTGATGTTGGTATATATGGTTTATGTATGTGAGTGTATAGATCAATAGGTCAGTATGGGTCTGTATGTGAGTGGATAGATACGTCAGTATGGGTCTGTATGTGAGTGTATAGATAGGTCAGTATGGGTCTGTATGTGAGTGTATAGATAGGTCAGTATGGGTCTGTATGTGAGTGGATAGATAGGTCAGTATGGGTCTGTATGTGAGTGGATAGATAGGTCAGTATGGGTCTGTATGTGAGTGGATAGATAGGTCAGTATGGGTCTGTATGCGAGTGCATAGATAGGTCAGTATGGGTCTGTATGTGAGTGGATAGATAGGTCAGTATGGGTCTGTATGTGAGTGGATAGATAGGTCAGTATGGGTCTGTATGCGAGTGGATAGATAGGTCAGTATGGGTCTGTATGCGAGTGCATAGACAGGTCAGTATGGGTCTGTATGTGAGTGGATAGATAGGTCAGTATGGGTCTGTATGCGAGTGCATAGATAGGTCAGTATGGGTCTGTATGCGAGTGCATAGATAGGTCAGTATGGGTCTGTATGCGAGTGGATAGATAGGTCAGTATGGGTCTGTATGTGAGTGGATAGATAGGTCAGTATGGGTCTGTATGCGAGTGGATAGATAGGTCAGTATGGGTCTGTATGCGAGTGGATAGATAGGTCAGTATGGGTCTGTATGCGAGTGCATAGATAGGTCAGTATGGGTCTGTATGCGAGTGGATAGATAGGTCAGTATGGGTCTGTATGCGAGTGCATAGACAGGTCAGTATGGGTCTGTATGTGAGTGGATAGATAGGTCAGTATGGGTCTGTATGCGAGTGCATAGATAGGTCAGTATGGGTCTGTATGCGAGTGGATAGATAGGTCAGTATGGGTCTGTATGTGAGTGTATAGATAGGTCAGTATATGGGTCTGTATGTGAGTGTATAGATAGGTCAGTATATGGGTCTGTATGTGAGTGTATAGATAGGTCAGTATGGGTCTGTATGTGAGTGTATAGATAGGTCAGTGTGGGTCTGTATGTGAGTGGATAGATAGGTCAGTATGGGTCTGTATGTGAGTGTATAGATAGGTCAGTATGGGTCTGTATGTGAGTGGATAGATAGGTCAGTATGGGTCTGTATGTGAGTGGATAGATAGGTCAGTATGGGTCTGTATGTGAGTGTATAGGTCAGTGTGGGTCTGTATGTGAGTGGATAGATAGGTCAGTATGGGTCTGTATGTGAGTGGATAGATAGGTCAATGTGGGTCTGTATGTGAGTGGATAGATAGGTCAGTGTGGGTCTGTATGTGAGTGTATAGATAGGTCAGTGTGGGTCTGTATGTGAGTGGATAGATAGGTCAGTGTGGGTCTGTATGTGAGTGGATAGATAGGTCAGTATGGGTCTGTATGTGAGTGGATAGATAGGTCAGTATGGGTCTGTATGTGAGTGGATAGATAGGTCAGTATGGGTCTGTATGTGAGTGGATAGATAGGTCAGTATGGGTCTGTATGTGAGTGGATAGATAGGTCAGTGTGGGTCTGTATGTGAGTGTATAGATAGGTCAGTGTGGGTCTGTATGTGAGTGGATAGATAGGTCAGTATGGGTCTGTATGTGAGTGGATAGATAGGTCAGTATGGGTCTGTATGTGAGTGGATAGATAGGTCAGTATGGGTCTGTATGTGAGTGGATAGATAGGTCAGTATGGGTCTGTATGTGAGTGGATAGATAGGTCAGTATGGGTCTGTATGTGAGTGGATAGATAGGTCAGTATGGGTCTGTATGTGAGTGGATAGATAGGTCAGTATGGATCTGTATGTGAGTGTATAGATAGATCAGTATAGGTTGTGTGTGCTGGGTTTACTTGGATGGGTTGAACTTTGACTCTGGTCTTTTTTTTCAACCCTATGTAACTATTGCACCCCTTTTTTTTTTTTGCACTTTCCACCCTGACTTCCAGTTGGAAAATGAGCCAAATACTATTACTATTTTTCCATAAATGTGCTTACTGTACATGATAGGCCTCATCAGACAATTAATGGACAGAGTTCTCTCTTTTGCTCCCACACTACTTCCTGTTACAGTTAGAGCTGCATTATTTCCAGGGAGCACACAGCCCATATACTCATATATAAATTCCAGCTCGGCAAGATTCTTTAATAGGACACTTAATATGATATAAACTATCTGTTAGTATTCATTCTGGGGGTATAGTTCCCCTTAATGTTTCAGATATTCGGGCACCTTCCAAAGGGCCCAATAAAAATTTTCCATCCTTTCTAATTGTTGAGGCGACTGATATCCAAGGCTTTTGCCAATATTGGCTGCCTTGTCTCCATACACACACTGAATATTGTTTTGTACAACAATATCGATGCATGTATGGTCACCTTTAGACAAAAGATTTATAAAAGATGGAAATAAGGTACTTTGAACTTTCCCATTTATCAATAACATTGTCAATGAATTGACCATATAGCAAAGCTAATTAAGGTATCAGTTTGTTAATGTGTTTGCTTTGAAGGAGAACTAAAACCTACTGATACTTTATTTTTTTCTAGAGTGAGTGATAGCTTTTTGACTCCTGCTGTGCCAAAACCTTCCCACATACCAGCAGCAAGAGGCACAAGATTGGGGCCACTCTTTGGTAATCTATTATTACTGCAAAAGTAAAAAATAGTATAAAGACTACAGAAATAGAACTGGTCCAAAGATAACTGTAGTCTAAACCATATACTCACTTAAACTATTAAACCATGCCTTTCTGACCACAGGAGGGCGATCTCATTACTCAGTTGGCATGTGCATTTCATAGAAAGCAATCAAGACCAATTACACATAAGTCCTTACAGTACTTCTAAATGGGGAAATGCACTTTCTTCCTCTTAGTCACTGGGATGCCCAGCAGCTGTGGCCGCACTGTGCAGCAAAATTTCCATTGATTGAGCTTTCTCCCCAGATTAACAAAAGAGAGCATAACTAGTACAAGTGGCACTAAGTGAATCCGGTCAGTCGGTGTCGGACTGAGACGGCAGGGGCCCACCAAGAAACCCTGGACCATGGGCCCACTCTCAGAGATTTCCTGGTATCCTGGAGGGCCAGTCCGACACTGCAGTCAGGGACCCACAGTGTCAGCTCCTGTCTGCTAGGCAAAAATAGAAGTGGGTTATTTACTAAGTGCAGGACGGGGTGTAAAGTGCACAAAATAAGCAAACTGCCATGTTTTTACGTGCACAAATGTTCATTAGTTCACTGCAGATCTCTTTGGTCCAAAATGAGCCACAGAGACCCGAATGTGCCCTATGAATACAGTGCTACTGATGTATTCATGAGGGGTTGGAGGCACATAAGCATCCCCCTACCCCTAACTTGCGTCATTTCCAATCTGGCGCTAAGTGCAGATGGCGGCTGGATCTTAAAGACAAGGGAGTTGCGCATTTTCATTTAGCAATGCACCCAGAGACATAATAATGTCCCCATATTTTCTGCAGCTATAAAACTCTTACTTCTTTAGAAGCACTGTAAGCCTTAGAAACACAGTTGGGGGATCCCTAAAAAGGTGCTGGAATTCTATAACAATGTAATGTATAAACTCAATTCCTTTTCATTAAAAGCTTAAAACACAGAGACCTGCGCGACAGAAACTTTATTCCTTCAAAGAAGAGGATACAAATCATTATCATTTTACAAACCAGGCATGGACATGAAACATAAGGAGCAAGAGTCTACCCAAAGGATTATGGGTAAACTTGGACTAATACTATTTAGGAATGTGTTAAGAATGATTGAATGATGAATTTTAGGGTACATTATATAAATATTCTCAAAATGCACATATTTCTTTGGCAACATAAATGATAAGGATATGATGAGAGGCCACTAAATATCTTAACTCCCTGTGGAATTATACAGAAAACAATGCAGTCGAAAACCACTTTTGTAGAATCTTTTCATGCTTTGGGCCCTGATTCTTTCGTGCCTATGCAAGAGCTTTGCCGGGATTTGCTTTGGCGGAATTTGCGCACGGCTTATAGTTGCATATGCATTCTTTGAAGATCTTGATGGTGACGGTGACTGATTTTGTAGCATTGGGACACTTTAGGTCAACATCCTTGCTTTGTGCTGTGTTCAGTTGGGGCGCACAACAGCCACAGTTTTCCTCCACGGACGTGAAGTCATCATTGTACCTGTAGAATACGTGTGTTACACAAATAAAGTGAGATAAAACTTTAATAAAACCACTCAAAAGCCATGTTTTTCAGATGTAGGCTGCAAGTAAGACGATATTGGGGGTCCAACTGGAAACTTTAGATAAGGGTTGACAATTCCTTCCCTATCTTCTTTTCAATATTGTGAATTTCCAGGAGACCAAGAGTTGCTGTGCTTGGCACAACCTCACTTTAGCCCATAGGTGAAGTAGACTATGTTGGGTATTGGAGGGTACACTGATGCCTGGGTCCACTCTGAGCTCTTTTAGCCCAAAACCAAAAATGTTCCAACCATGACAGCAGTTTCTGTTTGGCCAATGAGCCAGTTCACCATAAAACTGAACCGAAGGGAACTAGTTTATTGATTATTCTGCTACCCACTGTAGTGATGTGCGGGCTGGGTCAAAACCCATGGATTTGGAGAGTTCAAGCCGACATTTGCAAAAGATTTGCGAGTTGCAGACAGGTTAGGGCTAAACTTTTCCTTCCACCCACCCCGTCTGCAATCTTAATGTGCTCGGCTTCTGCCAGCCTCTATTTATAGGCGCACACCTGCCCTGTCCCACCCCCTTTGTGATGTCAGAGATGGGGTTAAAGTTCTTACCATGACTCGGATTCACAGTAGCCGTGGCATTTAGTCAGTGTGACATTAGCAGAGCAGCCATTCTGTGTTATTGTGTGTTGGTACTGCTGGATACTACATACGCCTGTTGCAATAGAAACACAGGACACAGCTTAGTTATTTATTCCAGGGTTTTCTAACAGTACAAGAGGGTCTAAACAGAAAAGGGAGTTCAACATATTAATGGCAATACAAATAATCTCTGGATGAATCTCTTTTTGTGATTGTGGGGGGTCAGAGACCCCCGCCCCCCAGCTGCCAGATGGCAGTTTACATTTGGGGGGGGGAAAAGTATTTAAAAATGTTAAAGAAAGAAAATAAAGTCAAACAAGGTGCACAACACTTGGGGGCACATTTACTAATCCACGAACGTCCGAAAAGCGTCCGAATGCGTTTTTTCGTAATGATCGGTACTTTGTTACTTTTTCGCGAACTGTCACGACTTTTTCGAGCTCTCAATACGAAAGTTGCGACAATTCGCGAAAGTCGTAATGGCAATGAAAAAGTCGCGACAATTCACGAAATTTGTTATGGCTATGAAAAAGTCGCGACAATTCGCGCAAGTCGTACCGGTTACGAAAAAGTCGTGACAATTTACAGGAAAGTCATAACGGCGACGAAAAAATCGCAAAAATACGAAAAAGTCGCAAAATGTTCGTTTTCCAATCCGAATTTTTCTCATTCGGATTCGGATTCGTGGATTAGTAAATCAGCCCCTTGGACTGCTACATTAATTCCTTAATTTGATCTGTGTGACCAGGGTCGGACTGGGCCGCCGGGACACCGGGAAAAATCCCGGTGGGCCCCGGCCCTAGTGGGCCCCGGCGGCCCAGTCCGACCTTTGCCGGCGCTCCCCGCTACTGACTGTTCCTCCCCGACGCGTTCAATTTATACGCGCTCGGGGAGGACGTCAGGCGGGGGCCCTTCGGGGGGGTTAGGGGGGCCCTTGGGGGGGTTAGGGGACGCGGCTGGGGCACCTGCAGGGCCCCTGGGGCGGGAGCCCCGGTGGGCCCTGCACCCCCCAGTCCGACCCTGTGTGTGACAAACTCTGATCTATTGGGGCAAGCGAGGATCCATTATAGCACACACGTACCTGTATAAACAAGTAATTAAAGCTCCTTTAAAAATATATTAAAGAGTTACTACTGGGACTTCTCTCTGAGTTTCTTTGGATCAGGACACAAGGGAACCCCTACAGGGGTACCATTGGTAGTAACAGTCCTAGTTTAAGTAAGAATTAGTTCTCTAGGTGCCTGGATGCTTAAAAATAAATATGACTTACTTGCTGGGGTAGATGTCGAAGGTTGATCAGGCGCTGTGACTAAAAGAGACATTAATAGCGGTAATATGTTAAAAGTTATAAATGGATACCTTAAAGAGCCTTCAGCTATAACATCAGTGGGTTTAATATGAAAAGGTGTTTAGTGTGTTTCCCAAAAATAAAACTTTTTATGGATGTGTATAAAGGCCAGATCATTTCTATATATAAATATACTTTCCCAAAGGGAAAGTATATAATCTTACGAGGAAAAAATCCTGTCTTGGCTCTTGGCAGTCTCGTTCCACCCTTCATTATAACATATAAACGGTGTACACATTTGATTTAACTTTTAGCTTTTATTTTTTATAGTTTGAATTTTATTATTTGCCTTCTCTTTCCAGTTTGCAATGTAAAATACTGGTCAACCACTGCATGCTTTAACCTTGCAACTAGAAAGCTGCTAAATTCCAAACTATAAAGATTCTAAATAATTAACAAAAACACAGAAAATAAAAAAACAAAGGCCAGTTGCAAATTGTCTCAGAATATCCCTGTCTACATCATACTTAAGTGGCAGTGACACTGCACATGCTCAGTGAGCTCTGGGCTACTATTGGAAGCTAAGGGAAATCAGTAAAACAATAGCAAAGATGCTCAATTCTGATGCCTCGGTTTCCTTGGTACCATGTAATGTGAATCTAAATAAATTAATAATCAGCCTAATCTACTGTTTATAATAGGGATTCGGCCGAACCTCAAATGCTTGGTGAAAGATTCAGCCAAACCAAATCTGAATCCTAATTTGCACAGGTAAATCAGGAAAAGGTAGGTATAGAGAACCGCCCTCTCAGTGAAAAATGTTCAATTTCCGTATTTATGTGACAAAAAGTCACCTGGTTTTAAGGATTCGGATAGGCCAGGAGCATGGACTTGTCCCAGTCCTGATGAAATCTTGGCGAATCCTGAAGCAAATCCTGGATTCACTGCATCCCTAGTTTATATACAGTATATTGTGAGTTGATCCCTAAGTTCAGGTAACTGGAAGAAGCCTAGAGCATGTGCTGTGAATTAGCTTAAAAGAAGAAAAAATGGGGGCATATCCTGAGGCACAGTTCTTCACCACTAAAGGGCTGTGGTGGCCTTGGGCTGGTACAGACCCTAAAACAGGGATCCCCAACCTTATATACCCATAAGCCACATTCAAATGGAAAAAGTTTTGGAAAACAACACAAGCATGGAAAAAGTTCCTGGAGGTGCCAATAAGAGCTATCATTGGCTATTTGATGGCCGCTATGTTGACTGGCAGCCTACTGAAGGCTCTGTTTGGCAATTACACTGGGTTTTTATGCAACCAAAACTTGCCTCCTAACTAGAAATTCAAAAAATAAGCACCTGCTTTGAGGCCACTGGGAGCAATATCCAAAGGTTTGGCGAGCAGCATGTTGCTCACAAGCCACTGGTTGGGGAACACTGCCCTAAAACATAACTTAAAACATACAGTATATGTAGCATATTAAGCCTAAACCTAAAACATATACAGGTATAGGATCCGTTATCCGAAAACCTATTATCCATAAAGTTCCGAATTACGCAAAGGCCATCTCCCATAGACTCCATTATAAGTAAATAATTCTAATTTGTGAAAATGATTTCCTTTTTCCCTGTAATAATAAAACAGTACCTGTACTTGATCCCAACTAAGATATAATTACCCCTTATTGGGGGCAGAACAGCTCTATTGGGTTTATTTAATGGTTAAATGATTCCCTTTTCTCTGTAATAATAAAACAGTACCTGTACTTGATCCCAACTAAGATATAATTACCCCTTATTGGGGGCAGAACAGCCCTATTGGGTTTATTTAATGGTTAAATGATTCCCTTTTCTCTGTAATAATAAAACAGTACCTGTACTTGATCCCAACTAAGATATAATTACCCCTTATTGGGGGCAGAACAGCCCTATTGGGATTATTTAATGGTTAAATGATTCCCTTTTCTCTGTAATAATAAAACAGTACCTGTACTTGATCCCAACTAAGATATAATTACCCCTTATTGGGGGCAGAACAATCCTATTGGGTTTATTTAATGGTTAAATGATTCCCTTTTCTCTGTAATGATAAAACAGTAACTTGTACTTGATCCCAACTAAGATATAATTACCCCTTATTGGGGGCAGAACAGCCCTATTGGGTTTATTTAATGGTTAAATGATTCCCTTTTCTCTGTAATAATAAAACAGTACCTGTACTTGATCCCAACTAAGATATAATTACCCCTTATTGGGGCAGAACAGCCCTATTGGGTTTATTTAATGGTTAAATGATTCCCTTTTCTCTGTAATAATAAAACAGTACCTGTACTTGATCCCAACTAAGATATAATTACCCCTTATTGGGGGCAGAACAGCCCTATTGGGTTTATTTAATGGTTAAATGATTCCCTTTTCTCTGTAATAATAAAACAGTACATGTACTTGATCCCAACTAAGATATAATGAATCCTTATTGGAGGCAAAACAATCCTATTGGGTTTATTCCATATGTAAATGATTTTTAAGCAGACTTAAGGTATGGAGATCCAAATTATGGAAAGATCCCATATCCAGAAAAACCCAGGTCACAAGCATTCTGGATAATAGGTCCCATACCCGTATATAGCATATCAAGCCTAGTTCTTTATTGAAGTTTAACTATCTCTTATTTTGTTTCCTTCCGGCTCTTTTGACCTGATTAGTATTAAAGTTAACCTAATCCACAACCTATAATTACTAGGACATTTTACAATGAATTTGGACAGAATAAATTCTGTTGCCACTGCACATCTGAAGTTACTCCAGATCACAGCACTTCATTAAGAACACAAACTTACCATGGGGGGTCGTGTGATGTGTTGTTGTGTTTTCTTTGGGTGTGCTAGAGGTAACTGGAAAGGTAACAGTAATTGATGGTGAAGAGTTGCTGATTGTGGTGGTATGTGTGGCCTCTGTATGTTTTGTTTCAGTAGTTGTTGCTGTTGAGGTAACTGTGGTGGTTGACTCTGAAGTGACTGGTGTGACTGTCATGTTGGTTGTGCTAACTGGAGGTGTAGTTTTAGTTGTGGTAACTGGGGGGTTGGTGGTTGTAGAAATGGTTGATGCTAAGGAGCTAGAGGGATGTGTTGTTTGTGAAGTTGGAAACTTTGTAGATGCCATATGACTGGTGCTGGTTGTTTTAGAAAGTGTTGTAGAAGTGGTTGGTGTTGTTTTGACTATCACAGAAGTGGAAGGCTTTGGGGTCACAGTAGTGATTCTTGTTGATGTAATTTCTGTTGGCTTGATTGCTGTAGAATAAAACCAAATACTGTAAATTATTTGCTGCATTTCTATATTTTGCATGAATCATTTAGAAGAACAAAATGAAAAGGTATATAATGGCAGGAGCATAAAAAGAACCCTAAATCAAAATTTGCCAGTTTCAACATTAGGCTCTCCAAGCTGGTTAATCAGTACAGGATGATAAAGAGCTGAGACTGAGCTGAGAAACCATACTGGAAAACCATATCATTTTAATTGAAAGAAATTCTAATAGAAAAATACCGGAAGATGTGCAATTTAACCAAAACTTTGAATTCTGGTTTACATACAAATAGAAACTTTTTAATTACACTGAAACCATTTCAGGAGAACCATTTTTAGTCATCATTTCCCAAAACCTGTGCATTTTTTAGATATACTGTAGCCTAAAGATAGGGAACAGTACTGCAAGAGACAAAGCTACAGATTTATTCAACTGGAACTGGGGAATCCTAAAGAATTCCAAGCAGTTCAAAGACATTTTTAAATATAAATATAATACTGAGTTAAAGTTATAAAAGACATCTTATTGGTTGCTATGGGCTGCAACATCTGGGAAACTTGCTTAAGCAGGCAGTAAGTATAGGCTTCCTGAAGAGCCTGTCAGTCACAGATTCTTCTTTTTATGCACTGGTAATATGGCACAAAGATTTATATCTCATATAGAGAGAGGCAAATAAATGAAGGCAGACTACATCATGGGCAAAAAAATAGTAATTTGCAGCCACCATAGATTTCTGAATGAAAAAACTAATTAAGCAGATAAAAAGAAAAGAAAGCTTAAATATGTAAAAGTAATTGTAAGATATAAAACAGAGCAAATATGTATACATATTGCAAGCTAACAGCCAATTGTATTCAAAACGTCACAGGAATTTTACATGTAAACAATAAACATTAAACTTACTTGTAGAATGTATTGAAGTTGAAAATTCAATAGGAGCAGTTGGGGGAGGATGGGTTGAAGAAGGATAAATTATGTGAGGAGTTGTTGACTGGGTAGTTAAGGTTCTGGTGGGAGTTACGGAAGAACTGGCTGTTGATGTATGGCTTATTGTTGGACTGGTAACTGAAGTAGTAAATGTTGGATGCAATGGTGAAGATGGGCTTGGAGAAGGAGTCGTTAAGGTTACAGGTGTAGTTGTTATTGGAGAAGTTGTTGATGTTGTATGAGACGTTGAGGTTGTGTTTGGTGTGGTTGTTGTATGGGATGTGAATGGTGTATGTGTTGTTTTAGTTGTAGTTGTAGTTGTAACTGGCGTACTCACAGTAGATATTGGATGAGTAGAAAGACTTGTTGATGTATGGGGTGTACTTGAACTTTCAGTTGTAGTTGTTATTGGAGAAGTTGTTGAAGTTGTGCTTGGAGTGGTTGTTGTGTGGGATGTAGATGAAATATGTGTTGTTTCAGTTGAAGTTGTGACTGGAGTACTGCTTGTCACGGTTGATGTTGGATAAGTGATAGAAGGTGTTGTTGTGGATGTTGTCGATGTATGGGGTATGCTTGGAGTGATTGTAGTTAGAGTTGTAGTTGTTGTTGGAGAAGTGGTTGATGTTGTATGAGAAGTTGAAGTTGTGCTTGGAGTAGTTGTTGTGTGGGATGTGGATGAAGTATGTGTTGTTTCAGTTGAAGTTGTAACTGGAGTACTGCTTGTCACTGTTGATGTTGGATAAGTGATAGAAGGTGTTGTTGAGGAAGTTGTTGATGTATGGGGTGTGCTTGGAGTAGATATACTTATAATTGTAGTTGATATTGGAGAAGATGTTGTGCTTGGAGTGGATGTTATAGGAGAAGTTGATGTTGTATGAGAAGTTGAAGTTGTGCTTGGAGTAGATTTGTGGGATGTGGATGGTGTATGTGTTGTTCCAGTTGTAGTTGTAACTGGAGTGGATGTAGTTACAGTTGTAGTTGTTATTGGAGAAGTTGTTGATGTTGTTGTATGAGAAGTTGAAGTTGTGCTTGGAGTAGTTGTTGTGAGGGGTGTGGATGAAGTATGTGTTGCTTCAGTTGAAGTTGTAACTGGAGTACTGCTTGTCACGGTTGATGTTGGATGAGAAGTAGAAGGTGTTGTTGAGGATGTTGTTAATGTATAGGGTGTGCTTGGAGTAGATGTAGTTACAGTTGTAGTTGTTATTGGAGAAGTTGTTGATGTTGTTGTATGAGAAGTTGAAGTTGTGCTTGGAGTAGTTGTTGTGTGGGATGTGGATGAAGTATGTGTTGTCTCAGTTGTAGTTGTAACTGGAGTACTCACAGTAGATATTGGATGAGTAGTAGAAGCTGTTGATGTATGGGGTGTGCTTGGAGTAGATGTAGTTACAGTTGTAGTTGTTATTGGAGAAGTTGTTGATGTTGTTGTATGAGAAGTTGAAGATGTGCTTGGAGTAGTTGTTGTGTGGGATGTAGATGAAGTATGTGTTGTCTCAGTTGTAGTTGTAACTGGAGTACTCACAGTAGATATTGGATGAGTAGTAGAAGTTGTTGATGTATGGGGTGTGCCTGGAGTAGATGTAGTTACAGTTGTAGTTGTTATTGGAGAAGTTGTTGATGTTGTTGTATGAGAAGTTGAAGTTGTGCTTGGAGTAGTTGTTGTGTGGGATGTGGATGAAGTATGTGTTGTCTCAGTTGTAGTTGTAACTGGAGTACTCACAGTAGATATTGGATGAGTAGTAGAAGTTGTTGATGTATGGGGTGTGCTTGGAGTAGATGTAGTTACAGTTGTAGTTGTTATTGGAGAAGTTGTTGATGTTGTTGTATGAGAAGTTGAAGTTGTGCTTGGAGTAGTTGTTGTGTGGGATGTGGACGAAGTATGTGTTGTCTCAGTTGTAGTTGTAACTGGAGTACTCACAGTAGATATTGGATGAGTAGTAGAAGTTGTTGATGTATGGGGTGTGCTTGGAGTAGATGTAGTTACAGTTGTAGTTGTTATTGGAGAAGTTGTTGATGTTGTTGTATGAGAAGTTGAAGATGTGCTTGGAGTAGTTGTTGTGTGGGATGTAGATGAAGTATGTGTTGTCTCAGTTGTAGTTGTAACTGGAGTACTCACAGTAGATATTGGATGAGTAGTAGAAGTTGATGATGTATGGGGTGTGCTTGGAGTGGATGTAGTTACAGTTGTAGTTGTTATTGGAGAAGTTGTTGATGTTGTTGTATGAGAAGTTGAAGTTGTGCTTGGAGTAGTTCTTGTGTGGGATGTGGATGAAGTATGTGTTGTTTCGGTTGAAGTTGTGACTGGAGAACTGCTTGTCAAGGTTGATGTTGGATGAGAAGTAGAAGGTGTTGTCGAGGATGTTGTTAATGTATGGGGTGTGCTTGGAGTAGATGTAGTTACAGTTGTAGTTGTTATTGGAGAAGTTGTTGATGTTGTTGTATGAGAAGTTGAAGTTGTGCTTGGAGTAGTTGTTGTGTGGGATGTGGATGAAGTATGTGTTGTCTCAGTTGTAGTTGTAACTGGAGTACTCACAGTAGATATTGGATGAGTAGTAGAAGTTGTTGATGTATGGGGTGTGCTTGGAGTAGATGTAGTTACAGTTGTAGTTGTTATTGGAGAAGTTGTTGATGTTGTTGTATGAGAAGTTGAAGATGTGCTTGGAGTAGTTGTTGTGTGGGATGTGGATGAAGTATATGTTGTTTCAGTTGAAGTTGTGACTGGAGAACTGCTTGTCACGGTTGATGTTAGATGAGTAGTAGAAGGTGTTGTTGAGGATGTTGTTAATGTATGGGGTGTGCTTGGAGTAGATGTAGTTACAGTTGTAGTTGTTATTGGAGAAGTTGTTGATGTTGTTGTGTGAGAAGTTGAAGTTGTGCTTGGAGTAGTTGTTGTGTGGGATGTGGATGAAGTATGTGTTGTTTCGGTTGAAGTTGTGACTGGAGAACTGCTTGTCAAGGTTGATGTTGGATGAGAAGTAGAAGGTGTTGTCGAGGATGTTGTTAATGTATGGGGTGTGCTTGGAGTAGATGTAGTTGTAGTTGTTATTGGAGAAGTTGTTGATGCTGTTGTATGAGAAGTTGAAGTTGTGCTTGGAGTAGTTGTTGTGTGGGATGTGGATGAAGTATGTGTTGTCTCAGTTGTAGTTGTAACTGGAGTACTCACAGTAGATATTGGATGAGTAGTAGAAGTTGTTGATGTATGGGGTGTGCTTGGAGTAGATGTAGTTACAGTTGTAGTTGTTATTGGAAAAGTTGTTGATGTTGTTGTATGAGAAGTTGAAGATGTGCTTGGAGTAGTTGTTGTGTGGGATGTGGATGAAGTATGTGTTGTCTCAGTTGTAGTTGTAACTGGAGTACTCACAGTAGATATTGGATGAGTAGTAGAAGTTGTTGATGTATGGGGTGTGCTTGGAGTAGATGTAGTTACAGTTGTAGTTGTTATTGGAGAAGTTGTTGATGTTGTTGTATGAGAAGTTGAAGTTGTGCTTGGAGTAGTTGTTGTGTGGGATGTGGATGAAGTATATGTTGTCTCAGTTGTAGTTGTAACTGGAGTACTCACAGTAGATATTGGATGAGTAGTAGAAGTTGTTGATGTATGGGGTGTGCTTGGAGTAGATGTAGTTACAGTTGTAGTTGTTATTGGAGAAGTTGTTGATGTTGTTGTATGAGAAGTTGAAGTTGTGCTTGGAGTAGTTGTTGTGAGGGGTGTGGATGAAGTATGTGGTGTTTCAGTTGAAGTTGTAACTGGAGTACTGATTGTCACGGTTGTTGTTGGATGAGAAGTAAAGGGTGCTGTTGAGGATGTTGTTAATGTATGGGGTGTGCTTGAAGTAGATGTAGTTGTAGTTGTTATTGGAGAACTTGTTGATGCTGTTGTATGAGAAGTTGAAGTTGTGCTTGGAGTAGTTGTTGTGTGGGATGTGGATGAAGTATGTGTTGTCTCAGTTGTAGTTGTAACTGGAGTACTCACAGTAGATATTGGATGAGTAGTGGAAGTTGTTGATGTTGTTGTGTGAGAAGTTGAAGTTGTGCTTGGAGTAGTTGTTGTGTGGGACGTGGATGAAGTATGTGTTGTTTCGGTTGAAGTTGTGACTGGAGAACTGCTTTTCAAGGTTGATGTTGGATGAGAAGTAGAAGGTGTTGTCGAGGATGTTGTTATTGTATGGGGTGTGCTTGGAGTGGATGTAGTTACAGTTGTAGTTGTTATTGGAGAAGTTGTTGATGTTGTTGTATGAGAAGTTGAAGTTGTGCTTGGAGTAGTTGTTGTGTGGGATGTGGATGAAGTATGTGTTGTCTCAGTTGTAGTTGTAACTGGAGTACTCACAGTAGATATTGGATGAGTAGTAGAAGTTGTTGATGTATGGGGTGTGCTTGGAGTAGATGTAGTTACGGTTGTAGTTGTTATAGGAGAAGTTGTTGATGTTGTTGTATGAGAAGTTGAAGTTGTGCTTGGAGTAGTTGTTGTGTGGGACGTGGATGAAGTATGTGTTGTTTCGGTTGAAGTTGTGACTGGAGAACTGCTTGTCAAGGTTGATGTTGGATGAGAAGTAGAAGGTGTTGTCGAGGATGTTGTTATTGTATGGGGTGTGCTTGGAGTAGATGTAGTTACAGTTGTAGTTGTTATTGGAGAAGTTGTTGATGTTGTTGTATGAGAAGTTGAAGTTGTGCTTGGAGTAGTTGTTGTGTGGGATGTGGATGAAGTATGTGTTGTCTCAGTTGTAGTTGTAACTGGAGTACTCACAGTAGATATTGGATGAGTAGTAGAAGTTGTTGATGTATGGGGTGTGCTTGGAGTAGATGTAGTTACGGTTGTAGTTGTTATAGGAGAAGTTGTTGATGTTGTTGTATGAGAAGTTGAAGTTGTGCTTGGAGTAGTTGTTGTGTGGGACGTGGATGAAGTATGTGTTGTTTCGGTTGAAGTTGTGACTGGAGAACTGCTTGTCAAGGTTGATGTTGGATGAGAAGTAGAAGGTGTTGTCGAGGATGTTGTTATTGTATGGGGTGTGCTTGGAGTGGATGTAGTTACAGTTGTAGTTGTTATTGGAGAAGTTGTTGATGTTGTTGTATGAGAAGTTGAAGTTGTGCTTGGAGTAGTTGTTGTGTGGGATGTGGATGAAGTATGTGTTGTCTCAGTTGTAGTTGTAACTGGAGTACTCACAGTAGATATTGGATGAGTAGTAGAAGTTGTTGATGTATGGGGTGTGCCTGGAGTAGATGTAGTTACAGTTGTAGTTGTTATTGGAGAAGTTGTTGATGTTGTTGTATGAGAAGTTGAAGTTGTGCTTGGAGTAGTTGTTGTGTGGGATGTGGATGAAGTATGTGTTGTCTCAGTTGTAGTTGTAACTGGAGTACTCACAGTAGATATTGGATGAGTAGTAGAAGTTGTTGATGTATGGGGTGTGATTGGAGTAGATGTAGTTACAGTTGTAGTTGTTATTGGAGAAGTTGTTGATGTTGTTGTATGAGAAGTTGAAGTTGTGCTTGGAGTAGTTGTTGTGTGGGATGTGGATGAAGTATGTGTTGTCTCAGTTGTAGTTGTAACTGGTGTACTCACAGTAGATATTGGATGAGTAGTAGAAGTTGTTGATGTATGGGGTGTGCTTGGAGTAGATGTAGTTACGGTTGTAGTTGTTATTGGAGAAGTTGTTGATGTTGTTGTATGAGAAGTTGAAGTTGTGCTTGGAGTAGTTGTTGTGAGGGGTGTGGATGAAGTATGTGGTGTTTCAGTTGAAGTTGTAACTGGAGTACTGCTTGTCACGGTTGTTGTTGGATGAGAAGTAAAGGGTGCTGTTGAGGATGTTGTTAATGTATGGGGTGTGCTTGAAGTAGATGTAGTTGTAGTTGTTATTGGAGAACCTGTTGATGCTGTTGTATGAGAAGTTGAAGTTGTGCTTGGAGCAGTTGTTGTGTGGGATGTGGATGAAGTATGTGTTGTTTCGGTTGAAGTTGTGACTGGAGAACTGCTTGTCAAGGTTGATGTTGGATGAGAAGTAGAAGGTGTTGTCGAGGATGTTGTTAATGTATGGGGTGTGCTTGGAGTAGATGTAGTTACAGTTGTAGTTGTTATTGGAGAAGTTGTTGATGTTGTTGTATGAGAAGTTGAAGTTGTGCTTGGAGTAGTTGTTGTGTGGGATGTGGATGAAGTATGTGTTGTCTCAGTTGTAGTTGTAACTGGAGTACTCACAGTAGATGTTGGATGAGTAGTAGAAGTTGTTGATGTATGGGGTGTGCTTGGAGTGGATGTAATTACAGTTGTAGTTGTTATTGGAGAAGTTGTTGATGTTGTTGTATGAGAAGTTGAAATTGTGCTTGGAGTAGTTGTTGTGTGGGATGTGGATGAAGTATGTGTTGTTTCAGTTGAAGTTGTAACTGGAGTACTGATTGTCACAGTTGATGTTGGATGAGTAGTAGAAGGTGTTGTCGAGGATGTTGTTAATGTATGGGGTGTGCTTGGAGTAGATGTAGTTACAGTTGTAGTTGTTATTGGAGAAGTTGTTGATGTTGTTGTATGAGAAGTTGAAGTTGTGCTTGGAGTAGTTGTTGTGAGGGGTGTGGATGAGGTATGTGGTGTTGAAGTTGTAACTGGAGTACTCACAGTAGATATTGGATGAGTAGTAGAAGTTGTTGATGTATGGGGTGTGCTTGGAGTGGATGTAGTTACAGTTGTAGTTGTTATTGGAGAAGTTGTTGATGTTGTTGTATGAGAAGTTGAAGTTGTGCTTGGAGTAGTTGTTGTGAGGGGTGTGGATGAGGTATGTGGTGTTGAAGTTGTAACTGGAGTACTGATTGTCACGGTTGATGTTGGATGAGTAGTAGAAGGTGTTGAGGATGTTGTTAATGTATGGGGTGTGCTTGGAGTAGATGTAGTTACAGTTGTAGTTGTTATTCGAGAAGTTGTTGATGTTGTTGTATGAGAAGTTGAAGTTGTGCTTGGAGTAGTTGCTGTGTGGGATGTGGATGAAGTATGTGTTGTCTCAGTTGTAGTTGTAACTGGTGTACTCACAGTAGATATTGGATGAGTAGTAGAAGTTGTTGATGTATGGGGTGTGCTTGGAGTGGATGTAGTTACGGTTGTAGTTGTTATTGGAGAAGTTGTTGATGTTGTTGTATGAGAAGTTGAAGTTGTGCTTGGAGTAGTTGTTGTGTGGGACGTGGATGAAGTATGTGTTGTTTCAGTTGAAGTTGTGACTGGAGAACTGCTTGTCAAGGTTGATGTTGGATGAGAAGTAGAAGGTGTTGTCGAGGATGTTGTTAATGTATGGGGTGTGCTTGGAGTAGATGTAGTTACAGTTGTAGTTGTTATTGGAGAAGTTGTTGATGTTGTTGTATGAGAAGTTGAAGTTGTGCTTGGAGTAGTTGTTGTGTGGGACGTGGATGAGGTATGTGTTGTTTCGGTTGAAGTTGTGACTGGAGAACTGCTTGTCAAGGTTGATATTGGATGAGTAGTAGAAGTTGTTGATGTATGGGGTGTGCTTGGAGTGGATGTAGTTACGGTTGTAGTTGTTATTGGAGAAGTTGTTGATGTTGTTGTATGAGAAGTTGAAGTTGTGCTTGGAGTAGTTGTTGTGTGGGACGTGGATGAGGTATGTGTTGTTTCGGTTGAAGTTGTGACTGGAGAACTGCTTGTCAAGGTTGATGTTGGATGAGAAGTAGAAGGTGTTGTCGAGGATGTTGTTAATGTATGGGGTGTGCTTGGAGTAGATGTAGTTACAGTTGTAGTTGTTATTGGAGAAGTTGTTGATGTTGTTGTATGAGAAGTTGAAGTTGTGCTTGGAGTAGTTGTTGTGTGGGATGTGGATGAAGTATGTGTTGTCTCAGTTGTAGTTGTAACTGGAGTACTCACAGTAGATGTTGGATGAGTAGTAGAAGTTGTTGATGTATGGGGTGTGCTTGGAGTGGATGTAATTACAGTTGTAGTTGTTATTGGAGAAGTTGTTGATGTTGTTGTATGAGAAGTTGAAATTGTGCTTGGAGTAGTTGTTGTGTGGGATGTGGATGAAGTATGTGTTGTTTCAGTTGAAGTTGTAACTGGAGTACTGATTGTCACAGTTGATGTTGGATGAGTAGTAGAAGGTGTTGTCGAGGATGTTGTTAATGTATGGGGTGTGCTTGGAGTAGATGTAGTTACAGTTGTAGTTGTTATTGGAGAAGTTGTTGATGTTGTTGTATGAGAAGTTGAAGTTGTGCTTGGAGTAGTTGTTGTGAGGGGTGTGGATGAGGTATGTGGTGTTGAAGTTGTAACTGGAGTACTCACAGTAGATATTGGATGAGTAGTAGAAGTTGTTGATGTATGGGGTGTGCTTGGAGTGGATGTAGTTACAGTTGTAGTTGTTATTGGAGAAGTTGTTGATGTTGTTGTATGAGAAGTTGAAGTTGTGCTTGGAGTAGTTGTTGTGTGGGATGTGGATGAAGTATGTGTTGTTTCAGTTGAAGTTGTGACTGGAGAACTGCTTGTCACGGTTGATGTTGGATGAGTAGTAGAAGGCGTTGTCAAGGATGTTGTTAATGTATCGGGTGTGCTTGGAGTAGATGTAGTTACAGTTGTAGTTGTTATTGGAGAAGTTGTTGATGTTGTTGTATGAGAAGTTGAAGTTGTGCTTGGAGTAGTTGTTGTGTGGGATGTGGATGAAGTATGTGTTGTTTCAGTTGAAGTTGTAACTGGAGAACTGCTTGTCACAGATGTTGGATTAGAAGTAGAAGGTGTTGTCGAGGATGTTGTTAATGTATGGGGTGTGCTTGGAGTAGATTTAGTTACAGTTGTAGTTGTTATTGGAGAAGTTGTTGATGTTGTTGTATGAGAAGTTGAAGTTGTGCTTGGAGTAGTTGTTGTGTGGGATGTGGATGAAGTATGTGTTGTCTCAGTTGTAGTTGTAACTGGAGTACTCACAGTAGATATTGGATGTGTAGTAGAAGTTGTAGATGTATGGGGTGTGCTTGGAGTAGATGTAGTTACAGTTGTAGTTGTTATTGGAGAGGTTGTTGATGTTGTTGTATGAGAAGTTGAAGTTGTGCTTGGAGTAGTTGTTGTGTGGGATGTGGATGAAGTATGTGTTGTTTCAGTTGAAGTTGTAACTGGAGTACTGCTTGTCACAGATGTTGGATTAGAAGTAGAAGGTGTTGTTGAGGATGTTGTTAATGTATGGGGTGTGCTTGGAGTAGATTTAGTTACAGTTGTAGTTGTTATTGGAGAAGTTGTTGATGTTGTTGTATGAGAAGTTGTGCTTGGAGTAGTTGTTGTGTGGGATGTGGATGAAGTATGTGTTGTCTCAGTTGTAGTTGTAACTGGAGTACTCACAGTAGATATTGGATGAGTAGTAGAAGTTGTAGATGTATGGGGTGTGCTTGGAGTAGATGTAGTTACAGTTGTAGTTGTTATTGGAGAAGTTGTTGTTGTAGCGGTTACAGTTGTAGTAGGTTCAGATGTAGTTGTTATTGACGTAGTTGTTTCTGGTAATGTTGTGGTTGTAGGGGGAGTAGAGGCTGTAATACAACAGGTAGGTGTAGTTGAGACTGTAGTAGTGGCTGTCACTGATGACGTTGTGGGAGAAGTTGTAGTTGGTGTTGGGGAAGTGGTTGAAGAATGGGTTGTGATTGGTGTGGATGTAGTTACAGTTGTAGTTGTTATTGGAGAAGTTATTGAAGTTGTGCTTGGAGTGGTTGTTGTGGAAGTGAATGAGGTGTGTGTTGTTTTAGTTGAAGTTGTAACTGTAGTACTGCTTGCCACGGTTGATGTTGGATGAGTAGTAGAAGGTATTGTTGAGGATGTTGTTAATGTATGGGGTGTGCTTGGAGTAGATGTAGTTACAGTTGTAGTTGTTATTGGAGAAGTTGTGCTTGGAGTGGTTGTTGTATGGGATGTGAATGGTGTATGTGTTGTTTCAGTTGAAGTTGGAACTGGAGTACTGATTGTCACTGTTGATGTTGTAGGATGAGTGGTGGAGGGAGTGCTTGGTGTTGTGACTGTTGATGTTGGAGTTTCATGGGCTGTAAGAGGAATTTGGAGTTAGAATATTATTTGTTTATATGGAACTGGAGTAACTTACTCTCATCCCTCAACATAAAATTTAGTTTCTCTCCTAAATTTCTTCCCATAATACTAAATCCCCCATAATACTAACATTTTACATTGGGCCGAATAAACTCGATATTTTACCAAACTCAAATGTTTGCTTATTTATTTCAAAATTTGAATATAAAAATTTCATTGATAAAACAGTAAAAAAGCATCAAATTTGTGTTCTACCCGACATTTTCACTGGGTCTACAAACCCTCAAAGAAATCTTTAAAAAACTTGAAGAGCTGAAATAGTAAAAATGCAAGTTTGCTTAGAACAACTCTCATTTACTAGTGATGAGCGACTCTGTCTTGTTTTGTGAAAAAAGATTAGTGAAAAAAAGAAATTGTTGTGCGAGTCATTTATTTGACCGTGGCAAATTTTGTCGCTAGTTTCACAAAATAATCAGCCAATGGCAAAGCACGGAAATTCGCCGGGAATCCATGCCTGCCACGCCCATCACCACCAATGACTTCTACATGGACCATCAAGCTTTTAGATGTTGAAGTTTAACATTCGAGTTTTCAGATTTTTTGTACTTAGTTAATAGCGAATCTTCAAGTTTTTTAAAATATAAATCGAATTTGGGAGTTTTTACGCAAAAAATGTGGGAATTTGGGAGTTTTTATGACAAAAAATGGAGCATTGATTAATCTCCCCCTTAGATATAAAATGAATGTAAAACTGCCACTTCCCATCATATGAAGACATTCTCGCCGGGTTGTGTTAAAGTACTTTTTTTCTGGCAGCAAAAACTGGGTATTTTTGTGCACTAAGTTAATATTAATATTATTACCTTACTAATAGCTGGATATTCACCTCCAGGGAGACCAAATTATACGTTGCACTGGTTTTAAAAAATATCCTACCTCTGCTGGTGAACGCCATGTTAGGTTAGGTTATCATGACTGATTTTCTAGGATTCCAGGCTCTTTATTCCATGATGGGCTTTTTTAATCATTTCTTACCTCATGTACCAGGTTTGTTTTATATAGAAAGACTTCAGATAGGAAGATGAAAGAAAATTACTTTAGGTAATAAAGTCCTGACATGCTGTAAATGAAACTGCACTATAGTGATAGGAAAATATCATAAAAATCCTTAGTGTTTTTTGGTTGCCCGGTCCCTGGCTCACAAGGTACCCATGACACTGGAAACCAACCCAACAGAGATGTCTATTTGAGTATTAGAGTAACAGGCAGCTAGGGTTGACACCTGTCTGGTTTTGACCCGGACAGCCCGGTTTTCGGACCGAGCAGGACTCACTAACATTGTTGCGGTGATCGGCCAATTGGCGATCACCACATCATAGCCCCGCCCCAGCAACAGCACGGCCCCACCTCTTCCCCAACCCCGTTACATCATGGCCTGCCTTTTCTTGGCCCCCTGTGACATCACCCCCGCCCCCTGCCTGGCAAAGAAAGCCGGCAGAGGTGGCAACCCTGACCTGCGCCTCCTAGGGTCCACCCGAAAACCTGACACCAATAGTAACTGTTAAATGTTATTAGTGCTGGAATTGTTTTGGATCCTGGAACTTTCTTTTTAGTAATGCCTGAATTGACAGATGAGAATTTTAATTTTGGAGTCCTAACAGCCCACATACCTTGTTAAATCTATTCCTATTGGCCTTAGTAAACTCCTGGAGTTCATATTCAGGGTTTTTTAATTGTGCAATTGGGATTTTAAGGTTCCTACAGTCCACATAGTTTTTTGATGAATTGATACACATTGGCCATTAAACTGTTAAGTGAACAGAAATAGCAAAATGGCTTTGCTTTAAAGTGGGCAAAACCAGAAAGTGCTGATGGGCGAGGCTTATTATAACAGTGGGTGTGGCTTATAATTCTGGGTGTGGATTATCGTCCTAAAAATTGCTTTACTTCTTGATCCTTTTTTGTTTTAGCTCTCTTGGCACGTGCTAATAAGGTAGAAATGCAGATGAAATGATATAGGAGAGGATAGGCTTGGCTGGGGCCCACCAACAGATATTTTGGCAGCCCAGTTCGATTCTGGTAACAGGGTTACATTTACCTTATGTTCCCAATTATATGTGCCTGTATGTGTTGCTGCACAAAACTGGGGTCTTAAAATTGATGGTTTTAAAGAGGTGAATGAGGGATAACATTTAGATCTTGTCATGTGATGTAGGTAATGTCCCCTATACACATTGTGCTAATATTTCCACTATGAGAATGGTGTGCAACTAAGGACCTGTTTTATATGCTTTGTGCTTAGCTTAGTTTGTAAATAGACATACACAGTAGGGAGAAAAACAAAGATTGATAATAAATAGGTAGATAACATTTGACTGCTATAGTATGTAAATAGATGGATAGGTAGATAAATAAAAAATGATATCTATATCGATAGACAGATATATAGATTGTTAAAAATTTATAGAAACAGAAATAGACAGGTCAAAAGATCGATAGGTAGACAGATAGATAGATATAAAGATAGATTCACATTGTTTATTTAAGTCTCTGGCATTTAAATAATTCCAAATAGATTGCAATCCACTAGTTGACTTAGGGCAAATGATCCATAGAAAATCTAAGAATTCAACAGAAAAAAATATTAAAAAGAATGGATAAAATGGGGAAAAGTCAAAACATTGTCTCAAAAGTGCAGGAGAATGTAGACAGTGACACTACTACTGTATATGTAATAAACTCCTATAGGTTAATACGCTACAGACAAGTGCTAGACTTGTGGAGCAGTGATATACTCAGGGCAGCATTTATAAATGCAGATAATAATATGGCTAGGCCCTAGGAAAATCAAATTAGCAAAGTCTTTCTCCACCATAAGCTACTTGGGAAAATCTACTTATACATTCCATAGATTCTTTCAGGTATTCTGTTTGTGATACCAACAGATCTGTGACGTACAGACAGAACCGTGGATCTCTTGACAATTACATATGGAAACTTAGTACTGGAATACTTGGAATCACTCTGCACTTTTGATTCTTTGTTTGATTTTTTCATGCCCTGTAAGCCTCACTTGTTAAGCTGTCTTGTGGTGCAAGGTACAGAATGGCCTAGTCCCTTAAATGGGCAGCATACCCCTTCTTCAACATGAGTTCAATGAATAGGGCTTGGGCTGAACATACTGTTTGCCTACTTTTTTGTTATTTCTTGATATAAATAGGGCAAATAGAGAAACTGAAGCTACTCCATGTTTACTCCTTGTATGGTAGATAGTTAGATTACCAGTTAACTACCCCTCCCTTCCCTTTTGCAACAGGGTCTGAATTAACCACAGTGGTAACTCTTGTGAATGAGATACAATACTGTATTGCCTTTTTGAGGTATACTAAATGCCACCAATCTTTGCAGCTTGCACATTGCCAAAGTGAGACTTCTTGGTCATGAAACACAATGGAAGTAAGATGTCCCATACAAAGGACATATACTTTGATTATAAGCAGGATTTATCTGCCATTTATTTAACTGTATCTGGATATCAAATATAACAGCAGAGCTTATAACGCTGCATTTCCTTTTTAAAATATGGTGACTGTAGCTAAGGTTGTGCTGTACAGCCCTGAAATGACCACTAGAGGTGCTGTTCAGTTGAGCTGCTGTGCCTCAGCAAAAATATTTTATAATTATCTAAGCTATGACCTCATAAATCTTGTATTCAAAAAAAAAAATAAGCAGATAATAAATCCTCCTTTTAATCAACAGTTGTGTTAAAGATCGAATTAATAATGGGCACTCTATTAGACAAGAACCCACATTTAATTCTGGCCAGATAGGTTATTGATAAACTTGGTTATAGACTGGCCATATCTGATCAATTATTGGGTTAAAAAAATAACACAATTAAAGGCAACAACACAAAGGTAATTAATAAAGGCAATTAAAATAACCATAGCATGCAACATTATCATACATTTTCAAAAACCAGAAAGTAACATTCCAAATTCTGAAGTATTAAAACTCATTCCAATTATTAACATATATTGATTATCATATATTCAATAACAGAGAATGTTTATCATAATTGAATCAATATATGCATATTTGCGTTGGCATGGATGGACAGGGTGGAGCAAATGGTGAGTAGAATGTTGACCATATCATTGTTATGGTTTTGCAAAATGTATGATAACACACAATTCTGACAATTGTCATTCTTACCATTAATAACATGGTGGGTGTTTCTTTAGCTGAAATATTGTGAACTCCAAACTTACCTGAGGTCCCCGATATACCTGTATGCTTGTTCCCACAACCAAGGTGCAAACTATCACCTCTACAGATGGCCAAATACACTTATGTTGAATGTCACATGACCAGCTAATGACCAACTAAACTAGACATACTCCATTCCTATTCCCAAGCACGGGCACCCTTATCCCCACTCTTGTTGCTCAATTATATCTTGATTTTTGTGGTTCTGCAACTCTAAACTAATTCCAGCCAACCCTGGATTCATGGACATGTACACATAGGGGCCCATTTACTAACCCACGAAGGGCCGAATGCGTCCGATTGCGTTTTTTTTGTAATGATCGGTATTTGGCGATTTTTCGGAAAATTATCGCGACTTTCTCGTTGCCATTCCGAATGTTGCACAAAATCTGGCGATTTTTTCGTAGGGTTAAAACTTGCGCGATAAGTCTCGCCTTTTTCGTAGCCATTCCGAAAGTTGCGCAAAATGTTGCGATTTTTTCGTAGCGTTCGGATTTATTCAAGCTTCAGTATGGTGACTTTTCTTGGGCCAGGTTGGAGCCCGCCGCTTACGAGCGCTCAATACGAAAAAGTCGCGACAAGATATGAGCGAATCGTAATGGCTACGAAAAACTCGCGTTTTTTCGCGCAAATCGTATTGGTAATGAAAAAGTCATGACAATTTCCAAAAAGTCGTAAAGGCGCCGAAAAAATCGCAAAAAATACGAAAAAGTTGCTAAATGTTCGTTTTCCAATCGGAATTTTTCCAATTCGGATTCGAATTCGTGTCTTAGTAAATCAGCCCCATAGTATAATATAGACAATGATATTTTGAGAAAATAGTATTGGTCTTCATTTCTATTTTGTTTTTGTGGTTTTTAGGTCCTCTCTTAGTCATCTTCCAGTCCAGTCACTTATACCACTTGCTGGTTGGTAGTTTAAGTGGAAACATAGGAATCAGGTAAGTTTAAATTGTCTAAGAGAAAGCTGCAAAAAAAGTTCAACAAATCTAAATCCACAAATACTGAAGATCAAGTGCCAATTTCTTAGAATCCCACTGTCTATAGTTTTCTAGAAAATTAGGGGCACATTTACTAAGCCACGAACGGGCCGAATGCGTCCGATTGCGTTTTTTTCGTAATGATCGGTATTTTGCGATTTTTTCGGAAAAATGTCGCAACTTTTTCGTTACTAATACGATTTGTGCGAAAAAACGCGAGTTTTTCGTAGCCATTCCGAAAGTTGCAAAAAGTTGCGTTTTTTTCGTAGCGTTAAAACTTGCGCGAAACGTCGCACCTTTTAAGTTTTAACGCTACGAAAAAGGCGCAACTTTTCGCGCAAGTTTTAACGCTACGAAAAAATCGGGCGATTTTGCGCAACTTTCGGAATGGCTACGAAAAACTCGAGTTTTTTCGCGCAAATCGTATTGGTAACGAAAAAGTCGTAAAGACGCCGAAAAAATCGCAAAAAATACGAAAAAGTCGCAAAATGTTCGTTTTCAAATCGGAATTTTTCCAATTCGGTTCAGATTCGTGTCTTAGTAAATGTGCCCCTTAGTGTTAGAAAAAGTGAAAATGCACACATCATGCACAGGGCTTGGCCAGCTTAGTCTTTATTGACTATTTAGCCCTATGAGGGACTGCTACATGGTCATATCAGAATCCAAAGGAATTGCATTAGAGTTGGTCACTTAGAAGTTACATTTATATTCAGATGACCAATACCAGTACACATAGCGGATCACTGATCAGCTTGGAGTCTGGGGCTGCACATTTGTAGCACAGGGCCACATGCAATAAATGCAATTGGTTCATCCAAATGTATGAATAACCAATTACTAACCAGCTTCAGTCCATCAAGGTGTAGCTGCAAATTTAAACACAAGGAGATGATTTTTTTTCTGACAGGAACACTTGAAATATGCTGGCATGTTTGTATGTAGGAAATGCTCTTAAAACACATGGGTACTTACTTGTTATTGTGACTGGTGGGCTGGATGAAACTGAAATAAATCAACAGATAAACAGTATTAAATGTAAGTATGCATTCAATACACCTATTGTCAGATGAATGAAGCTTACATTTTGAACACAGATGTTTTAATAAACTCTCAAAAAATATATAACACTCCAAAAATAAAATATTAATCAATCATCTAAAACAGTGCTGTCCAACTTCTGTTGTACCGAGGGCCGGAATTTTACCGACCTACGTGGTGGAGGGCCGATAATGGAAGCCAGTTTTGACCACTCCCCTTTTTGAAACCGCACCCACTTGAAACCACACCCATGTTATCACATGACCATACCCATATTAATGGTTGTAGTACAGCAAAAACCTCCCATACTCTGCCTGCCCTACCCTGCCTGTGTGTGTGCCATACTCTGCCTGCCCTACCCTGCCTTTGTGTGTGCCATACTCTGCCTTCCCTACCCTGCCTGTGTGTGCCATACTCTGCCTGCCCTACCCTGCCTGCATGCCATACTTTCACTGTGTGTGCCATTCTTGGCTGGTTTGTGCCATACTTGGCCTGTGTGTGCAATACTCTGCCTGCCCTACCCTGCCTGTGTGTGCCATACTCTGCCTTCCCTACCCTGCCTGTGTGTCCATACTCTGCTTGCCCTATGCTGCCTGTGTGTATGGCACACACAGGCATCCTACAGTGACACAATGCTGGCACTGCTCCTACAGTCTGCACAATAACTATATATTAAAAAACTTTTTAATTGCAGTACCACCTCAGTATATGTTCTTTTTGTAGTATGCAGGGATTATTTGTGGGTTTCTACTGCTCCTGAGGTGTGAACAGGGGAACAATGGGGGTGATTACAGCCTGAGCCTGAGGTGTGAACACTGCAGGGGGTGAACAATGCAGAGATTAAAAGGTGTGAACAACACAGGGGATTACATATTTAAACAATACAGCCTGATTACAGCCTGAATCTGAGGTGAGAACCATGCAGGGGGGCAGTTAATCACAGTACTGATACCATTTAAAGTTTACACAAGAGTAAGCCATCAAAGCAGCCAGATAGGTGGGGGGCCACACAGAGGTGGGTCTGCGGGCCGCCAGTTGGACAGCACTGATCTAAAACACTGATCCCCAACCAGCTGCTTGTGAGCAATAACAACAAATAAAGCCCCTGTAAGCTGATAGTGTGCATAGAGGCCCCTAATAGCCAATCACAGCCCTTATTTGGCTCCTCCATGAACTTTTATGATGCTTGTGTTGCTCCCCAAGTCTTTTTACATTTGACTGTGGCTCACGAGTAAGAAAGGTTGGGG
Source organism: Xenopus tropicalis (assembly GCF_000004195.4). NCBI lineage: Eukaryota > Metazoa > Chordata > Amphibia > Anura > Pipidae > Xenopus > Xenopus tropicalis. The sequence continues at coordinate 30,627,310 of NC_030680.2, read as the reverse complement.
ATCCCTGATCTAAAACATAGCAGCCCCGCGCCTCTTGGCCTTATGCGTGCCCCTATGGCACTTAATCATAGGCAGTAATGAATCTCAGATATGGATCAGTACTTAAAAGCATTAACCCCACACACCAATTAGAAACATCCAATGCCAGCAGTGACCACTGTGATAACACAAAATAGTACAACTGCTTTTTTACACATACAATAGCAACAGGGACACTAGAATAATATGGAAATTCCCCGGCATTTAAACCCTTGAGGGCAGTAAAGTCACAGACATCCTATCACAGTGGTTCCATTGAACTTATTCAGTTAGGATCACCTGTACTATGCTCAAGGGTTTAAAAACTTGCCATGTTAAGCACAAAAATAACATATTAAAAATGTTATAATCAACAGTCCAACACTGCATAAGTTGCAGTTGCTGATGTTGGTACTTCCATGGAAATACAGTGTAAAAGGAGGCCCTGTACTTACAGTAACACCTGCCTTAGGTAAATAGAAATTTCAGGGCTCCCCTGCACCTTGTGTCCCCCCGCACTCCCTTGCTTGCCTATTCATAGGATGCTGATTTGGGTACCACTTTTTGCCCCTCCGTATTAAGCACTGCTAAAAGCATAGAGCATTCACTGTCACATTAGGCTCAACTCTTTGCTTTCCATACTAGAAGAGTGAAGAGTTGCATCTCAAGGTGCAAGAAGTAAGGTACAATGTGCAAAAAACATGAAACCCAGCCATTGTTTATAAGCCCTTCAGTTTTAAAAAAGATGCCATTTACCTGATGTTGCAGTTGCTGATGATGATACTGGAGTTGTCACTGGTGTGGAAACTAGAAAGGAAGGGGAACATTAAAAACAAAAAGTAGCCTTACTCCCAGCCTTTTATTTGGTGGTTTGGTAGAAGACTTGTTAAGCATAAAGAATAACATATATAAAATGTTATCATGACTTCCATTAACAGTCAAGCTCAAGTTCATACATTTAAAGTAAATAATCTTGCAATTTCCTATAATGGCATGAAAATGCTGATGTGAATTTAGCAGTGAGATTCACATTATAATTGCTTATGCTGGTGTTGCCCTGTGATTTCCATTGGGGCAAGGAAGGGGGATAGGAATTCTGACACCACATTTTTAGGGAAAGACATGGCGGGCAAAATTCTAAGCAGGCAAATTGTTCCATGATATTTAGATTATGTAGCTGTGAGTGACATGAATGTTGGAATGGTTGGTCATGTATAGAGCCTATGTTACAAAGTCATTTTCAATGGAGTTTAGCAGAAAGTCTATTCTTGTCATCCACAAACACACAATTCACTTGTGTTTTATTAAGACTTTAGGTGGGTAATTTAGCAATTCTATGGCCATAAGGTAAGGAAGCCCTCATGTAAGGCTCAACTCTAGTAGCATCTCAGGGTGCAAAAAGTGGAGTAAGGTACAATGTGCAAAAATGATTGAACCTTTTAACCCGCCATGATTTATGAGAAGAAGATGTCATTTACCTGATGTTGTAGTTACTGATGTTGATACTGGAGTTGTCCCTGGGGTGGAAACTAGAAAGTAAGGGGAACAATTCTAATTCAAATTATATTAAGATTTAAGAGGGCCTATTTACCAATGCTACAGCCATAGGCAGATGGAAAGTTCCCCCGCACCATACTCAAGAGTTACACCTCAGGGCACAAGAAGGTACAAAGTGCAAAAAACATGACACTTTACGTCCCACCATAGTAATTGAATCTTTGGGTTTTTAAGAAGATGTAATTTACCTGTTGTTGCAGTTGCTGATGTTGGTACTGGAGTTGTCCCTGGTGTGGAAACTAGAAAAAAAGTGAAACATTAAAAAAGCAACTCTACTTACAATCTAGTAAGTGTCCTGCCTATTTACCATTGCTACACCCATAGGCAGATGGAAAGTTCAGGGCTCCCCCACACCGTACTCAAGAGTTACACCTCAGGGCGTGAGAAGTGTAACAAGGTACAAAGTGAAACTTTACATCTCAACATCTCATCATAGTAAATGAATCCTCAGGTTTTTAAGAAGATGTCATTTACCTGTTGTTGCAGTTGCTGATGTTGGTACTGGAGTTGTCCCTGGTGTGGAAACTAGAAAAAAAGTGGAACATTAAAAAAGGAACCCTACTTATAATCATGTGGAAGTTTGTAACTAGGAAGGCGTTTCATGGTTAGCATAAAGAATAAGATTTAAACTGTTATAATGACTTCCAGTAACCATCCTACATTCCATAAGTTGACAAAGGAGGGCAATAGGCATTCTAATAACACATTTTATAGCTGCCAAAACACCTGAAATCACCCATGTGTCGTTGCTCTAGGGATCTAAGAAGCTCATTTGTTCAATCACATACAGAGCCTTTGTAGCAATGACATTTACATAGGAGTCTAATTGCTTTAGTGACATCATCAAACATAAAATTCACTGATATTATAATAAAATCTAACAGGGCCTATTTACCAATGCTACAGCCATAGGCAGATGGAAAGTACAGGGCTCCCCCACACCATACTCAAGAGTTACACCTCAGGGCGCGAGAAGTGTAACATGGTACAAAGTGCAAAAAACATGACACTTAGGGGCACATTTACTAACCCACGAACGGGGCGAATGCGTCCGATTGCGTTTTTTTCGTAATGATCGGTAATTTTGCGATTTTTTCGTATTTTTTGCGATTTTTTCGGCGTCTTTACGATTTTTGCGTAAAAACGCAAGTTTTTCGTAGCCATTACGAAAGTTGCGCAAAGTCGCGATTTTTTCGTAGCGTTAAAACTTGCGCGAAACGTCGCGCCTTTTAAGTTTTAACGCTACGAAAAAGGCGCGACTTTGCGCGCAAGTGTTAACGCTACGAAAAAATCTCGACTTTGTGCAACTTTCATAATGGCTACGAAAAACTCGCGTTTTTACGCAAAAATCGTAAAGACGCCGAAAAAAACGCAAAAAATACAAAAAAGTCGCAAAATGTTCGTTTCCAATCGGAATTTTTCCAATTCGGTTTGAAATCGTGTCTTAGTAAATCAGCCCCTTTATGTCCCACCATAGTAAATGAACCCTCAGGTTTTTAAGAAGATGTCATTTACCTGTTGTTGCAGTTGCTGATGTTGGTACTGGAGTTGTCCCTGGTGTGGAAACTAGAAGGAAGAGGAACATTAAAAACACAAAAAAGCAGTCCTACTCCTAACCCTTAATTTGGAGGTGTGTTAGAAGACTTTCCATGTTTAGCATAAACATATAGCTGTCAAAACACCTAAAATCACCCAAGTGCCATTGCTTTAAAGATAGAATAATAAAAAGGTAATTTGTTCAAAGTTATTCTAGTTTTTATTGCATTTAGTGCCATGAATGTTGGAAGGTTTGGTTTCAGTTATTTACAGGCCTTTGTAGCAATGTCATTTTAAAAGGAGTCTAAATGAAATTATATTAAGATTTAAGAGGGCCTATTTACCAATGCTACAGCCATAGGCAGATGGAAAGTTCCCCCGCACCATACTCAAGAGTTACACCTCAGGGTGCAAGAAGAATACACTTTACGTCCCACCATAGTAAAGGAATCCTCGGGTTTTTAAGAAGATTTTACCTGTTGTTGCAGTTGCTGATGTTGGTACTGGAGTTGTCCCTGGTGTGGTAACTAGAAAAAAGTGGAACATTAAAAAGGGAACCCTACTTACAATCATGTGGAAGTTTGTAGGAAGAAGTTTCATGTTTAGCATAAAGAATAACGTATAAAAATGTTATAATGACTTCCAGTAGCCATCCTACGTTACATAAGTTGACAAAGGAGGGCAATAGGCATTCTAATAACACATTTTATAGCTGCCAAAACACCTGAAATCACCCATGTGTCATTACTCTAGGGATTTAAGAAGCTCATTTGTTTAAGGTATTTCTTACAGTGAGTGCCATCAATGATAGAAGGTTCAATCTCAATCACATACAGAGCCTTTGTAGCAATGTCATTTACATAGGAGTCCAATTGTTTTAGTGACATCAAGCATAAAATTCACAGATATTATATTAAGACATAAGAGGGCCTATTTACCAATGCTACACCCATAGGCAGATGCAACATACAGGGCTCCCCCGCACCATACTCAAGACTTACACCTCAGGGCGCTAGAAGTGGAACAAGGTACAAGTGCAAAACACATGACACTTTATGTCCCACCATAGTAAGTGAACCCTTTTAAGAAGATGTCATTTACCTGTTGTTGCAGTTGCTGATGTTGGTACTGGAGTTGTCGCTGGTGTGGAAACTAGAAAGGAAGAGAAACATTAAAAAAACAAAAGGGAACCCTACTCCTAACCATTTATTTGGAGGTTTTAATATATGTCTTGACATAGTTACATAGGGTTGAAAAAAGACCAGAGTCCATCAAGTAAACCCAGCACTCACAACCTATACTTACCTATCTATACACTCACATACAGACCCATACTGACCTATCTATACACTCACATACAGACCCATACTGACCTATCTATACACTCACATACAGACCCATACTGACCTATCTATACACTCACATACATAAACTATATATACAAACACTAATACTAACTGTAGATATTAGTATCACAATAGCCTTAGATATTCTGATTGTTCAAGAACTCATCCAGGCCCCTCTTATAGGCACTAACAGAATCTGCCATTGCCACATCAGTAGGAAGGGCATTCCCCAACCTCACTGCCCTCACTGTGAAAAACCCCGTACACTGCTTCAAATGGAAGCTCCGTTCCTCTAATCTAAAGGGGGGTCTCTGGTGGGTTGATCGTTTTTATGGGAAAAAATAACACCCCCTATCTGCCTATAATCCCCTTACTTCCCTTTCAGGGGTAGTTCATGCACAGTGTGTCACCCCAGGCAAGGTACCTCTATGTATGTGCACCTTGGGTGATGCACTCTGCCATAGGTCTGCACTGGACATGGGAACTTTGTAATCATTGTTTGCAGTCTTCATATCAATTATGTAATGACTTCATTTTTACAAAAAAAACTATAAACGTAGATTCTTCAAACACACATATACATAGATACACACATATAAACACACAAGTAACACACAAGTACTGTTATTTCAGGCTTTTAAAACTGAGCCGATGAAAGATGAAGGAAGGCAAAATGTACCTGATGTTCCTGAAGTAGATGGCTCTATTGTTGTTGTTGAATGTTCAACTGGAAAGGAACAAGAGAGTTTATTGGTGAGTCTTCACAGGACAAGATAATGGTACTTAGAAAATACAATTTATGGCCCTAGGCAATCATTAAAAAATAAAATGACAATAATGAAAAAAAAAAAATACAAAACTCCTCCCACGCATGCACACTTGATGGACCTGAATTCCCTTAAATAATGAAAATTAATTTGCTGAGTAGGCAATACTGTACTCAGTATACCTTATATCTTGCACTGTTGAGATGTAAGAAGATTAAGATTCTATCTGTTCTGCTAAACCAATGGTTCTGTATGTCTAGTTGGGAAAAAAGTAATTTGCATGTCTCCACCCATAATGACTTGAGTAAAGGGTAAAACCACTCATTTTGGGGTTTACTCCAATACCTTCTACTTCAAGAATAGAACAGTGGGGACTAAGACTACTCTTTTTAGCTCTTCTCACTTCTTTTCAGACTTAGAAGTATACAGAAATCCTATGTGTATTTCTCAAGCCCCATTCTTGCTGCTAATGGTCTTCAAACTTAAAAGTCTCTCGATGAGTATATAATCATATGCAGGCAAAGGCAAATGCACAAATACATAGTTACACAGTTAAAGGCACAAATAATTAAAATAAAAGGTGGGCATACTACTACTGTTCAGTCTTTACAATTTGAAAGTTATACACTATAAGGCCATGATCCCCAACCAGTGGCTCTTGACCAACCTGTCCCTCACCACCCCCTTTGATGTTGCTCCCAGTGACCTGCTATAAGGGTTGCATTCCTTTTAATTCAAAATGAATACACTGCTTTGTATGTATAAGGACATGGCAACTTACCACATGGCAAGCAAGTATTTTGTTCTGGGTCAAAGTATTTATCGGGTCCACACTGGTAGCAACCTACATAGAAAGATAGAGTTGAACCAAAACCATAAATAAAATCTTGCCAAGTACAATACTTTTGTAATTTCCATTTATACTCAAAATATTGTCTATAGAAACAGACAGAGAGAAACAGTGGGCTGATGTTTTAGGGTAGGTTGTAATGAGAGAGGGGATATGGCTTAAAGCGGACCTGTCACCCTAAGAAATAAGTCCAAATTATTTTCTATATTGTTAGTTGAGCAAAATAAACTTCACTTACTCTATATAAATAATATAAATCTTGTTTCCTTCCGTCTTGGAATTACTCAATCAAAGCAAGCAGGCAGGCACCATTTTGTGGGCACTGTTATTAAGGCAAGCTTTGTATCATGCCAAAATCTTGTTTATGTGATAGAATGGGGGACCTGATGCCCATGCCCATGCACTGGCTACACAGTTAGATAAGGAGGAGGGAGGGGAGAAGTGAGATGTGCAGTGACATCTAGGTAGTGCTGAATGGAAAGCTAAAGTTACTGTCTGCCCCGCCTCTATGCCTAAGGCATAGAGGCGGGGCAAGCACTATATGATTGACAGCTGTGATTTTTAAATGCCTTTATATTGGGTTTGGATGTGTTAATATAAAAATGAATTTGGGTTTCATGTTTAATTTGAACAGGACTTTTATTATACAGATTTTGATGTCTGGGTGACAGGTCCACTTTAATGATATTGGACTTTTATCAGAAGAAAATAAAGCTCCTGACAACTGACTGCTATACATTAAATTAGACATAACTTCAGAGAGGAATATGATAAACTGCCTTAGCATAGAAAATAACCTTTATTAAGGAGAAGGAAGATGAATACTTTGTAAATGTTATCTTTTAGTATTTAATTGGGTGTAGAATAACACTGGGAACTGCTGAGCTTCCACCCAGCCAACTTATTTTGTAACCTCTTTAGCAGGTGGTACAGTTCCGTACCTTCAAAGTTTTGGTGTGGGTAGGCCTGGAGAGCAAAAGGGCACTGGCAAGGCTGGTAATGCCACGTGCAGTTAACATCAGGACTGTAGACATATCCATCCCCTGTAGAAACGTGTGTGTTCTTGTAGTCACAATAAACCGCTGGAAGACACAAGGAGGAACATGCTGACTGACACTACATTACTCAATATGGAATAACTTCATTAATAATAATAATTATGGAGCGTTGGAGGTTTATTAATATTAACATAACCACCACGTTAGAGATAGACAGTTTGCGTTACATATGACACAGATTTTTAATCTAGGGGGCACATTTACAAAAGCACGAACGCTCCGAGCGTATTTTCGCCGATTTTTTCGAGCGTCCGCACGACTTTTTCGTACGGCACACGACTTTTTCGTATGGCGCACAACTTTTTCGGACGTTTTCACGAAAAAATCGTAAAGGTTTTACCACTGTTTACAATTGTTCGGTACGGAAATTTCGGGACATTCGGATCCCCAATACGATATTATCGTGACTAATACGATTTTTTCGTAAGCATTTTCGTGATATATGCGATCTTCCGAAATTTTCGTTTCCAATACGATTTTTTCCCATTCATGATTCGGATTCATGGATTAGTAAATGTGCCCCTAGGTGTTGGACTGTTAAGGATAGGTCTCTATAGCCAGAAGTGAAGAACATTTCTGTTCCAGACATCTGTAAATAACCAATTTACTCACATTACACAATAATTGTAATTATATAACTGCTTTGGGTTCCTTAAAAGCCTCAGGGAGCAGTGTTTATTTAAAAAGAAATAAATAAAATGTAGAAAACTTACGGCAGAAATCTGGTGTTCTCCAGTCAACGCAAACGCCAGCAGCCAGGCAAGCTTTGGCATAGGCCTGTACGGCATCACACATGCAGGTACAATCCCCTCCTGTATCGCAGCCACATGCATCATTCACACAGGATTCATAGTATAACTGACTGTTCACCTGAAAATGGGATAGACAGAAACTGAGTGGCAGCCTGCATAAGAACTGAGAACAAGGCAATGTGCATTGTGTTGTAGACCACATCTAAATAACCAATACCTGTTATTAGCAGCCTTTTTATTATCGTGCTGCACTATGGCAATACGAATTTGGGGTCCTTACTCTATTGTCTCACATCATTGGCGGCTCTCTTACTTTGTAGTCACGTTTAATACATCAGCTGTACATGCCAATTGAAATTGGTAAGGCTATCCCTCCGATCTGTAATAAATAGCACCAATTCTGCCCAGGCGTAGTAACCCAAAGCAACCCATAAGATGCCAGGTTTTTAACAGGTGGCCAGTAAGTGCTGCCTGGGTTTCCATACCTGGGGATATATTAATTTTTTCACTATTCCTTCTGTCTCCTTATGTATTTTGTTGATAATGGGGTATTTCAATTTTTTGCATGTGTATCAGTCAATGTTTTTTTTTTAGTAACCTTCATAGTACCCTAGCAGGGACCTTGCACCAACTGTGTTTAATTTATAATAACTATTTCTGTTTGTGTTTATGCCTTGTAAAGCACTGCACACATTTGTGTTGCTATTTAAATAAATAATTACAAAACAAATATATATATATATACATAGTGGACTTTTAATGACAAAATCAGTCTTACCACTTTGTGGCAGGCATCAAACGTTTGGCTGTTTATAATGGAGCACGAGCTTGTGGCCCAGGGCTTGCGGTGCGGATTTGCATCACACGGGCTCACTATTAATCTGACATTATTGCACATTGGACTTTCCTTCCATGAATTGATGAAGTCCAGAGCATTGGAGGTGACATACTTGCTTCGTGTCTGGTAGTCATCCTTTACGTTGCCATTATAATTCCCACACAGGCCACAGACAGATTGCTGAATGATTGCAAAGAGAATTTTAGCAGTAGTTCTGTAACATGCTAAACATACTGTTGCACTGGAAACAAAAGGGCTGATTCGTCAAATATCAACATAGGGTATCCTGAAGGTTTTCCCTAATTTTATAAAACTTTCCTGACTGTCGGAAACATATTCCTGACATCAAATATTTTTAATAAACCGGTCTATTTATCAAACCAGATACCCATGCCAATTTGCTTTGCACTCCATTCTGATGTATTGGGTGCTAGTGCCCGGTGTTGGAAGTGTGTGTTACTGCTGGAACAGTGCTGCGTACTAGCATCAGTCTGAATTCTTCTATCCGAAGTTTAACTAATTGATTATGCACTGAAAATAAAAATGGCTGGGATTCAAAGGATCAGCCCCTAAGTTACATTTTAGCTGTGATCGTCTGGAAGCAGATACAGATGGCTCTTGGCTTATTGCATATTGTAAAGTATGATTATTTATAGTAATATTAGGCATAAATATCTAGTTATATCTTATTTGTGCAAATCCAGATACAAGAAGCCACTAGAGGGGGCTATGGGGCAAAATGTGATTTGGTTTTATTTAAGATAAAGGCATATCTGGCAAAAGTGACTGGTTATCATAAAGACCCAGGAAAGCAGGAAAAACTGCAACTCCCTAAATGTAACTGTAAGGCTAGAATTTATTTGATATTATGGGAAAACATTGTTGGGTTTTATGGGTAATTATGAGTAAATTCTGAAATACTGTATATTTTTCTAATACAACTAATCTAGCCCATAGCCTATATAAAAAATAGACCAAAGAACCATGCCTAGCACAGATATTTCCTTATTAAACACAATGGAGCAAGAACATTCAAAATGAAGTGTTTTTGAAAGACAACACAATGTGATTGAAGGGGACAGATCCTTATGCAATATTAGTTTTACCCATCAGAGAAACTTACCTTGCCAAGCTTGAAAACCTTGATGAATACATTCATATCTTTATTCCACAGAATGGAGATCTTGAACTTATGGGGTATGGTGATCACAAATTCAATGAAGAGAGTGTTGTTTAGCACTTTAATATCGTTAACTCCTGTTACCGTGTATTTTTCATCAAACATTTTCAAGGTAGTGTCCTGCCCAACATAAAAGTTACCTTTAATTATTTTATGTATAATGAACCTAATATTAATATGTAACCGGAGGGAAACTGTCTGTTTCATTTCATGAAATATTGGATGGAACATTAAGGTCTAGAAATGTTTTCTCACCCCAATGAATGCAGTGATTGCCCTCGAGCAGGTAACACCAGTTGTGCCACAGACTACATTCTCTGACACTATCTTGAATGAAGACAAAGAGTTGTTGACCCCACATCCATCCTAGAGAAAAAAAAGAGAGAGTTAGTCAATCATGCTCATGTGGGTATGTGCTGTGGATTATGCCACAACTATGTGACTGAGCCACTATGAACAAACATCTGATTAAAAGAATAATAACTGTACCGTCACTAGGGTATATTCACAGTTTCCTTCAAACACAAATTGTTGGCCATCAAAGGTTTTGATGTGACTCTCTCCGTACAACACACACGTGGATGCACAGTTTAGATTCGCCTCACAGTTCCAGTGGCCTCCATTACATGTGCTGGAATAAGGAGGGAAGAATACAGCAGGTGGGTTCTGGTGTCCATATGTAAAGTGCATCTATTACTGTGATCCCCAACCAGTGGCTTGTGAGCAACATGTCGCTCCCAACCCTCTTTGATGTTGCCCCCAGTGGTATCAAATTAGGTGCCCACTTTTACATTTCTGGCTTGGAGGCAAGTTTTGGAAGCACAGAGACACATTTTAACTCCTAGCAGAGCCTCCTGCCTGAACAAACTGACATTCACCCAAAACACCTCCCTAACGGGTGTTCAGATTGGGCCCCCAGCTTATGCTTTTTGATAAGTATCCCAAAACAGTTTATCTAAACCTTAGCCTTTGGACCAAATGAACTAGGAATCTAGAAGATCTACTTATCTAGAATATCTAGAGAAATCATTCAGGACCAATGCCTCTTCTTCTGGATATTGGTCCACCAATTAGCTTCTCTCCAGTCCAGCACAGCTCTCAGATTATACCTTAGGCCACCTTGTATTGGGTTATACTGGTTATCTGACATGAATCCAAGTGATTGTATTGGATCTATGCTTTTGCTGAAGCACATGAGTGAGAATACTGTATTTGGCCTATATTATGGCATGTAATACATGGTGTTTTGCACCCACATAACTACTTCTTACCAGCTCTGGCATTCACTCTGCATAGTGTCTCCTGTCTTATAGATCTCGCCCCCAAATTCACATGAACAATCAGTTTGATTAACACAGTTGCCATCCAAGTCTTCATATGTACCAGAAGGGCAAACACATCCACTTACACACTTGGTGGGAATCTATGGAAACACAGCAACATGCTTTGTTACAGCAATTTGAGCCTAGCCAGCACTAAATAACTCATAATAATGATGTTTATTCTGTCTTTTTGCACAAATGAGTTTATTTGAAGGCAGTTGTGGTGCATCTGGCCTTATGTCTCAGACTAGATACTTACACAGCTAATGCCTGTGGCCAGGAGTTGGCATGTAGGGGCACAGGCGGCTCCGTACTTATCTGTCAGGGAATCACACGTCTTCATCATCTTAGGAGCAGGACAACTTTCTTTAGGAGAGAAGACAATAAAATAGTAAGTACAGAGAAGCAACTGAAATGATTACTTAATGTATGCGCTAGCATCAGTATTGTACCTTGTGCCGCTTGTAGAAACCCAATGCAGTTCAGTGACCCTGATGAACATATGCTACATGGAAAAAAAAACAAAGCAGAAAAATGAAGTTACTGATAGGCAACATAATATATAAACATATTTAATTGCAGATCTCTATGACAATAAATCTAATAAAACAACCCACACGTTTTTACATAAAGGCTGTTTAATGGATTTTTTTTTATGAATATACTTTTCTAGTAGTATATACCGTTAGATAATCCGATATAGGAACATACTAACGTCAGTCCTAAAACTCTGTGCTTGCACACAAAATAAGGGCACACGTACTAAGCTACTAAGAACAGACAGAGCTGTGTCTTTCACATTCACACTTCCTGTTAGTTAGAACATGCATTATTTCCTGTCAGCTGATCAATAAGTCACACTTAAATGTCACAAAATGGTGGTAAAATATGTAAAGAAGCAATATTTACTGATACTATGTAGGTCTCTTATTTCTCTCTTGTACTGTTATGAAGGTATTCCTTTGTGGCCTATGGCACAGTAGGAAGCATGCATTTTCCACTGTAAATGACTAGTATTTAATTTATATATTTCTATCTGTTCTCATTCCCAGTAAATAAGCAAGGCATACATTCCACCAATGCAGCTGTCTTACCATGTGAGGCCATTATATGTGGTTTGTTGTTGGGGCAAGAGAATTGTATTAGCATCCAGGTAACAAGGGCAACTCTCTTTTCGTACACACATATTTTTGTTATCCAGATAGAATCCTGTGGGACAATTGCAGCCTTCCACGGGGATGTCATTAGGGTAGCATTCCAGTTCTTTGTTTGACAGGGATAGGCAGGTTCGACCACAAGAGGTGGTGTTATAGCTGTAAGTCTGATTGCCAGGGCACTGCACAGCTGGAACAGAACACAACCATTTTATCTTTATGCGGAAAATGCAGCACCAATAGCAGAACTAACTGGGACCAGTTGTGAATAGTTACCTCTCAAGAAATGAGTGAAGGCAAAAACACAATAGGCTAGGATTACTGATTTATGTGACAAGAACCCAACACTTTTCCTTTTGGAGAATTTGGGGGAGATTTATTAAGACACGAACGCTCCGAGCGTATTTTCGTTGATTTTTTTGCGCTTGCGCAACTTTTTCGTACGCCTGCACAACTTTTTCATGCGCTTGTGCAAAAAATTCGGAAAGGTTTTGCCGCTGTTTACAAATTTTCGGTATGAAAATTTTGTGACTTTCGGATCGCCAATACGATATTATAGTGACTAATACGATTTTTTCATAAGCTTTTTCATGACATTTGCGATCTTCAGAAATTATCGTATCCAATCCGAATTTTTCCCATTTGGGATTCGAACTCGTGTATTAATGAATCGGCCCCTAAGTGTACCTTGCAAAAAAGGTTTTTCATTGATTTGCATCTTCTGCCATTCTTTCTCTTTAACGACTGTAGTTTATTGTATAATAGTCCACCTAAGTTAGTAAAACTTGGAAATGAACTATCTATATATGAACCAGGCTCACTCTTTCTAAAAATTACATACATTGGGCCAGATTCAATTCAGGGACAAAAAGTTATATCATGGTTTATCACATGAAAACTTATGAACTAGATTCAATTTGAGGAGAAAAAATGTTTCTCCAAATTTTTTCCCATAGGCTTCAATGGAGTTTTCACGTGATAAACCTTGATACGTTTTTCTTAATGGAATTGCATCTCAAATTCAATCTCATCCGCGAGTTTTTTATGTGAGACTAGGACTGTAATATAAAAATAATTTAGTCCTAGAACCATAACATCACAACTATTAAAAAAGTTATTAAGTCATACTTAAATAAACATGCTAAAGTGGATACTTACTACAGTTGGTGCTTTCTCTCCAGTTCTGTAGAATGACCCCTTTAGCAGCACAGGCCCGAGCATAAGAAGCCATGGCAGAACAGATGAAGTTATTGGTCTCTTGGTAATTGCAAGCTTCATAGACACATTTCTGAAAGACAAGAGTTAAACCTATAGTGCCAATGTTTTCTAGCAATTACTTTGCTCGAGCTTGTAGGCCCAGGTCTCACAATAGCCTTGTTCTACCTTGAATACATGAGGTAGTGACACATGGTGATAAAAATATATTTTCCCAAACAGGAATTGCTCTAGCAGCCATTTTAGGAGCATTGGCACTCATTATTGGAAAACAATAATTTGTTTAAGTTTCACTTGAAAGTGGGTGAAATAGAAAACAATGAGGGATTAACTTCTCCTTAAAACTGGGTGAAGTCTTCACAGGACTCAATGGTACTCGGCAGATCAAACCTGCCAATTTTTTTTTTTCAAAAAAAGTTAACTAAACATTAATAAATCACAAATTTTGGGAGTTATTTTTGGAAAACCCGAATTTTTCTTGGAAATTTTTTGAAAAACTCAAATTTTTCGAGAAACAATATCAGAAAAATCGAGTACTTGCAAAAACTCGTTTGTAAATCTTTAAAATATCTAGAAGTGAAAATTGACTTTATCTCAAAATTCCTTTTTTTTATTATTATTATGTATGATTTCTGAAATATTTAACTATTTGTTCAGCAGCTCTCGAGCTTGGAATTTTAGCAGGTATGTGGTTGCTAGGGTCCAAATTACCATAGTAACCAAACTGTGGTGTGAGTGAGACAATGGAATATGAATAACTCTTCGGCCATTATTTTCTTCAGACTGTGGAGTTACTTCTGTGGGACTTTGGAACTGCCTTTTTGCTATTTTACTTCTTAGAAGGATTTGTCGCTGTGTGATGTCATTGGACTTTACAAAAATAAAGTGCTGGAATGCTACACGGTTTCTCTCCAGTGTTTGAGCCTACACTTGTTAAGTCATTTTCATGACAGGAGGGGGCCTCAATAGAAAGATAAGTAATGAAATATAACAATACAATTGTAGCCTTACCAAGCTATAGTTTTGTTTTTGCTTGTGGGGTCAGTGACCCCTATTAAAAAGCTTGAAAGAGTTGGAAAAATACGGCAAATAATTCAAAGACTATAAGAAAAAAAATAAAGACCAAATGAAAGCACTGCTCATTCTATAACATACTATTCAATTGCTGACCATGGCAAAGTACATGGATAGTATGCCAACAAATGCTGCACCGCAGGCTAGTACACCATGCATCACATTTGACTGGTTAACAGCATCCAGCTAACTGGATTTTTTGCAGAGCTTAAGCAATAGCAAATAGAACCACAATCAGATATCGATTGGGAGGGCCCTATTTTGATCACAAGATTGGCAAACAATGCATTTACCATATGTATCAGGAGCATATCAATTCTGTGGCTTTTACCGTGTAATATTGATCCAGGTTTACAAGGGCACTGCAGGCTGCAAATGGGCTGTTGCTGTTCATCAGTGCAGAGCAATGACTTTTTGCATAGTTTTCTATAAGAAACAAAAAACTCTGCTTATTGATAATATAAGAATTATAATAACACAGTTACAACAAACAATAATCCCGAAACATCAGGAAGAGATCTAAACCAAGGGAACAAACAGACATTCTGGCCACTCTTACCATTGGAGTAACTCAAGGAGCAAGGATTAACATCACTGTTTTGTGCTGGAAGGCAATTTGAAGCTGCTTTCCATGAATCCACAAATATTGGTATTGTTCCTTCTATAACCCCGGAGCTGGACATGAAGTCATCCATCGTCTCACCATTAAAGTTACCGCATAGACCTGAATACCGAGCATCAAAAATAAAATTAATGTTTATGGCATCCAGCTTGGGACTGAGCGATTTCTGTGCTGTTTACCTTCTGCTGGTTACTACCTAAGGCTTTATGATGTGTAGTGGTTACTACTATCTGTATAATAATGCACTTAGTAGCTAACACTAACCCTAATGTGATTATGACATTATGATACATATGGGCCAGTCAGTTTTTCTCCATATTGTTGATGGATCTGCAATAAAGCTGGAGTGTCCAGTTTTACTTTATTTGTGTTTGCTGGTTGTATTCATCCGAATAAAGTATTGGCTTGGTGAAGTGCCATGAATTGTTCTAATCCTTGCCAACTCTTGCTACATATCATGGGGATTTTGAACTCTTACGAACAGTCAAAGATTTTCAGTTTTTCTTGGCAAATATCTGTAGATGGATCCTTTTATGTATGTGTGTCAAGCAGTTACCTTTGGTGGTGCCAAAATAGCTTCTACTCATCTTAATGTAGACATTAAGGACTGGGGCTCTATGGATCACAATCTCTAGGCCAAACTTTGTGGAAAGGGCAAAGTTTGTAGAGGACACTCTGATCACATTGACCTCCTCTGTAAATAAAACACAAATTAAGCCTTTAGTAACCTATTACTTTAGTATCTTTTATGTAGATACTAAAACAAGACATTGTTACTCTAAATACTTCCCAAAACATTTCACTTACCACTATTAAAAGGCAGCTGCTTAATCTGGCTATCCACAGTAATGTGATCTTCCTTGGACATTACTATAGCTCCCTGAAAGACATAGACAAGTGTTACAGTGACTGGAATATATAGTAATTAAATGCACTGTGTGGAACAAGGGGCCATAATGGTGGAATTGAATTGAATTGAAATTTTGATCTCTCTGCTTCCTAGTCTTTGTAATTCAAATAGAAAAGGTCTGGTGTATAGTGTAGCGAACATGACCATCTGGACGCAACTGTATATAGAACTTTCCATAGTAGGGACAACTCATTTGATTGTACAAATCTGTGCCAGTATATACATTTGTACAAATTAAATCAGAGGGTTTAGTGAGAAGAAAAAAATTCCAATATATATGCGTTATCAAAATATAGAGAAATGTGCAGAGTGCAGCCCTGTAAGGCACAAGAGCTCCATTACTCCTTGCAAATATTGTCTAAATTGTCTAAATGACACATAAGCTAAGGAGAATAGCAGGGGACACTCTAATGCTACCCTATCTGCTACCCTATCTGCATGGAGCACTAAACTGAGTGAGGCACAAGTTGCAGAGCCTTTCAAAGTTGGGTTACTTCAACTTGAACTTTGGTTGAGGAGAAACTTGTAGAAGGGTAAACAAACCTCCTGGATAAGGTTGAACTAGGGGAGATATTAAATTTGGAGTTGAGGATTAACTGTGGAACTAGGAAAAGATGTTTTGTGGGCAATATAATCATTATTGCCATTTGTCATTATAGTCATTGTTAAGATCTCATGGTAAAGGAAAAACCACCCAGAGACAGAAAACAAACTGGAATTAGATTACTATGGGGTCAAACACAAAAGTATCAGCAGTATCAGCCACAAACAATTGTTACCCAGCAGCCAACAACTTTCCAAAACACTTTCCTGTCCTCCAGTTGTTGGATAGAGGGTGCTGTATGGCTGGGGCTCATCTACTTCTGCCACCCCATTCCCTATAAAGCTACCTAATGTTTACCTAAAGTAAGATCACCAAGGTCTGGGATTCAAAATAGATTCTGGCATTTCTAGTACACAGAGGCCCAAACAACCCCCACCAGCCCTATGGCATCATACAGCAGCCCCTCTGGCATTTGCCAGAATCCACAAATTGTCAATTTGGGCCTGCTAGGGATGTTGTAATAAGAACACACTGACACCAGCATGGATCCTATGAGATGATGGAACTTATTTAGTGGCATAACTATATATTTTAGCAGTAAAAAGCATTTCTGTTGCTAAACCGAGTTGTAGCCAGAGCTCATTTATACTCACTGTTGATGCTGTATAGATGATACTTTCCAAGCAGGTTTCAGTGCTGCTTGTGCCGCACTTTTCAAATGTCGCCATGATAGTCCATTGGTTGTCTGGATTTCGGTTCTGTTTTAAAAAGTGAAAATTGCTTCATATTAGATACCAGACACATTTACAGGCAGGTAGAAACATTTGCAAATGGGTAACAGTACAAAAATAACCCAGTGTAGCCACCCACTTTGAGAAAATAAAGGTTTTGGGAGGAACTTAATTTCTCTGTTTAGGTTATAGCTGTACAGTGTTTTCCTAATCCAGGTAAAAGTAACATGCAGGAAGCGAATACAATTACTCTGCTTTTACCATGTTCTTATTCACAGGCTAACTTAGCCTCAAACAGAGTTATCTTTAGGGGGTGCTATTTATGGTAAGTGTTCTGGGCCATGAATATAGTGGGGCCCCTTAGAACAGCACTTATAGGTCACATTGGGAAATTTTAGGTTTCAAAGGGCACTGTTGTACTTCAAATCTCAGTACAGCTACCAATACACAATGCCGAAGGGCTATAGGCTGGAAAGTCCACCTTATATATAGGCAATAGGCGTCAGGCTGCAAAAGCACAACAGGAAATTATTAATACTATATAGATTGTAAACTCTTATGGGCAGGGGCCTAAAACTGTATAATTTATAACTTTACCCGTTTGGGTTTATGCCTTGTAAAGCACTGTGTATGGTTGTGGTGCTATATAAATAAATATATACAAAATATGGTGTGTTTTTGCCTAAGATACCACAAAACAATATTAACAGAAATATACATAAAATGTCTGATAAGAAAAAAAATAAGAAAATCAGATATACTGTAGATGGTTTCTACGTCTAATAAGATGCTTATATAATAGGTTTTGCATATTTCTGAGTGTAATGACGACCCTTAAGTCAATCATCAAGTGACTTACAGTGACGAGGATGTAGACACAGTCTCCATGGAACCGATACATATTTGTGTCAAATGTTGTAACAAATGATCCCCCTTCTAAAGAGCATCTCCCAGGACAAGGGGTGCTGGTGCAGCTCCACTGGCCCATATGGCATTTGCTATAAATTTTAAAAACAGAGAGCATTTTGTCAGAGACTGTTGCTACTTATGGTGCCATGTTCCTGGTTTTGCAAATGGTCAGCAATCATGACCTCCGCCATATTTTTGGGAATTAATAATTTTTTTGAATTATCAAGACTTGACTCAAATAGATTAATGCACATTCCTACCTATAATTTCATTATAACAAAGTGGGACTGATTTATCAAAGTGTGAACTAGAGCTCACCAAAGAAACATTCACCCACTTTCTATGCATTCCTATATGATTTGTAGAAGCATAGTTATCAATCAAGTTCACCACTCAGTGGTTAAACCCTATGATTTATACCCAATTACATTCAGCATATCAGGAACAATGTCTTTGGAAGTCATGATAGAGCCATTTTCTGTATAAATCATACCCATATTTATGCTATAGTTCATAGGTATCAGGTCAGACCTGATTCCACTAACTTCTATGATGATTAGGTTTTCTTGGTGAAGCCAGAAATTGAAGTGTGTTACAGCCCACCTGAAGTTCCTGCACTCAAATTCAAACTCTAACTTTCAGGCACTGCTATAGAGGTACATTTGCTATTAAAATCCACCCCCCCCCCACAACAGGTCATTGGAGGGTTTCTTGAAGATGTCCATGTGGTGTTAAAGGGGTAGTTCAACTTAAAATGCACATTGATAGTGTAGACATTGATATTCTGAGACAATTTGGAAATGGTCTTCAGTTTTTGTGTTTTTTGTAGTTTTTTTTTTAATAATGCATGTTTCTTGATCAGCAAAACCCTAGCAGCCAGGCATTGATCTGGATGAGAGATTTTAATATGAATAGTTGAGGCCTTAGTAGAAACGTAAGTTAAAAAAAGGTACCAATAACAATAAAATTGTAGCTTCACAGATAAAAAGTTTTTGGCTGCCAGGGTCAGTGACCCCCATTTTGAAAGCTGGAAAAACACAGAAGAGAAGGGCAGATAATTCCAAAATGATAAAAATAAATAATGAAAATCAACTGCCAAGTTGATAGGAATAGGTCATTCGATAATATACTAAATATTAGTTAAAAAGTGAAGCAATCCTGTTGTGATGTAGATTACCAGACAGAGGGCCATTTTTTTTAGCCTTTTTTGTAGCAAATCAGCCTGCCACTAACCTATTTGCGTATTGGTGGAGAAACCTGGCATGCTTTTTCGTTTAACTCATATCTAGCTCACTATGGACTTCAAATTACATTTTAAGTACAGGTATAGGACCTGTTATCCAGAATGCTCGGGACCAAGGGTATTCCGGATAAGGGGTCTTTCCGTAATTTGGATCTCCATATCTTAAATCTACTAAAAAATTAATAAAACATTATTTAAACCCAATAGGATTGTTTTGCATCCAATAAGGATTACTTATATCTTAGTTGAGATCAATTACAATGTACTGTTTTATTACTACAGAGAAAAAGGAAATCAGTTTTGAAATTCTGAATTATTTGATTAAAATGGATTCTATGCGAGATGGGCTTTCTGTAATTCGGAGCTTTCTGGATAATGGGTTTCCGGATAAGGGATCCCATACCTGTATAATAAAAAGGCATTTATAGTATTCAAGAGAAATTAATTAGTAAGTACCTAAATAAAAGCAAATATCTGATTGGTTGCTATAGGTTACTAGGAGTAGGACTGACGCCAGCTTTGCTACATATACCCCTGAGCAGTACAGAATATGACATTTTTAGTTTTGCAATATATTAAATATCTATCTATGATAATATCATAGCTTTACTCTAATACATGTCTTGAAACTAAAGAATGTTTTTGTCTGCCAGCAGCATATACGGTTCACAGGCAATGGAGTGATTATGGGAAGTCATTGTTAGCTGCCAGGAAGAGTAGTTTGGCTAGTTATGTCACAATAAGCCCTGAAATGACATCCTTACAAACCAGGAAGTTGTTCACATAATGGCATATTGTGAAATCATGAGATAAGCTGCTATAGAAACCCACACTGGACAGAATGGCTAAATGGCTAATTGGCTAATTGGCTGGGAAAAGTTTTATTTGTCAACCTGCTGAAGGACGTAAAGCTTCCATGAGTCAATCACTTGGGCCTTTGTTGGAACAACTGAGGTCTCAATATTTATAATACGATTCTAGGGATTGCAACAGTATTTACACTAAAGAGAAAATAATAGACTGCAGATCCTTTTGTGACAGAAGTTCCGGCCTGGGACCTTGCAGAATGTACAGTTATAATGACATCATTATTTTGTGTGTAATGAGCTTGTAATATATGGATAATGTTGTGCAGTTCAGAAATAGCTATAATGATCCTGAGTGTCTATACTGTGGGAATGTGCATGCTAGAAATTGAAAGTGGGGCCATATAACTAATTATCATTTCAGCCTTTGAGAATAGTAAAGAATAAATGCTCCTGGTATGGCTTGGATAGTACAGGCAATGTACATTGTCATATAGGTTATGAAACACCAAAACCAGAAGGGAAACTATTTATTGGACTGGTGGGGGCTGTTTGGGTCTCTGTGTACCTGAAATGCCAGAGGGACTCCTGTAAGATGCCATAGACAGTCACTATTTATTGGGCCTGTGGGGGCTGTTTGGGCCTCTGTGTACATGAAATGTCAGGGTCTAGTTTGAATCACAGTCGGGGCCTGAGGGCAACTCAGATGGAAAAGGGTATAGAGGGTTTTACTTATTATTAGATATTATTCTCATTGAATTGGGTTTCTCTACACCTCAGAATAAAGAGGCGATTTATGTATAAATAGTAGCAAGAGGGAATCATACAGTAAACTCCCTGGTGCCTTATTTACTATTATAACTTTCTAGAAGATGCATGAGCATCACTTGAGTTAAGAATAAAAGGAGGAGATACAGTAAGTATTTATTTTTTTTTATGGGGAACGCTGAAAACTTGGAACATTCTCTTTTGGATGGAGTAGTACTGGTAGATAATATGTTGAGTAACTCTAAAGCTAATAATATTATTACTTCTTGGGGGAGATGTATCAATCTTCGCGTATACATTTTTTTTCATAATTCGAGTTTAAAAAAACTCAAATGTGAATTATGGTTCAAAAACTCGAATGCCTGGTATTTCAATGAAAAAAACCCCAGAAAAGTCAAATGCAAAAATTTTGTGAAAAAAAAAAAGTTTGTGAGTTTCTGTAGAAGTCAATTGGAGTTGTCCTAGGCAAGCCATATTTGCAATTTGAGATATTCGAGTTTGGAAACTCGAAAATTCTACGTATTTGAGTTTTTTTGTTTAAATGAATTTTTCCTTATTAATATATAAGTGAGCATTCAATATGCAAGTTTATTTGATTTAGAAAAACCAACTTGAATTCACAAACTCGAAAAATTGATAAATAAGCCAATTGATAAACTGCTGATATTGAAAATGGTCAGGTTGACATTTAGGAGCCTGGGGGGTAATTTTATTCTATTTGAGGAAAATTTTAGACAGCTATAAATGCAGTTTATTCACCTTCTTCCAGGCCATTTACAAGGTAGAGAAGGCTTATTTTAGCCAAAGGTTAAATCAGAGGGACGTATGGTTTTTTAAAACCTCAATTACCGTATCACTCATTTCTTCAGATTATTTGCCCCTACTCACCAGTCACTGCAGTCAGATTTAATTCTTTCCCCTGGGTAGTACCGTTTTCCATTGACAACACAGGGACATTGGCTGACAGGAACACAGGTGAGATTTTTTGAGAGGTCATCGAGAACGGTGCCTGTCAGAGGAGAATAAGAAGTTTCACGCCAACTGGAACTCTTCTATATATTAATGCAACCTGCTATTCTGTTATAACCTTAATGGTTATTATATATAATGCTGAAGGGTAATAAGTAATTCATTAAGATGGCAATCCTTAAGCTTATTTTTTTAACATTTGCCTGGAGCACACTGAGCATGGGCAGTGTCACTGACACTCAAACGATAGACTATCAGGATCCAAGATGGCAAACTTATGTGGACGACGTTAAAGCTATGGATTATTACTGCTATAGGGCTGCTGAACCTCTTCATACTGTGAGTTCAGTATATAACATTTGTAGATGTATTCATATTTAGGGTTTAATACTCCTAAACATCTGTGTATAAAGGAATTGGTATAATTACAGTATGCAACAGTATCCCTAATCTCTATAGAGACACAGGTATGGGACCTGTTATTGAGAATGCTCAGGACCTGGGATTTTCCAAATAAGGGATCTTTCCGTAATTTGGATCTCCCTAACTTAAGTATACTTAATATCATTTAAACTTTAATTAATCTCAATAGGATTGTTTTGCCTCCAGTAAGGATTAGTTATATCTAAGTTAGGATCAAGTACAAGGTACTGTTTTATTATTACAGAGAAAAAGGAAATCATTTTTCAAAAATGTAAATTATTTACTTATAATGGAGTCTATGGGAGATGGCCTTCTTGTAATCCAGAGCTTTCTGGATAACTGGTTTCTGGCAGTGCAGTAATTTTGTTCTTTTACCTAACTCTACAAACTTTAAAGATAGTTCCATGCATACAGAGTTATTATAGTTAGCACTCACAGCAAAGTGCCTATAAAAGCTAAGTGCCCTGTAGTAGGGTCTGTTATACCTCAAACTGTTGATGTACTGTATATGCGTAATTGAGCTAATATATGTTGTTTTGGTTAATATAACGTATTTATTAGAATATATATATATATATATATATATATATATATATATATATATATATATATATATAAAATTCTTGCTATTGTTACCTGGTGGGCAAAAGCATCCATGTACACAGTGTGATGAGCAGGTGTAGGTAGGATTAGAGCAAGTGGGGCTGCAAGGTGCTGCACACTCTCTGTATATCTGGTTGGCGGGACAAGCTTCCAAGGCTAGAAGATAAAACAGAAAGGATAATAATTTCTGATTATTTGCCAGCTATGGGCATTTTGGTGCTCTGATGTATGTGTTCAGCAGGGGGAAATATAACAAAAATAGAAATGGTTGCTAATATTTAGCACAATCTTATTTATCATAACTACAAATTTTCCATTCAAGCTAAAGGCTACAATGGGGATAATGAGTGAGAAGAATTCCAGTTGCCTTTGTTATACTGTACCTTGAAAGGTCCTGATAGGTAAAAGGCAAGGAAACAGTATTATGTTGTGAAATATAGCAACTTAAAAGTCTGCTAAGTAGCTGAAGCCAGTTTGCTGCAACTGATATGTTTAATTGGAAGAAAAAAAGACTATTCTCGGTGTGTGGTAAATGCCATGATGTATGATTCACAGATCCCTTAAGTGGATCATTGGCATCAAGTCAATGGGCAGCTAACAAGCTTCCAAGCTGAGGTGGAAGGAAGTACTGAATAACAGTATTGCTACAATTATACAGAATTCAGGTTCCAATCATGTAGACCAGTGATCCCCAACCGGTGGCTTGTGAGCAACATGTTGCCTGAAAGCAGATGCTTAATTTTAAAATCCTGGTAAAAACCAAGTGACCTGCCAAACAGAACCTCCTGAAGTCTGTCAGTCCACATAAGGACTACCAAATGCCAATCACAAAGCATATTTGACACCCCAGGAACTATTTTTTATGCTTGTGTTGCTCCTCAACTCTTTTCACATTTGAATGTGGCTCTCAGGTAAAAAAAATGAGGACCTCTGTTATAGTCCCTGGGGGACCATCTCCATTGTCTGGGCATGTCTCTACAGAGTATATTTAACCTGAATCTGTGGCCCTCCAGCCATGTAGTGGTGCTTAGAGAAGGATTTTACCAGTATCTGGCAAACCCAAGATGGATCATTTGACAGTGTCCCAGGGCTGCACTGAAATATTACTTACGACAGAGCTGTTTGGTCCTCCAATTATTGATGGGCTGGTTGCACATGGCGCACCTCATGGAATACTGTGCAAGGGTTGCACAAACACAACTTGCATCACCAGGTCGGGCACAGCTTTGCATGTCCAGCTGGCACAGTTTCAGGAAAGGAATTCTGGACACCGAACAGGAAGAGGAGACTTTCTTCAGAAGAGAGTAGCACTCCTCGGTCTAAAGGAAGAGCATTTAGATTTCAAAAATTGGTTAAAAAACACTATATGGATCTTATTTTTCTCTTTGTTCAAGTTTCATATGCTGAATAGTTTAGGGGCAGGCCCAGACTGGCAATCTGTGGATTCTGGCAAATGCCAGAGGGGCTGCTGTAAGATGCCATAGACAGTCACTATTTAGTGGGGAAGTTTATTAATAAAGGTAAAGATAATGAACTTCAAGAGAGAAGGGAACTACAAGATGTCACTCTATTTCCCAAGCGCATTCCCACCCTTGTCCTTCAGGGGTGGGAATGCACTTGGGCTTTTGGTTTTATAAATACTTTTGTAAATGGCACAATATAAAGAATACTTACATAGCTTTTTTTAGGTGCAGTTTTGCCTGGGGGCACTTGAAAGGGGCATGTTACACCAGGGTCGTCAATTTGGTGCAAATTAGCAAACTGGTATGGCATTGCTAACTTTCCTGAAAAACAAAGGAAATGATTGTTAGCGGAAGTAGAATGAGTTAATATAGTCGTTTGTCCTGCCACATGCTTTTCCTTATTGTTAAGCTGCCAAAGCTCAGGCAATTTACAATTAGCAATGTTTGTGGTTTGTTTTGGATGCCAGTTTGAATGTCAAGATACAAATTATCCATCATTTCCCAAATATATGAAATATGGGAATTCAAAAGAAAGCATTTATCAAAATGGTTAAAGTGAAACCAAGGTAGTAAGTGCACTATTATTAACATGTATTTATAAAACGCCAACATATTCTGTAGCATTGTACAATAAATGGGTGTATATATTAAACATATAGAAAAATATTTGAAAGCAACCAATGACCAAGAGGTAAAGAGAGGTCTGCTCAAAAGAGCTTACAATCTATAAGAATATTGTAATCCTAGTGGCCAATTGGTCAAAATGCCCCTGTTTGCTTTGCAACGGGCAGAACTTTTCCCCTATATCTTTAAAAGCTGTGCAGTTGTGTATGTATGAATGTTACAACAGTGACTTACCATCCACCATAAAGTCATCCTTGGGGATACCATTATAGTTTCCACAGAGTCCACATATTCTGTTCATAAATCTCTGGTCCACTTCCACCTGTTATAAATATGTATATATACATGAAATAATATGATATGATATTAGAGCTGATCAATACATGGAGGGCTGTGAAACATTCCATGTAATAACCACATAGCAAACTCTTGTGTGTTTTATGATTTGTTACAAGGTTGCCCCCAAATCCAGCAACTTCATTTTTTTATGTTTGTAATAAATCAATGTATATTGATTTAATACAATTATTATATAATATGATATATACTGTATATATATATATATATATAATGTGTTGTAGATTCTCTTTTGACCCTTTCCCATTCCCATCTCACCATGAGATTGCCATCGGTGCTCCATGTTACTATGAGCTCAAAATCCTTTTGTTTAGCGTACAGCCTGGTCACAGCTCCGGTTTTGGTAATTTCAATGCCATTTGCTGTGTAGGGCAAAGCAATTGTCCTAAAATAAAAAAAATGGATTAGAGATACTGTATACCCCATTCTATAAGGGCAGAGGCACATAGGGAGATTAGTTACCCTTGGTTAAATC
Source organism: Xenopus tropicalis (assembly GCF_000004195.4). Lineage (NCBI taxonomy): Eukaryota > Metazoa > Chordata > Amphibia > Anura > Pipidae > Xenopus > Xenopus tropicalis. Next base: position 30,601,196 of record NC_030680.2, on the reverse strand, counting down.
TTGGCTACCACAGGCAACTAGTCTCCCCGAAATGTCTTCCCACTGGGAATTGCCAGTAGGAAGGTATATGTGGCACTTTGCTTTCTGAAGTTGCTTAAAGTTCAGGTAACTTCAGGAGACTTTGGCAAATGAAGCACCGGTTATGCCTTTCCACTGTTGATTTACTTTATTGCTGGTGGGAAAGCAGTTTGGCAATATTAGCCATCCGCAGTAGCCAAGATTTATCCACAGGTGACTAATCTCCTCATGCGCCATTGCCCTAAAGGGTCATCATCCACTCTATGTATTATTGTATATTATATTATTATTACAAATGGGGTGTTAACTTGTTACTATATGACAAAGACAAGAGGTTCTCTGCACTCACCCATTATCAATATGCTAAGGACATTAAGACATTTTGTGCATTAAGCTACCAAAAAATGCTTTTCTGATACTTGCCCACTCCCTATTAGGGATGCACTGAATCCAGTATGTTGGGATTCACATGAACCCAGAATCCTTTGTGAAAGATTTGGCTGAATACCGAATTGAATCTGAATAAGGAAGAGTTAAAAAGAAATTTTCAACTTCCTTTTTTATGTGACAAATGTCACGTGATTTTAACAATTCAGATTGGACGGGAGCATGGATTCGTCAAAAATCCAATGCCTGCTGAAAGAGGCCAAATCTTGGGCGAATCCTGAACCGAATCCTGGATTCAATGATTTCCAACTCCCTATTCTTTCCATCTTTTGCTGAGCCTTATTTCGAATGTTCCCTCTCTCCATATGGCAATACATTTTCTGGCTCTACTCAAAATACTTAGCCAGAGGTTGATATTAATGGTTTAAAGCAAAATTTTGTTTATCTGTCCCTATGTATGACCAGGCAAAGACAACATTACAGGGATCTATCCATGTTACCTTTAACAGGCCTAATGGCACTCACCTTCCCAGTACTACAGTTGTGCTCCCTTGGACCACTACATTGATGAGGCCGATTTGAATGATGATTCGGGTTATGCTGGCCCCCCCTGACCTCTGCACTTGGATGTTGAACTCTGGGGTGGTACTTTGACAGACAGTTGCTAAAACATAGTTGCAAGACCCGCTGAACTGATAGAGGTCATTGTCAAAGGTAAAGAAGTGATTGGCTCCCCATGTGGAGCAGATTCCTTTGTCAGAGCCTGAAGATTGCACAGACAATAACAGTGTTAAAAAAAAAACCACTGGTTTGGTAAATATAGTGAAATAACATGTGGTTTTAAACATATTTGATTGTCAGACTTTTTCATTTCAAGACCCTTCTTTTTCTCTGTAATAATAAAACAGTACCTTGTAATTGATCCCAACTAAGATATAATTACCCCTTATTGGGGGCAGAACAGCCCTATTGGGTTTATTTAATGGTTAAATGATTCCCTTTTCTCTGTAGTAATAAAACAGTACCTGTACTTGATCCCAACTAAGATATAATTACCCCTTATTGGGGGCAGAACAGCCCTATTGGGTTTATTTAATGGTTAAATGATTCCCTTTTCTCTGTAATAATAAAACAGTACCTGTACTTGATCCCAACTAAGATATAATTACCCCTTATTGGGGGCAGAACAGCCCTATTGGGTTTATTTAATGGTTAAATGATTCCCTTTTCTCTGTAATAATAAAACAGTACCTGTACTTGATCCCAACTAAGATATAATTACCCCTTATTGGGGGCAGAACAGTCCTATTGGGTTTATTTAATGGTTAAATGATTCCCTTTTCTCTGTAATAATAAAACAGTACCTGTACTTGATCCCAACTAAGATATAATTACCCCTTATTGGGGGCAGAACAGCCCTATTGGGTTTATTTAATGGTTAAATGATTCCCTTTTCTCTGTAATAATAAAACAGTACCTGTACTTGATCCCAACTAAGATATAAATAATCCTTATTGGAGGCAAAACAATCCTATTGGGTTAAATTAATGTTTTATTGATTTTTTAGTAGACTAAGGCCCCTTATCCAGAATACCCTTGGTCCTGAGCATTCTGGATAACAGGTCCTATACCTGTATATACTCTAGTCAGGGTCCTCCTAAGCTCATTACATGGGTACAGATATGGGAAAAGATCTGCATATTGGTTATTTAGCCATAGTTAATATCTAGGTCTAGGACATATATATTCACCCCAAATCTCACACTACCTGACATTCAGGCTAGACTTTCAGGTGTATCTAGGACAGCATAGGGGCATTTTCACCAGCTGAACAGAAGTCAGATCTCTCGCTCCAAGGCACAAAACAAGGATATCAATTAAAACATTATTGAATCCATTAAAAACATCTCCTGCAGCGTTTTGTGCATCCTGCATTTAATCATAGGCACCAATTCTCAATTAAGCTGGCCTACAGGTTGATCTCCCCTGCCACTGCTCCAAGGCTACCCAATGGAACCAGCTACACAAGGGAATGTTTGTTTTTATATATAACCAAGTAGTTTGCTTTCAGCTTTATTTCTGTTCCCTTTCCATTGGTACAGCAACAACAACCTTAGGCTAAATCAGCATAGACATGACAGCCCAGAATTCCTGACTCAGATAAAGTACCTGCTGCATTTACCAAACTGGTACATGTTTTGCACTGTTGAACATAAAAATATTAAATTCAATAAAAACAAGTTTTTTAACACTTACATCTTGAAAAATTGGCAGGGGCCACTTCATATTTACGAAGAAGATATTCACCTAGTATGGAGCAAAAGGATAGAACAGGATGAATAGGTGGAGGGTGACTTTTTTGTTTGGGTAGGCTATGGTTGGCTATGCACAGACAGACTTACATGGGGATTGGTATAATAATTAACAATGCAACAACTGCTTGCAGTTCCCACTTACTTTTTACAAAAATACTTTCCAATTTACCATTACTGGAATTACTGTATTATAATTCTAATGCTGGGCAATCAGAAATATTTTGGGGGGATCTGTTGCCCACCCGTGTATAAGAACACAATATATCCATGGTGTTGGCACACACTACTGACATGGCAGCACTCACTGACGGGAAGGCAGGTAACTAATAACCGTAGGTACCTGCAGTGCCAGTTTCTTGTAGAAGACCCTCAGAACATATATCAGGATGAATGAATATAGTATTCAGCATTTACCCTTTTCTTGCCTGTACCTTTTACTCTGCTGTACACACCTATCTCTCTACCCCTTTTGGCAGCATCTTGTTAGCCTGTAATGCTTATTTAAACCAATGTTTAATCTGCATGGGGTGTTTTTTAGATTAAAAAATAGCATGGTTTGTTATGGCCACAAGCACATAGAGGCTGGATGATTAGTCAAAATAAAGGTTGTGTTTAGGGATTAGGGATTGGTTGGAGGGTGGTTGAGACTTTATCTTTCAGCCAATTCAATTCTCCAACCATAGTACCGGGACTTAATTTTTCAGGGCAAATTTGATCAGCATAGAAGCTTTAAGAAGGAAGATGACTGCATGCAGAGATGGGAGATACATCTCTCCTCAAAATCGTCCCTCCACTTCTCTCCAAGGGTAATTTTATTTTGTAAAAATGACAGTTTGGGGTGGCTTAGCCTCCCTTAGCCTTAATGAAAATCCCCCTATAGTACATGAGTTTGTGGAAATATATATTTTTGGTTGCCCCAACTAACTGCAGTTATCTTGTCCGCTGTCATATATTAATAATATAGGGCAGGGGTAGGGAACCTATGGCTCGGGAGCCAGATGTGGCTCTTTTGATGGCTGCATCTGGCTCACTGCCAAATCTTTAATAAAAAAAATAACGGGGGGTGTGGCCTGCGCTCGGCGGATAGAAGACATGTTCTAAGCCTTAGAACACGTCTTCTATCCGCCGAGCGCAGGCCACGCCCTCCTCTGCATCGCATCCGCATGCAGCATCCTTGAGACCCACCCTACCTTGCCCCGCAGCATCCGCGGCCAAACATATTGTATGGCTCTCACAGAATTACATTTTAAAATATGTGGTGTTTATGGCTCTCTCAGCCAAAAAGGTTCCTGACCCCTGATATAGGGTATAATGTTGTATGTAATGTAATATACAAGGTTACTAAAAGTCACCAAGGAGTTCAATGATGATATATGATGATATAAAGGCATGAGGCCAGAGACCTGTATAGCACTTTTATACAGGTCATGAAACTCCCAGGTGACTTCTAATATCCTCATATGTTAAATTAGGGGCACAATATTTATTATACTGTACAAGTTTCAGTGAGTCATGTGACACAAATGACATCACTAATCACTGATTATAACCCCTGACATCACTAAGCACTGTTTATTTACAAGATACTCCTAGCTATAGGTCCTATTATAGGTTACTGCACAAGTGTAACATTGCATCCCTTAAATAAACTTTATATGAAAATCATTCAAAACTTACTTTTATAGGAATCATATTCTTTTTCTGCTGGGTTTTTGGTATCTGGAAATAGAGAATTGGAAAGGGAATGTAATGAGTGAAAAGGATTTAAATATAGTCAAAAAGAAACAAGCCATCCTGAAATGTTTATTTTCAACCATGTTTTCCATAGCACCTGAATCAATTGCATTGTTTCTTTCAATGTTGAAACTGACTTTGACTTCTCTGTAATGCATTGCAGGATATGAGGGGTAATTTAAATGTGTTTTCCCAGAGGCCCTATAGGAAACATTATTCTATCATTAATGCTTTTAATAGGCAAAGTGGGCAATACGAGTTGCAGATCACGAATAGCGGTAGTTCTTTTACAGCAGATTCTGGCCCTTCAGCCTAATCTCAGTTGCTACCAGGTTTGGTTCATCTCCATGCATGTGTCTTTTTAAGATGTATTTGTATGTCTAAAGATTTTCCAATATTTTGGAACTGAGACCAACCTGTGTCTAAAGTTGGATCATGTGAACAACCAGGTTCTCTGGAGATACCTTATAACCAGATATTTCAGGTAGCTGAAAGCATAGGAGAACATTGAAGGTCACTTCTAGAGACCTTCCTGAGACACTTCATCAGACCCTAAACCCCTCAGCTTTCCATAGTGGGTGGTGCACACATTCTTTGAAAAGGAGAGAGACTTCAAGTTCTTGAATCCAGCATTTTCAATGGATCAAGGTGGGGGTAGGTTGCAAGGCACTATGAGCCTAAAGGTGGCCTTCAATGGCGCCCGATCAAAATCTTTTTTATCTGGGCGATCGGCCGCCATCCGCAGACTTTTGCGATATCAGTTGCTTCTTTAAGCCACTGTACACACAGTGTGGGTTAGGAAATAGTTCATACGAGTGAGCAATAGACTATCATGGCTTCCTTTTCATCTGTGGAATCAGGTATGTCTTTGTAAAAAATACTTTACTATATTTTTTGGAAGTTCAAGGAGCTCAGGTCATAAAGGGGGTATATATTCTTTTTAATGCAAATGAGTTTTTTTCTTCACCTGTCTATTCTTCATTTATTTGATCTTTACTACGCTAAACTCATATGTTTAATTACAGTACCATATTAGTATATAAAATGGTCATTATATTCTTTGATGTTTATAATAGCAATGTGACTAATGCAGCTCTTGTACTGGGGAAAGGTAGGGAGTAAATAAACATGCAAAAAATGATAAAAACAAAACAAAAACCTTAAATCTTCTAGTCATGAATGAAACACCTTGATTTTGCCAAAAATCACCCCTACTTAGCAGAAAGTTTTAGAGAATGTCACTCACTATTGATCAGCCGAACCAGGTGCCGTTGGAATCCTGTGGATACACAGACAAAGAAGGAAAAGTCACATGATTACCCTCCCTAATTGTATTAAATATAACCAAATGATACACATAGTACATGTAAATGACTACACAAGAGTGTAGGGACAGAAATTTAAATCAGTATGTATTGATAATGTAGCAACATGATATTCTAACACAGGGGTAGGGAACCTATGGCTCAGGAGCCAGATGTGGCTCTCTTGATGGCTGCATCTGGCTCGCTGCTGACTGCAGGCCACGCCCTGCTCTGCATCGCATCTGCATCTGCCATCCTTGGGACCCCGCAGCATCTGCGGCCAAACATATTGTATGGCTCTCACGGAATTACATTTTAAAATATGTGGTGTTTATGGCCTAGAAGGGCAATTGAAAAAAGAGCAACTGCAAAGCTGCTTATAGCCCTCTATTACATTTTCATACTCTGCTCTACATGATATAAAAAGGTGAAGCCTCTAAATTATACTGACATAAATATGACTTACCCAAATTAGTGTTTATGCTTGAACCTGAAAGTAGATTGACAATTTATAGTTTGAGTATGAGAAGATGAATAACAGAGATAGAAACTTATGGCAATAGTTCACAATTAAACGTTTCCAACTGATCCATAGCCATTGGCCCAGCTGATGCAAGATGATGCTTCTTTCTACCTTGTCTGTATCTGACTTCTTCCATTGGTTTTAGCTCTAGGCTTTTTGATTACATCATAAAATTTGCACAAAAAAAAGCAATGTAATCTGTGTATGTTAGATTCCAAGATGATTGAGGTAGCACTATTTGGACTTTGGAGAGCTATGGGAAGGTTTCTGTCCCATATAAAGGTCTTATCTAAGACTTAAATGAATGGAAACATAAAACTTTCCTATAACATTCTTTCCTGCTCCCTTGCTCTGCTACTCCAAACTTATTTACAAATGGAAGAATATTCCCTAATGAGAATAATCTATACCAACATATAAAGATTACCATGCACATTTGGATTGCTGATATCACAAATGTTTGGTTGGTGAACATGGGGCTCTGGTGATGGATGGATGGATAAAAAAAGAACAAGGAGCCAGGACAGTAAAGGCATGAACCTACAAGAGGATCTAGGAGAGGCTTAAAGGGGAACTCTGAACCAACATTTCTCCACACCTTACAGACAGCATGCAGGAACTATATTCCCCATAATGCATTGCACTGCAATGTTCCTTTCCTTATTGACATCATGTGTGCAGGGAATTGTGGGATTGGGAGGATGAAGGCTGAATGCAGGCTGAGGACAGTCAACTACTGTTATATTTTTTTTTGAGTCTCAAAGTAGCCAGCCAGATCAGCAGGGGAACAGGGGGTGGGGCTTAGGGAACTGTTTCAAACTATATTATTACATTAAAACTGATGTATATTGCAAAGTTGCTTAAAACTATGTTTATTTTTCAAAAAGCTCAAGTTGTGTTCAGGTGGAGGTATCTTTAGGATTTATTATTACAATATGAGTACATTACTCTACTCACTGCTTTGAATATTCTAAGTGGTAAAAAGGCAAGAACAGTATTTCCAAGGATTAAACTTAATAAGTTGGGGATGTGCTCCGTACACGTCTATGGAGGTGCACATCTTCACCCAACTCATCTTTTTATACCCAAGAAAGGAAGAAAGTACAAGGAAGCACCTGGGGTGAGGTCTTCAAGGCTACAATTACTTGAGTTGTAAGGCTTCTGTGATTCAGCAGTTATGTGTTATCTCTAGGGATGCACCAAATCCAGGATTCGGTTCAGGATTTGGCCAAGATGCAGTCTTTTTTCAGTAAGATTCGGATTCGGCTGGATCCATGTGCCTGGCCAAACCTAATTTTTTTTCATATGCAAACTAGGATTTGTATTTGGTATTCAGCCAAATCTTTCATGAAGGATTCAGGGTCCGGCCACATCCCAAAATGGTGGATAGTTAGCTCATCCTGTGCTCAACAGTTCTAAGTTATACAAAGCAGCCCCAGCTCTCTTTCTTTCTTCTACCAACATTCACCAAATGTATATTCACCTTTTCATGTTATGCAAACTACAATATGTCTTACCTGATCTGTAATAACTGTTGGCTGCTGAATTCCGAGCATTATGGCCTCCTGCTGTCAACATAAAAAGAAGAAAGTAATTACCTCTGAAGATGATGGCTACTCTTAGCCTAAGGCCACCAGTTCATTTGTAAAATAAGAGACAAGTCTAATGCAGGGCTGAACTGATTGCAAAGTGATTACATTCAAATTAAATTCAAATAAGTCAAATGCCACAAGAATTTCTACAACTGTCCTTAATTTTTGGATGATATGGTAACCTTACCTTGGCTTGTTCACTTTTCTAATTACTCTTAAACACATTAGAAACAATTGTCTAAAATCACTAAAGCCATGAAATTGCACTATGTAATAAATCAGATCCAAATTCATTCTGGCAGCCTGGGGAAAACTATATCCCCAGAATGAAAACTAAAGTAATAGATCATCTATATCATATTAAGTGGCCTATTAAATAATCTTACCAAACTGTCATATACAGTATATATATCAGTAAATGTGGCTCTTTTACATCTTTACTCTTGAGCCTCCATTTTGTGATGGACTGTGGTCTTCCAACAAAAACTACATTGACAGTGACGAAATGTATATTAATGATTGGGAAACTAGATCAATGTGATTAGTCTATGCCCAACAACAACACCATTATATCCTTATCATTTTACACATTCCCTTTCAGTGTAAAAATGTTAAATAAGTCCTGTAGGCAGTCATGATCTGTGCGTACTGACCCTGGGCAGTGAAGTATGCCAATTTGTATAACTTGATTTTAGGAAAGGTTTATGGGAACAAGTTAGAGTGTTGGTTTTGGCCCAAGCAGAGCAATTGTTCCAATTTCAGATTGATTGATGCTTACCACATCAGAGGAAATTAGCACCAACTGATTTCACAGGCCATTGCACTGATACTTGTGATCCATCTCAAGATTGTTTAAGCTCTAACATATTTGGAAGTAAAACACAAGAAAAGCAGGGCTTTGTGTGATTTTTTTAAAAGAGGTGTTATTTCTCAACTGACCTTACCCTCTGGACCAACTAGCTCTTCAAAGTAAGGTACCAAAGCTTAATTACAGATACAATATTAAGGAATCATCCCTACCAATTCTAAATCAGTTAGCAAAAGGAGAATGTTGGGCATGTTGGAACTGTAGTCCAGTATAGTGTTTATGCAACAAGAGTAGGGTTTATTCAACAATGTGTCCTTTTCTTAAAAGTCTGCCATAGGGTTATCATCTTACTTCTTTAATGGAGGACACTTATTATACATGTGTGTTCAATAAGTGTCTCCCTTTAAAGGGGTGAGATGGTAATCCTAGTCTGCCGTTGCCTTCTTCGGCTCGCCAAAGAAGATGAACCAAATTTAAGTAAGGATGGAAGAGAATTCTCCATTGTCATGGCTACCAACACTTCTGCATGTCAATTTTGTATACTTTTGTATGTAAGCCTTCTGTAAAACTGTGCCATTGTACTATCATGCCACCAAAAATCCCTTAAGGACAACTTGATGATGGTTGATGCAGTCCTGAACATGCGGAGTGATCCTTTAGCAAAAGATGTCCAACTCCAACTCCGGATTTTATATTTAGTAAAAGAAACTTATGGCAAGCAGGTTGACTTTTCTAAATGCTGTTACAGACTAACTTGATTTTAAAAGCACAGCTAAGGTACATGCTGATCTGCGCATCTGCAAATGGCATTAACTCTTCTCAAATTCAGTGGCTGAGCATTACCTTAGGTATTAGGGTATTCTATAAGGATGGGAAAAACTAAAGCACAAATAGAATTTAATTTCCTGAACTATTGGTTTGTATAGTGAAATCAATTAACATATGGATTTTATCATGAATACTAGTCAGGTGCTTAATGCCACAAAATAAATCCCAGCTTTGCCAGGCTACCTTTGGTCACTGTTTTTTATAACTAGTAAATACAGTGGGCCCTCCTGTTGCAGGTTATTCAACTGAAAGGTCTCAGTAACTCTTACATGCAGGGCCGTTTAAGGTGACAGCAGGCACAGGGCAAAGTTCTTTATGGTGGCCCTTGGAGCCGACCCATTTGTAATAGTACTTCCCTCAAAGAGGTAATCTTGAATATAATAATGAGAGCAAAAAAGAAATTGCAGGAGGTTGGAGCCATGGGAGAAGGTAAACCATTACAAAATGCAGAAACAAAATGAAACATGAACAATTTGGAATTTGTAAATGGTGGGTTTTAGGGAGATGTTCCAGTCAAAAACTATAGAAGATAAAATGTTGAGTGGCGACCCCCCTCTAAATGCCCCTTTTGCTCAATTATTAATATTGTCCTGCGAATAAGCCCTTACACCTTATGGCATGGTTATCAAAACTGCATATTGATGAAATGGCAATAGAAGAAAAGACAGTTTCACATAGTCATGGCTGAACTCCGGCAAAGGTAATTTCATTGAAAAAAAGGTGCATTCCTCGTGCTAATGTAATGAAGTATTCTGAGAGTTGTAGTATAACTCATTTGTATAATGTATAGTTGAAGAGAACTTTTGTTTTATTACTACCAAGCTCAAAAAACAAATCCTTATGATATCAACAAAGCTCCCATTGTCACAGATATTATAGGCTATCACAACCAACATGTTTATTAGTAATGACTATTTGGCAAATTTTGTCTCTTGATGCACTTAAACAACAAATACCTGTTCCATGAACAACAAGAGAGATTTCATTAATTTTGACAAAGATTAACCTGTTGTTTATGTATGTTTACTAGCGACTGGCGCATATCACTAATAATATCAATCTGCTTCCAAAATAAGCTAGTTGCTAAAACACTGCCTTGTCCGATGGAGGCCTACTATTAACATTTTTTATGCATTTCCTCAGCATTTAGTCACAATAGGAATTCTAGTCCATGTGACCCAACTGAAATATAAAAACTTAAATGAAACTTCTAGAACAAATAATGCCTATAAGTCACTTGGTCTTCATATCTTGTTATATTTTCTTTTTGTATGTGCTGAAGGCACTATTATGAAAATATGTTTAGTCACACAGCTATAAAGGTTTTGTAAGGTTTAAATAGCAGGCAGTTTTATATACTAGCTCAGTTTATTACAATTGTTTTTATATAGTGGGCCAATTATCTATTATATACATGTTCAGGGTACAGGTTTTAATATAATGATGATTCAAAGATGTAAGTTAAGCTCTTAAGCATTCTGAGGGCTATTCAAATCTTTTGGAAGGCCAAATTTGGGCCACAGGCTTTCAGTTAAAAACTATTGTGCTAGGGGACCTACACAAGTCTTACAATGCCCTTGAACTGACAAATATAAGTCACATAATGGCAAGTGTCATAAATAAGTAATGCTTAATGCCAGCTGATGATCTTATTGAGCTCAGTTTAATAGCACCAATAGAAGCCTGGACTGGCCAATTGGTGTGGATACAGTATATTTGTTACCTTTGTCATAAATCTGAGCAGTTACTCCAAGTGATGCTGCTTGAACTCAACCATCATTGATGAATGAAAAACAAGATCTTTTAAATAATATTATATAATTTTTTTATAATCTTAGTTTATTCTGTTAAATCACAGCTCTGTTTATAATATTTCCATTTGTTCATTACACTAGCTATGAATATAAAGAATGTTTATGGATGTGAAAACTGGCCAGGAAGAACAGAACAGGAAATATTGTTTTTGAACTTTGATGTTATTAAAGACTTTTGGAGAATACTATAGACAACAAGAAAAAACAAATCAAAATATGTCGGACAATATCAATCCGGATCACACTTGAATTCCAAATGCAAAGACTGAAGCTAATAGATTTTAGTACACCTAGTTCATCTACTCATCTAAGAAATAAAATTATACTTGGACAAGTTGAAGCAGAAAGAAGAAGACAAGCAACAAGAAGGAAAGACTCAACAACACTCTTGAACATGCTATTACAAAACTGTAAGATCCAAAAAGAAGACATGGCATTTTGGAGAAAAACTATCCATATGGTTACTAGGAGTCAAAATGTTGATGGCACTTGATGATACTGAACATGAAGAAAGAAACATGATACCAAAAGGTTTAACATAAAACAAACATGTAAAACACTTTTGAGTTTTTGTAACTTTGAACCTTAATAAACAATGCAATGTAACACCAAGGCTTGCTCTTTCTATGCCTTTTCCTCTCAAAAGTAGAACTCTATATTCTGTTCCATCCATTCTTGCTAACTCTGGCCAATGGTGCTATATGTAGTAGAACTTATAATTTGGTACACAAAATAAAATATATTATTATTGGTTCTGGAAAGCTTTGTCCTAATGTTCTGATTTGTGTTGCTACATACCTGTACTGCCCAGCACAATGCTGAAGCAAAGCAGAAAAGAGAAAATCATGGTAGAGTCCTTGAAACCACTCCTTTGTCCAGTGGTAAATAACCTGTGGTCCCAACACAAATGAAAGCAAGGCAGTTCTGCAGCTGCCCTTTGATGTGCTAGACAACTCCCATGCCAACTCCAATTATTATATATAGTTTTTTTGTAGCACCTCCCTTTATGCTTAGAGCCTTGGATCTTGAAGACTAATCTAACAGCATCAGTTCCTTATCAGCTCCCATCCTTGAGGAAAAATATCAAATGCATTTACTCTTTAGAAATGTATTAATCTGTTATTTGAGTTTCTTAACTTAAACCAGGATGCCAATTGTGATTAGTACTAATGTGTATGCACTCAGCTTCTTGTTTACTGTCTAATTGGAAAGATCAACTCATTTCTACAAAGTGAAAATGATGAATAACACTTCAACTAAGTGTTTTCTTGAGCCATTTGGCAGCAGGACTGTTATTAGAGTTCAATGCAAGTAAAATACTTGAACCCCTACTGAATACTGCAAAAAATAATGGGAGAGCTTTCTACAGTTATACTATCTGTACCCTTGCTGGTTGCCCTTGTTTGCAGCATCCCACCAGTGTCTAGGATAACTAAGCTTTTGGACTGTTTTAACCTTATTCATAAACATATCTAAACCAGTGGATCTAGCTTGTGGACAAACTTGAAAACAATTCTCTTAAACATTAATGGATGACCCAAATGTTGACTGCCATCAATGTTTATTTGATGTACAATGTACTATACTGTAAAGCAGAGGTCCCCAACCTTTCTTACTCGTGAGCCACAGTCAAATGTGAAAAGACTTTGGGAGCAACACAAGCATCATAAAAGTTCATGGAGGTGCCAAATAAGGGCTGTGATTGGCTATTAGGCGCCTCTATGCACACTATCAGCTTACAGGGGGCTTTATTTGGTAGTAAATCTTGTTTTTATTCAACCAAAACTTGCCCCCAAGTCAGGAATTCAAAAATAACTACCTGGTTTGGGGGCACTGAGAGCAACATCCAAGGGGTTGGGGAGCAATGTGTTGCCCCTGAGCCACTGGTTGGGGATCCCTGCTGTAAAGTAACAATTTTCCCAACACATTACTATTTAGATTCTTTGTTGCTGTGGGCTATACCATAAAGAAAAATGTTACCAAAATGTAATTTTCATAGCTAAAGACAATATTTTTTCAAGATTTGTTTTCATTAAATTATCAGTTTTAGTTATTTTTTTATCACATACAGTTTTGACAGATGGAGCAATTACAGTGTGTTCGATGAAGACAGTCTACAACATTCCCATATTTTCAAACTTCAGTGCAGTTGCTGCCTGGCAATGTTTTCTGTGTTTTAGACAATATTTTATATAATGCAAAAGAAAGCCCCCCAAAACAATTACATTTGTGAGAAGTACAGGGATCACACCATCGGTTTTATGATGATTACCAGTCAGTTCTGTGATGTATGAGCCACACTGGGCTGCAGGTATTTTGATCTTACTCTGTTCTCAGGAAATTTTTAATTAAAATGTCTTTTCGTGCAATTACAATTTTAAAACAAAATGTAGTTTAAGAATATCAAAATTAAAAAGACAATAGCAAACAAGCATTTATCCACAAAGCTCTATGCTTTTATGCCAACGCTATTTCTAAGCTATGTCAATCCTGATTGCAACCTACTAGAAGAATGACTTGCCATTTAGATCTTGTGAAGGCTTTGTCCAACTCTTACTAGAGATCAGTGAGGCCTGAAAACAATGTGTGATTTTGGCTTAAATAAAATATTCGTACAATCCTAAAATGTATGGGGAACACAATGCTGTCATGTAACTTCACTTATATATTAAAGGGAACTATACCCAAAACAATGTAGGTCTCAAAAAAATAGTAGTAGTAGTATGTGCTATTGGGTAATCCTAAATAGAAAATTGTCATTTTAAGAATTAAGAGCCGCCCCCTGGGATCATAAGATTCACAGTGCACACAAACGAGCCAAGGCACACATACATGCTAGGCCACATCATCCAATTAATGCACAGAGTTCTGCTCCCACACTACTTACCACACTGGCATTTCGGGGAGATTAGACACCCGCGAACAGGGAGATTTGTCGCGGGCGCCTAATCTCCCCATGTGCCAGAGCCCTAAGTTTCTCATTTAAAAAAATCAAATAAATATCATATATTCTTGTTGAATTAAATATGGGCCAAATTCTCAGAATTCATAAATAAAATATATTTAATAAACTGCTTTAAAAATTCTGAGCCCTCGGACAACATTCAGGTAAATACTATTGTACCATATTATTTCAGGGTAATGGACCCTACTAAGAGTTTAATGCTTCTCTGCCTAGGTAGCCATCATGCGCACTGAAAAAAACCCAAAACTCAGTTTCTGGCTAGTGGTAGCGGTAAGGGCTTAACAAAAATGTTTATTTAATACTACACAAATACTCACAATGACACCTATGTATTTTCAAGCAATAGAGCCATCTTTAACACAAGGTTAGTATTGATGAGCAAATCTGTTCTGCTTTGCTTTGCCGAAAAAATTTGCGAATCTTTTGAAAGATTTGCGAAACAGTAAAAAATTTGCGAAGCGCCGAAAATGTGACAATTCTTTTGAAGCCTGCAACAATTTTTGTGATGTGTGACAATTCTTTTGACGTGGGCGAAAATTTTTGGATGCGTGGCTAATTTTTCCACGGCAAATTTTTTCGCCCATCACTAGAGGTTAGGCATCAGTTTATGATCATCCAATACCAATAATATTATTAGCTACATGTTTCAGTCCATGGAAGAGCACTGGATTTTCCTGATTCAGTATCACCATCCTGTACAGGTGAATGCTTATTTAATAGCTCTAAAACTTTATCATTTTAACTTCCTTGGGGAAACTATTTTGCTCTCAGTCATTGAGGCACCCCATAAACCCATCAGCTGGTCTTCTCTTAAATGAACTCCTTGTTTCAAAGAATTTCTATTTTGTTTTAATCCCAGAATCTTATGTCTCCAAGTTTGCTGAACTCCCTTTCCTCATTTAGTATGTCATTAACAATCTGAACATTTGTATCATACCCGCTATGCTTAAATACTCAAAAGACCATTCACAAAGGGTTATTACAATCAGTTTCTTTCTCTTTTTGGTTTTATTGAATTCTGGAATGAAAGGCTCAAAGTTTGCTACAGGTCTAATCAACATTAGCAACCAATTAGCAGGTAGTATTTATTGGTTACCTGTTTTAATTAAAGGAACAGTAACTCCAAAAAATTAAAGTGTTTTTACAATACAATGGTGTTTTATCTGTTATCTGCTACGTAACCTGGTGCCTTTTATCCTTTGAATGGCTGCCCCCGGGGCTACACAGAAACTTTGTTTATATAAACTATAGTAGAGTTTCTAAAGCAAACACACCAGTTGTACCAGTGCAGGGCAACAACACATTATATTGTAATTACACTTTTTTGGTGTTACTGTTCCTTTAAACCCCTTAGTTTGGTTATTTTAGTCATTTTTGGTTAGTTCTTCTTGCTCTAATTTTACATTTAAGTTAATTACATTTTTAATTTTTACATTATTATTATTAACATTTATTTAAAAAGTGCCAACATATTCCGCAGCGCTGTACAATAAGTGGGATTCATACATTGGACATACATACATACAACATATAAAGCAATCAATAACCGATACAAGAGGTTAAGAGAGTCCTGCCCGAGGGGCCTTTACAATCTATTTTTAATGATGATTTGGCACTATAAAAAGGCAATGTTAATTTCAGGGATGGGAATTAAACATGGTAGATTCTGTAAAATGTCTGGAATGGGATGAAGGTACAGTTTCTGTACAAATTCTGTAAGGCTTTTATATGTTGGTTGGAGAAGGTTTGTGAAATTATCCTTTAGTTGTGCTATAACCTCTGTATGCAATTACACAGAGGCCCAAACAGCCCCCCACCAGCCCAATAAGTTGTGACTGTCTGTGGCATCTTACAGCAGCCCCTCTGGCATTTGCCTGAAACTACAGATCTACAGACTTAACTGCTGAATCAGTTTTGCTACTGACCAAGCTCCCCAAATGCCCCAGTTCCCTGAAATAGCCCCAAGGTCTCCAGTCTTCCAACAGTAAGTGGTGCTTGGTGTCCAGTGCAACCAAGTACAATCACAAAGTGAGGAAAGGGGGTATGTATCAGGGAGAATGGATGTTAGACAGAGAAACACTGGCCCTTCAGACTTCTTTGCATTCCCTTGATATCTGCTAAAGACTGGAATAGACTATATGAAAATATTTTGAGCATGTGTTTCTGCTGCCTACCCCTAGTTCCCATGAATTCTCCTCAAACAGTCCTCCTACTTGTGCCGTACCAGCTATCTTGCTGTTATCACCTCAACTTCCCCTGCTGCGGGCAGAGTAATGAAGATATCAGTCTTCAAAAGGGCAATGCAAAAAGCAAATAAATCCTACTTACGTCTGGAGACTAATGACCCATAGGCTTCTTTCTCTAATAAAATCCAAAAGTGCGTCACTAGAGTCATACTGAGAGCATGTCCATCAAAATGCTTTTAAACTGTCCTACCCATGGAACTTTCCACAATTGTTGAAGGAACAAGGAATTTTGGGGTAAACAAGAACAGCAAATATCATGTGATAAACCTATATGATAAGGCTACATGATTTTTAAATGTCTGTGAGTACAGGTATGGGATCTGTTTTCCAGAAAGCTGTGCATTACAGGAAAGCCTTCCTTCTCCCATAGACTCCACTAATCAAATAATTAATAATTTTTCTCTGTAATAATAAAACAGTACTTTGTGTTTTGAGGTAGAAAGCTGCATGGAAACAGTCCTATTGGGTTTAATTAATGTTTAAATGATTTTTTAGACTTAAGGTATGGTGATCCAAATTATGGAAAGACCCTTATTTGGAAAACCCCAGGTCCTGAGTATTCTAGAAAATAGGTCCTATACATGTACTGTATATCTATTGCAGCAGTCAATGTGGAAATTATAATGAGCCCTTATCCTGCGACAATCATTTGTCACTGTCACGGTGGTCACCAATTTCTCTGGGTGGTGCGCGGGGAATGCTACACTGAACAGTGACTTTATATATGTGACTATTGGAGATTTTACTATTTCCAAGCTAATGGTGGTTATACACGGATTGATAAATGCTGCCAACGGACCGAGTTCATATAATACATTAATTAAGAGTATCTTATCTATTAATCCCAACTGGGTCAGACTGGGGGGTGTAGGGCCCACCTGGGCTTCTACCTCAGGGGCCCCTTCACCCCCCCAATGATGGCCACCGCCGCCTTCACACCTACACCCCCTCGCACAGGGGCCCCCAACACCCATCTGACCCCCTCCCCCGAGTGAAATTACCTGCTGGTGGATCAGTGGAGCACCCTGCAGGGATTTGGGCTGGGCCACCGGGTTTTTTCCAGATGCTGAATCCCAAATCAATATATAAAACTCCAAGTTATGGTACCCTACCCTAATAACCCTAGTAAATATTTCATACAGTCTTTAATTACTCACCAGTGACTTACCTAGATGTAGGAAGTTATAATGACCCACAGCAGATTCAATATAGGGCCCCAAAACATTGCCCAGTTCTACCAATTGATATTGAAATTGCTCATTAATTAGGACCTTATTGGGCCCCCTACATTCATGGATCTCCCTACAACCCCAAAGTCTGCTTAAGGTCCCCATACACGGTAAGATCCGCTCGCTTGGCGAGATCGCCAAGCGAGCGGATCTTCCCCCGATATCCCCACCTACGGGTGGGCGATATCGGGGAGCTTGAATGATTGGATTATGTAGGCGGCACTGGGGCAGTCGGTTCAACGAGCCGATGCGGTCCCCGATCCGACTGGATTTTCAAATCTGGCCGACCGATAGCTGGCCAATTTCAGGCAAGATAACGGTCGGCCAGCCCGCTTGTTTCTGCCCCTACACGGGCAGATAAGCTGCCGAATCTGTCCAAGGGACCGATATCAGCAGCTACAATCTGCCTGTGTATGGGGACCTTTACTCTGTAGTTACCTGTAGTAACTACATTAAGTAACACCACAAAGCATTTATTAAGTGCTAATCAAGTGATAACTACTGCTTTGCTTGTCCAGTCTCGGAATTGCCCTTAGAATAGGTCAGACCTTCCAGCTGTTTGGGAACCGTATCACTGACAGGGGATGCTGGGTGGTTTAGTGCTACTGAGTGCAGTGGGGTTGGAGCTTCTGCAGGAGAGTCACCAGAATGGGACTGATTGGATAGGAAAGCACAAGGTACTGTAGCTGCCACAATGTTTAACTGCAACTGACCAGAATATCCCTCTGCAAAGTTCCTAATTAACACAGTGATGAGATAAATAAAAATAAATATTATAAAAATAAACTTTATTATTGTGCATCAGTACATTGGATACAATAAGAGTGACTGCATATCCTATGCCAATTTATCATGAGCTACTTCTTTCACAACCATCACAACATACGTCTTTTAAAATGCTTTCCAGGATTATAATAAATGTCGTTTTCACACGTTGCTTAATTCATTGCAGAAAATATGATCTGCAATTCAAGGATAAGTGTACTGCTATGATGTATTAAGCATTTCTTTCTCTCCAGACAGATTGTTTTTTTCCCCCCATAACATCTCATGCTGAGAAAGGATACGCCAGGTTCAACCTGAGTGATTAGAAGGGTTAGCACAATGCATGATAGGGAGCGGATAACTGCGTAATTTAAAACTACTGTTAAACTACTATTTGGACTTCAGTATACAAAGGTGTGGTAACGCATTGTACATCTGTTTGTGTGCAGATTTTATTAACCAGCCTCTTCAGAAAGCATGGAGGGTTGCCTGTGTTGTTCAAATATGATTAGAATTTCTATAGCCTTCAACAGCTACTTGAACTCAGGTGTTGGTTTCCTTTTTCCTATTCTGTTACCCATTTCATTATAGGATTACTGTGGGAATTCACTTACATGGTAGAAGGGAGATTTTTACCACAACAGACCTTGACGCTTAACTTCAAACAGTTATGCACCTGTGTTTCATTCACAGCAGGGTTTCACGCACTTTATTTCAATGTAACCATCATAGGAAAATAAACAAAGTAAAGTTCATTATTTTTGACACCAAAAACAGACTGTTCCAGTGGCAGCCAAAAAAGCTTAACCAGCCTGCGCAGCAAGCAGGGAGGTTATGTCTGTGTTGCGCATATCTCTAGCCTATGTTTAGCATTTCCATTGCCTTCAACTGCTTCTTGAACTCTGGTGTTGGTTTCTTTCTTTTTTTTTTTCTCTCCCCAAACTACATAAGCTCACTCTCCCAACTTCCAAGTTCCTACTGTTCAGCCTGAGTGAACCTAGTCCCTGTTATTTGCCACGTCTGATGTGTCTCATATAGCGTTCTGAGGGACATATGCTCTGGAGTTTTTCCAAAACACGGGAAGACAGATTTATAAAAATCAAATTTTCAAGTTTTTTTTTCTAATAAGACCTAAAGGGCCTGATTCACTAAAGGGCGATAAAAATTATCGCACGCTTTTTCGCGTTAAAAAACGCAAAATAATTTGCGCGCGATTCACCATAGTATTATCACGTGCGAAAAATCGCCATTTTCGCATGCGGTATTTCTCGCACTAGTTTTACCGTTTTGCGTTAATTTCCGCGCTGAAAAGAATATGATCGCATGATTCACTATAACTTTTGCGCGCTAAATATCGCATTCGGCTATGCGAAAATTAACACCTACTACAGGCAGGCGAAAAATTATACAAAAGTACAGTAAATGATTTTTTGCAATAAAATATGGACTTACAGTGTTATTTATTCAAGTCTGTGTTTCCCCCAGAGTGACGCAGCCGCCAGTTTGCAGCGAAATGTTCATTTTTAATACAGTAATTTTCTGCAAGTATTGGCGTGTATGGCTAACATGGCGTGCGTTCATTTGCGCAACTATTTATATTTGGCTACAAGTGATGAAATGTTTCGCCAGGCATGGATTCGCAGCGAATTTTAGGACGTGCGTTGAATTTTTTTCGCGGCGGATTTTTTTATTTGTTTCTCAAAACAATCTGCCAATGGCAAAATGCATGAAAAAATTTGCCACGCAAAAATTCACCGCACATCCAAAAATTAAAAAAAAAAAATAGAGAAATCACATTGTAGCCATTATTTTCAGGATCTGCCAAATTCCGGAAGTAATCACGGAGACCTCAAATGAAAAATAATTTGCTTTTGCCAATATAATTCCCAGTGACTTCTACAGTAATCACCAGCTTTTAGATGCTGTTTTTTAATATTAAATTTTTTTTTTAAAACTTGAATCAGTAAAAATTCAGTATTATGGTTTATTGCTCCTGGACAAACTTAGAGCTACTTAGTAGCAGCTACTAAACGCCAAAAAATACCCTGCCATAGAGAATACTGAGAATTGCCTCCACTAAAACACACGTAGAAACAATTATCAGTAAATGATCAGCATTGTCTATTTTTGTAGCCGTGACAAGTAGCTGCTACTAGTAGCTCTGTGTGTCTTCAGCCTTAAGGGTAAGAACCCATGGAGCGGTTGAGTTGCTTGCGATAGATCTCTGCTATCATGGGTGACAAAGTGCTCCGAAAAGGCTTTCCACTGGCAACAATAGGAAATAATAAAAAAGTTGAGCAAAGTTTCCTCCTGCAGGCAACTTCATGCGACTTCAGAAAATGAAGCGATGTGAAGGGCTTTCCACCAGCAACTCCTATTTCTGACAGTGGGAAACCATTTAGAAGAGTTTTGTTGCCCGCCATAGCAGAGATCTATCGCAGGTGACTGAACCACTCCATGGGTTCTTGGACTGTATTTTGAAGCTGCTGTACCTCTGAAAACACAGTGCTTTACACAAAATAAAGTGCCACCCCAGGAAATATTACGTCACTTAAGACTTTAATAGTTGGCTGTTAGCTGAATCAAATTAAAGTTAGTGCAGGGCAGTCTAGACCAGGAATAATGTTATCAAAAGAAACAGGATTTCTTGTCTCCTTCCTTGTCTCTGTAATTCCTGTGCCAGAGTCTGCACAGCTCTCTCCTCTCTCCCTTCTCCTGCTCCCCCCTCCCTTAAGAATGTTAAGAACTCCCTCCCCCCCTTAGGAATGTGGGATCTGAGCCATACAGCAGGAAGCTTCCTCATAGACTTACAAACTGCCCATGTCTTGGTCTTGGTGCAGGAGTGAGGCATTATGGGAACTTTCTTTACAGAGCTCAGCATTTTTTTTCCTATGAGGTTTCTGATCATCTGAACTGGAAAAATATGGAGAGACTTAAGGGCACTATTGAGAGAACTGAAGGTATGCCTGCAGCTTGAGATTAACTCTTTATTAGCCTTTCCTTCTCCTTTAAAGAGATACTGACACCAGAATTGAGACCTTTTTCACATCTGTCATAACATTGTCTTTGCATACTATTTATAATTTTGCCATAAAAGTATTTGTCAGATGCATTTACATTACCTATCTGATCCCCCATATTCCTCTATGAGGGGGCGGCCATATTGGAGCAGCACTAGTCTGTTAGAATTAGAAGCTGTAACTGACAGGTTGGGAAGGGACAGTCAGGTTGGCAAAAGCAGCCCTATCAATGAAAAATGATCAACATGACCTATAGATAACTTTTTATGTAGATTCATATTTTAAAAAAAGTCTTTTTTAGGTGTCAGTATCACTTTAATGTTGTTAGAAGTGTCGGTGACAAATTCCATGTGCTCTGGACAGCTGTGGAGGAGCTAATCTTAGGGGCTTTGTCAAATTATCAAGCAGAAAATGAGGTTTATTTGTCACTGAAGCGGATGCTACAAGCCTGATTTTTAAAATGCTAATTGCTCTGGTCTCAAAGTTTCCTTGTACTACTACTAGTAAGTGAGAGCAGCACAGAGCAGAAAAGAAGATGGGGGGCTACTGGGGCATCTTTGGGTCTGGGGGATGTGGGTGCCTTGGGCTGGTTCAGAAACCCAAAACATAATGTTCAGTGTTTCTTCCCTAATTTTTTAGTTAAGCTTTAGTTCTCCTTTAAATATATTTTATTACATGTCCAAACTTAAAGGGGATGATAACCTTTAGTAGCCCTTTGGCACAAAATGCCTTAGTGCCCTTTAATCTATTGCTATTGGTGAGGGCTGGCATTATAACTGTATTGGCTTCAGAGTAGTGTTTTAAAAGAACCCAAGGAAGCATGAAGGAATGATTTCCCATGGTGATAAGCACATGTGTCATATACATTTGTCATTTTAATAGCAATGCAAACAGATTTCTGTTCAAGATCATTGTTTGCCCAAAAAAATCATTAATTTCTTAATTGCTCAGTCGCAGGCACTTTCGGCAGCCATTAATGGAAGGAAGTGCTCTCTGCACCACAAACATGGGGCCATCCTCATGGAACTGCCTGCATTTGGCATCTGCCCCCTAATGCCATGCCGATGCACAAGGTATGGTAGAACCAGGTCACATTGGGACCTTATACCTACAGCATAGGAAAACTATACGGCAAACAATGAAGGTCTGTATAAAGATATATTGCATAAAGCAGCTCATATGTAAAGCCCTGCTTCATCCGAATACATTTTTATAAAAATATACTTTTTTAGTAGTATGTGCTGTTGGGTAATCCTAAATAGAAAATGGTCATTTTAAGTACTAAGGGCCGCCCCCTGGGATCATAGGATTCACAGTGCACACAAACAAACCAAGGCACACATACATGCTAGGCCACAACAGCCAAAGGTCTGTCTTTTACTCACACACTTCTTCCTGTTAAGGTGGCCATACACCTTCAGAACTTCTCCTGATATCCCTCACCTACGCGTGGGCGGTGTCGGGCGAATCCAGGCTAATTCGATTGTTTGGCCCTGGGGCCAAACGATCGAATTAGAATGACGGGTATAGGCGGAGTCGGATCGGGGACCGCATTAACGAGGCGATGTGGTCCCCGATCCAACTAAATTTTTCAACCTGCGCAATCAGAAAATGGTGGCTCAGTCTTTACTGATACATATATTCCAGTTTGGTAAGATTCTTTAATAGACCACTTAATCTGATATAAACAGATATAAAATCTTTTGGTTAAGTATTCATTTTGGGGGGTATAGTTTTCTATAGATTTTTGCCACCCCTGCTAACCCAGGGGACACTGCCCCCTCAGGAAAGATTCTCAACTCGCCCCATGGCAGCAGCACCCTTGCACCCACCCAGCACCTGCATTTTTTGTCGGTACCCAGTCTGATGCAGGAACCTATTGTAGGGCCTTATCAGGCATGGAAAACATTCTGTCATGGCTGTCCAACAATCAAACATAACACAACCATTGGTAAGGACAAATTTAATTTGCTATTGAGGTCCAACTTTATGGTTTACACTTTATGAGTACATAGAATTCCGTCTCAGGGACCAAAAAAACTGTCAGGGTGCAAAATGCAAAAAAGAATTGAATTGCACTATGCGCCTTGCCTCACCAATGGTTATTGAATCCTACAGCCTTTAAAAGAACATAACTACCTACTGGCCAGATATAGTTAATTTATTTGCATGGAGAATGTCTCAGTCAAGGCAGCTTCCACTGGTATAAATGTTAATAAACAGACATTAGATAGTAAAGGTGGCCATACATGGGCCAATTTCAGCTGCTGATATCAGTCCTTTAGACCAGTGCTGTCCAACTTCTGCAGTGCCGAGGGCTGGAATTTCTCTTGCATACATGGTGGAGGGCCGCTAATGGAAGACAGTTTTGACCACTCCCCCATTTTAAACCACACCCACTTCAAACCACACCCATTTTATCACAATGGTCGCTGCAGGGATATCAACCATCATTCATATGTTAAAGAATTATATTATGTCATATTAAGATATACCCTTAAATCCATATGCCTCCTCCTCCCCTGTGGATAGCACAGCAACCCCCAGCTCATAATTACATACCTTAGGGACCATTTAATGGCTATTTCCAACTGCTAACAAACTCCCAGAACAAACCCCTGCCAGGTTCACCTCCTACAGGCAGCACAGGGTAGGCAGAGTATGGCACATACAGGCAGCACAGGGTAGGCAGAGTATGGCACATACAGGCAGTACTCTGCCTGTCCTATGCTGCCTGTGTGTGCCATACTCTGCCTGTCCTATGCTGCCTGTGTGTGCCATACTCTGCCTGTCCTATGCTGCCTGTGGATGCCATACCCTCCCTGCCCTATGCTGCCTGTGTGCCATACTCTGCCTACCCTATGCTGCCTGTGTGCCATACTCTGCCTACCCTATGCTGCCTGTGTGCCATACTCTGCCTACCCTATGCTGCCTATACACAGGCAGCATAGGCCAGGCAGTACATACAATGTTTGAGGTGTGAAGAGGTAAACAATATGGGTGATTACAGTTTAAGCCTGAGGTGTGAACACTGCAGGGGGTGAACAATGCAGAGATTAAAAGGTGTGAACAACACAGGGGATTACATTTTTAAACAATACAGAGGGATTACAGTCTGAATCTGAGAACCATGCAGGGGGCCAGTTAATCTCAGTACTGATACCATTTAAAGCTAACACAAAGTTAAGCCATCAAAGCAGCCAGACAGGTGGGGGGCCACACAGAGGGGGTCTAGGGCCGCATGCGGCCCGCGGGCCGCCAGTTGGACAGCACTGCTTTAGACCAATTTGGCAGCTTATCTGCCCATGTAGGCACCACCAATGGGGCTTCCCTGACCAACATCTGGCCTGCAATTGGCCAGATCTTGATCGGACAGGTTTGATTTTTCCATCAGATCGGTGACAGCATCAACTCATTGATGTGGTCCCTGAAGCAAAAGCGCCTATGCCTGCTGTTTTAATTCAATCATTTGGCCCTGGGGCACGATGAAAAAAAATTAGCCCGTTATCACCCACCCATAGATGGCCAAATGAGCGGATCTTGTATTGTATGGCTGCCTGTAACCATACTCTTATGTGTTACTTTCTGTTTAAGAGTCAGATTCTTGGGGGAGAAAGAGAAAGCAGAATATTTGCCCTTCTTTTATTTGCTATAGCAACCATGCTGTGAATAGGGCAGGGACAGCCTAAATTCACATTGTACGTCACACCTTGTTTAGCATACACGGACACATAAAAATATGTTCCAGGACCTCTCTTAAATATTCTACCTCAATTTAATCTGAACAGCTGATAAAGCTGTTAAACATTACTTTAGAGATAAGATTTTCCTTGTTCCTGTTTGATAGCCTATTATACATGTGTAAACAATGGCAAGTTAAACAGAGCGATGGCTTCTACTGTGTGCTCTAAAGCCATCCGCTGGAATCCTTACAGTCAGTCAATAAGCAGAATACAACTGTCAATATCTAACACTGTTTCCACCTTTAGGCCTAAGGTGCTCTTGGAGGTTTTGCCCTCAGGAAGATATTTGCACTCAAAATACCCTTCCATGACTGCTGCTATTCAAATAAATGAGAAGCACTCTAGCTGTGGCAGTTGCTATCTATGACAGGAGGAGATGGTCTAACAATACTGACTTAACCTTTCCCATCTGTCAGTGTCTGCCCTTGGCCATGAATTTTACATTCATTGGGAAAGGAGTTTTACTGACCATAGGCCAATAGAACTCCACCAGGCCTAAATACAGCCCTTGCAGCATCACATGACTTCCTTTGTCTTGTTATTATGTAGTTCTGCTAATTTATACATTCAAAATTATTTAAAGACCAGGGAACAGTCCATCAGGTCAAATAAAGCTATTTTAGGGTAATCACACAGTTGTATGAGAAGAAATAATATAATGACTGGGGAAGATCAGATATAAGGTTTACATAAGGAAAGATGGAGCCCGTTGTTAACTATTGCATATGCTATACTTTGTCATTAGGGACGAGTGACATTTTTCACCAGGCATGGAATTGCTGAAAAAATTTGCAGAGTGAGGAAAAAGTTGTGGTTGTGTCGAGTGTGCAGGGCCCACCAGGGCTGCCACTCCCAGGGCCCCCTGACCCAGTCACACACCCCCTTATACTTGCATGCACCTTGTGTTACTTTCATTTGCAACACAAGTTCAAGGCAGGGAGAGGACCTGGGCCAACTGGACCCATCGGGTTGTTTCCCTGTGGTCCACCGGCCCAGACCTACCCTGGTTAGTTGTTCCTTACCTACCCTTATATGGAATAGATAAACACATTATGGAACCTGGGATTCTTCTTAAAGCACACATGTAAGGGAATGTGTCCTATAGCAATAGGTAAAAAGCAGTACCCATATTCCTACCAGTCCAACAAATACTTCTATCCATGTATAACTGGCTAGTAAGAACATTATATATTTCTGGTGAACAAATGGCTAAGTCTACGTTGAGAACATCTTTCTTCTAATGCAGCAACTACCCAATTATAAGAATGGAGAAGGTGCTGCATATACAGATGTTGGGTGCTGTGAGATGGGGTTTGTGTAAGAATCTGCCATATTTTTTTTATCCCTGATATTTATTAAAATACCCATAAATCAAGGGAAGGGAAAATTAATGAATTATATAGAATATGTCATATAAAATATTTATGCTGCTGGGGCAATTCAGTGTAAGATTCTGATATTGTACTTGTATATTGAATATTGTAAGAAGTGCTAAGAAGATAACGTAAGAAAAGATTTGTTATTGTACTAGTGATCCATAGCACCCAAATGTGACACATGGGGAGATTAGTCGCACCGCAACAAATCTCCCTTGTCTAGGGCGACTAATATCCCCGTAATGCCATCCCACCGGCTAGAATGTAGGATCATGGTATGGCATACTGTACGCAGCGCCGAGATTAGTCGAAGTTGCCTTGAGAGGAGACTTCGGGCGACTTAGGAAAATCGTGGCGCCGCATATGCCATCCCACCGGCGATTTACATTCTAGCCAGTGGGATGGCATTGCGGGGAGCTTAGTTGACCGCGACAAGGGAGATTTGTGGCGGCGCGACTAATCTCCCGTGTGTCACAGCCCAAGGCATAGGTGATATCTCTGCAATAAATACTTCTCATATACACCTTGTTTACAACTAGTTTTCTAAAATATTCTTGAGGACTGCCACCCTTCCTATAACTTTAGTACTGGTATTAATGTGTTAAACCCTAGCACCTGGCAAACATGTTAATATTTCATGTTTAGGGTCCTGCAAGAGATTACCCATGACACCTATCTAATAATTATATTACCTATTACCACAACCTGTCTTGCTTTCTTAATATCCCTCTAACCCAGTGATCCCCAACCAGTGGCTTGTGATCAACACGTTGCCCACCATGCCATTTGATGTTGCTCCCAGTGGCCTCAAAGTAGGTGGCCATTTTTACATTTCTGGCTTGGAAGCAAGTTTTGGAAGCACAGGAACAGTTTTTCTGCAAGCAGAGCCTCCAACAGGCCAGCAGTCCACATGGGGCTACTAAATAGCCAACAATTAATTAGTGTGAGAACTAATATAAGAAGAGTATGGATTCCACCTCAGCTCATTACTGATAAGGAAGTACTATTCACATGAAAATGTGAAAAGGAGAAAGGATTTACATGGACAACAAACCACATCCTCATACAGCCATTTATTAATAGTTATCTTCAGCAATCTCACTCTAGTTACACCCAGGGAAATATATTTCTGCGGCATTATTTTACATTAGTATTTTACAAGGGAGGGTCCCATGTTGTGGGAATTTGGATATAACTGGTAAATAATACAGGATATTGTAAATGTTAATACATCTATTATTATTATAATCTGGCTCTAGTAGCTGAGAATGCAAGAATATTCCAGTTACAATTTTTAAATATTGAGCCAGATTCAATTAATTACGAAAAAGATTTATCAAATGAAAACTCATGGATGAAATTCAATTTAAGGTGCAATTCAATTCAGAGAAACTTATCTCAAGTTTATCATGTGAAATCTATAGGAAAAACTGGAAATGAATTAAGAGAAACTTTTTTTTCTCCTTGAATTAAATCTTGTCTGTGAGTTTTCACATGATGAACCATTAGATAACGTTTCCTCACTCATTTTTGTGCAAAGCCTTTTAAAGAGATACTGACACTAAAAAATGGCTCTTCAAAATATGAATGTTCATAAAAAGTTCCCTATAGGTCATGTTGATTGTTTTTCGCTGATAGGGCTGCTTTTGTAACTAATTGTTACTTGAAGTTCCTAAACCTGACTGTTTTTCCAACCTGACTGTCTCTTCTCAACCTGTCAGTTACAGCTTCTAATGCTAACGCCCCCTGCTGGACAAATATGGCCGCCCCCTCATAGGGGAACATGTGGGATCAGATACTGTAGGTAATGTAAAAACATTGGGCAAATACTTATGGAAAAATTATTAAGGTCATGCAAAAACAATGTAATAAGAGCTTAAAGAAACAGTAACACCAAAAATTGAAAGTATATAAAAGTAACTAAACTATAATGTGCTGCTGCCCTGCACTGGTAAAAGTTGTGTGTTTACTTCAGAAAGTCTACTATAATTTATATAAATAAGCTGCTATGTAGCCATGGAGGCAGTCATTCAAAGGAGAAAAGACACGGACACATGGCAGATAACAGATAAAACACTATTGTATTCTACAGAGCTTATCTGTTATCTGCTATGCAACCTGTGCCTTTTCTCCTTTTTTCCAGCTTGAATGGCTGCCCCCGTGGCTACACAGCAGCTTATTATATAAAGTATAGTAGTGTTACTGTAGCAAACACACCAGTTTTACCAGTGCAGGGCAACAGTGCATTATATATTTATTACTTTAAAGCTCTTTCATGTTTTAGCGTTACTGTTCCTTTAATTTCTGGTGTCAGTATCTCTTTAAGAAGAGCAGAGGCTGTAATAGCAGCAAAGCTACTTCATATTATACCCCTGGTTTGGAAATGAAATGTTTAAAAGCCACGTGCCTGGATACTTTGGCCATACTTTGGGCATATAATGTATTTTTTACACTCATAAGCACAATTTCTTTTACTTAGCCCTTGCAATATATTTATCAAACAATTCTTGCTTATAGAGCTTGTGTCTTCCCCGGATCTAGAGGCTCCAGTAGAAGTGTAAATAAGGGTTTAGGTGAGGCAAAATTGTAATGCCAGAGGTGTGTTCTTGTGACTAAACAATGCCAGCAGAATGAGTGATGGTGCCTCTTCTACAGGGTATTGTCAATGACCAAGAGCGCTGTGACTCACCCACAATGTGCACATTAAGAATTAAACAGCAACAAGGTGCCCTGATGAGTACCATTGAGTAGAACAGGAAACACTCACAGCACTCACTATACAGACCTACAATATTAAAAATATATTCGTAGCAGGTTTTTGATATAGGAAGCTTTTTGATATAGGAAGCGCACACTCATCTCACACCAATCCCCAAGTGTGTGCTCTCTCATGTGGCCAGCAAAAGCTTCACATCTTTAGGTAGGATAATAGCAGGCATAATTAGGGATAAATTCCTTAAGCTGAACAGAAGTTCCATGAGAGGGGCATGAACATGCTGCACCTAATGCACAAGGCACAGACAAGTGAGCTCTTTACTGACAAACACACGGAGATGGTCTAGTGCCCCTGATAGAAGTGCTTATAGTATATAGCCCGCACAAGGCTAGAGTTCTAAAAAGTAGCAATTACAATAAAATTGTAGCTTCGCAGGGCATTTTTTGGGTACTGGGGTAAGTGACCCCCCCCATCTGGAACTTGGAAGGAGTCAGAAGAGAAAGGCAAAAAATATATAAAGAATAAAAATGATGACCTCTTGAAATTTGTATGTATGTATATGTATGTATATCTTTATTTATAAAGCGCTACTTATGTACGCAGCGCTGTACAGTAGAATACATTAATACAAACAGGGGGTTAAAAATAAATACAAAGTATAACAATAAATACAGATAAATACAGCAGCAATAAGTTAAGAGTCGAGGACACAAGAGGAAGGAGGTCCCTGCTCCGTAGAGCTTACAATCTATATTTAGCTAAGAATTGGCTTTTCTATAACTTACTAAGACTCAACCCAAAGGTGAACCACCCCTTTAACTCTCTATGCATAATAATAAACACATGCAATGTAATAACTATCTAATGAAGAATATTACATTGCAAAATGCACATTTTTGTGTTTTTTTTTCATTTACAACATTTATTACATTGCTCCATTATGTGAAAAATTAATGAAAGTGACTGTTTATTTTTAAACAAACAATGAAGAGGATATTGTGCACATGCAATAGTCCATTGTGCCTATAGTCTATTCACTACAAAATGCCATCTCCCCTACCCTTGGTAAAGACCCGAAGGCTTGTTTGCAAACACAATTGCATGTGTGGTGTGCCAAAATGGTCAGAAAAGGAAGGTTCAAAAAATAAATTTCAGGTGCAATCCACAATAATTTTCTCCCACGATGCAGTGCTTTTTCCCCCCAATTCTAGTAGGGTTGCCACCTTATAGAGTTGTGAAGTCTGGGTGGGGGGTGGAGCTGATGATGTCAGGGGTGGGGTGGTCACATATAGTGGGTAGGACTGTGATGTCAGGGGGAGGGACTATGACATAGCTATCAGTCATTGGCTGATCACTGGTGAATGTGGGGCAGAGCTGATGATGTCATGGGTGGGTGATGTCAGAGGTTGGGGTGGTCACTCTGTATGACACAGCCACTGTTCACTGGCTAATCACTGCATCATTCTCTTCAGTGTCATGTCTGGTTTTTCTATTTCTGAACAGTCCTGGACTGTCTGGGTGAAAACTGGGATGGTGGCAACCCTAAATTCCAGTGTCACTGTGTATGTGAGTGTATGAATAGGTCAGTATGGGTCTGTATGTGAGTGTATAGATAGGTCAGTATGGGTCTGTATGTGAGTGTATAGATAGGTCAGTATGGGTCTGTATGTGAGTGTATAGATAGGTCAGTATGGGTCTGTATGTGAGTGTATGAATAGGTCAGTATGGGTCTGTATGTGAGTGTATAGATAGGTCAGTATGGGTCTGTATGTGAGTTGATAGATGGGTCAGTATGGGTCTGTATGTGAGTGGATAGATAGGTCAGTATGGGTCTGTATGTGAGTGGATAGATAGGTCAGTATGGGTCTGTATGTGAGTGTATAGATGGGTCAGTATGGGTCTGTATGTGAGTGGATAGATAGGTCAGTATGGGTCTGTATGTGAGTGTATAGATGGGTCAGTATGGGTCTGTATGTGAGTGGATAGATAGGTCAGTATGGGTCTGTATGTGAGTGTATAGAGAGGTCAGTATGGGTCTGTATGTGAGTGGATAGATAGGTCAGTATGGGTCTGTATGTGAGTGTATAGATAGGTCAGTATGGGTCTGTATGTGAGTGTATGGATAGGTCAGTATGGGTCTGTATGTGAGTGTATAGATAGGTCAGTATGGGTCTGTATGTGAGTGTATAGATAGGTCAGTATGGGTCTGTATGTGAGTGTATAGATAGGTCAGTATGGGTCTGTATGTGAGTGGATAGATAGGTCAGTATGGGTCTGTATGTGAGTGGATAGATAGGTCAGTATGGGTCTGTATGTGAGTGGATAGATAGGTCAGTATGGGTCTGTATGTGAGTGTATAGATAGGTCAGTATGGGTCTGTATGTGAGTGGATAGATAGGTCAGTATGGGTCTGTATGTGAGTGTATAGATAGGTCAGTATGGGTCTGTATGTGAGTGTATAGATAGGTCAGTATGGGTCTGTATGTGAGTGGATAGATAGGTCAGTATGGGTCTGTATGTGAGTGTATAGATAGGTCAGTATGGGTCTGTATGTGAGTGTATAGATAGGTCAGTATGGGTCTGTATGTGAGTGGATAGATAGGTCAGTATGGGTCTGTATGTGAGTGTATAGATAGGTCAGTGTGGGTCTGTATGTGAGTGTATGGATAGGTCAGTATGGGTCTGTATGTGAGTGGATAGATAGGTCAGTATGGGTCTGTATGTGAGTGGATAGATAGGTCAGTATGGGTCTGTATGTGAGTGGATAGATAGGTCAGTATGGGTTTGTATGTGAGTGTAAATACAAGGAAGTGCAAGTATTTTTTATGAATGGCCTCAATTCATGCACAACTTTTCATGCATTTTTGAGCATCACACTTCCAGTTGCAGCCTTATAGCTGTGTGAATATCCATTCATAATAGGTCCTTGTACCCAAGCATGCTCCTTGCACCTCTATGTACTTGCTCCAAGCACTGTTTATTCTACACTGTGTAAATGAGCCCTCTGAAATGACAGGCAAGTTTTCTCTTTTTCTTTCTCTTTCTCTTATGCAGCGTTACAGAAACTCCCTCTGGTGGCAGCTGGAAAGAATTGCTTTGTAGTGAAGATTTAACTTTTCCTTAACTCACAGAAATCTGAGGCGCTTATTTATCTATTATCCCCTGCAGAGAGGTGCGATAACACAGAGATACCTTTACTTTTGCCAGAAGTGTAAAGTTAAAGTCTGCTGATAACCTTAAAATTACAGCCCCCCACCTTCCACATACAGAATCAAATATAACTGTTTTCAAGCCACGTGGACTGCACTTTTCTTGGCAACTGTATATTTAGTCCATTGCATTCTGTATCTTCTGTATAATTATATGGAATTTATAAGTGCAGAAATCCTAAAGTGCTAGAGATTACCAGGGTTGAAATGGAGTGTGTAGGGCCCACCAGGGCAGCCACCCCAGGGGGGCCCACCCATTCCCCTCCCTCCTGAGAGCATGTACATTATACATATCTTTGGTGCGGTCGGGGGAGGGAGATCTGCAGGGTTCCGCCGGTGTGGATTGGGTCTGGGATGGTGGGACCCACTGGGTTTTTTCCAGTGCTCCTCTGGCCCTGTCCAACCCTGGAGATTTCCACATATAGTGAGGGTATGTGCCCAGCCACAGCTGAACTGTTAATTATCATCTGCTGGGGTTAAACACTGTAAGAGTTAAATCAGTGCTACTATAGGCAAAACCGTTTTTTGGAGTTGTTCAGGTATCTCCAAATGTCATAGTGGGCCAGCACTATATTTTGTTTCTTTGCCACCCTAGGTACCAGAATTTTGCTCACACTGTCAGCCATCGATAAGCTCATGTGCAGAAGAATCTCCTGTACTGTAATACACTGATCAGGGAGTCTTCAGGTACCCCCCTACCCCTCAGTTCCACCATTGGATTTGGCTGGAAAATATCCATTGGTGGCCCCTTGAAAGCCTTTTTGGTAAATACGCCACTTTTTTGGGGCAGAACTATATAATAAATATAGTAAAGTAAATATCTTAAACTATCTTTAATGAGATAAAACCATTGATATGGTAATTATACTGGCAAATAACCAGCACAGGACAGATTCCCAAACAAGCTGATCTTAGGTTTTGCCTTTTGAAACTGTAACCTGCATAGCAAATATGACCTGAAACATAAAATGACAATGTATATGATTGTCCCAGTCTATAAGACTATCTGTAAATATTCAGCAATAATGGGTGGATAGCCTGATCAAGCTTATCTTCCTGTGTATATTTGTTTGATAGGACCACACCAGAACCTTCCTTATGCACCTGGTGCTTCCCCTCCCTATTCTATTTTGTAAGCTGCCCTACAGTGGCAATTATACTTAGCTTGAACTCTTGCTCAAACATCTAAAAAGAATAAATTAAAAGAAATATTTGCTGTTACACCATACCATGGGTAAGTACAACCAGTAGGCATGTTAAAGGGTGAGAACATGCAGCCATTAAAATGCTATTGATGTAATGTTAATGTACCTAGCCACGGAAATAAGCCCATTGTGCCTCTTCTGGTTAGATTAGTGCATCAGGTGCATCAGTATTACCTGACTTAGCCCTGTACCAAATATAGGGGTCTGCTTGCACCCAAAGGCTCAGCATCTTTTCATAACATGCAGATAAGGGACGTGTATGTATAATTTTATAGGTGTCATTTCTCCAGGCATGTTCCTCTGGACCAATAGCACTGGGAGCAGATAAATGACAGAATGGTGATGCTAAAAGAAAAAAGGTGCCAAAGTGCTAAAAAAATGGCCACACTTTGCACACTGCATTATAGTATGTAAATGCCCCATTATATATATAGCAATACCAGGATACGAAGGGCTGAACACATTTTACATTGTAGAAAAGTACACACGCTATAGACAAACATTCTAAATACAGGTATGGGATCCCTTATCTGGAAACCTGTTATCCAGAAAGTTCCGAATTACGGAAAGACCGTCTCTCATAGAATTAATTATAAGCAAATAATTCTATTTTTTTAAAAATAATTTCCTTTTTCCCTGTAATAATAAAACAGTACCTTGTACTTGATCCCAACAAAGATATAATCCTTATTGGAGGCTAAACAAGCCTATTGAGTTTATTCAATATTTAAATGATTTTTAGCAGACCATAAGTTATGGAGATCCAAATTACAGAAAGATCCCTTATCCGGAGAACCCCAGGTCCCGAGCATTCTGGATAATAGATCCCATACCTGTACATCTGAATAGATACAGAATGTAAGTGCCATGTGATAAGAGACACAACAGGACATTGGTCCTTGCTCTATAGAGTTTAGTAGGTAAGTAACACACAGACACTAACAGAAAAAAGTGCACAAAGGTTTGGGCATTGACTCTTAAGTGCAAAGACTGGGCCACACATTGTTGTAGTGCTCCAAAAGGGAACAGAGGAAATCATGTATGGAATTCCTGAGGTAAGATTCCGTTGACCAGCCCCCTGCCCTGACCAGTAAGAGGAAGCCTGAATGGTGGCGACCCTGCTCTGAACCAGGGAAAAGGATTTGTAAGCAAAAGTAACAGAGAAGGAAGGGGTTCCTAGGCAGGACAAACAGAACCAGGACACAGTCTGACTATGGATTCCAATAAAATAGAACTTTTTCAATAGAATTTCCTGCTCCCTGCTTGAACATGTGTTACCGGCTGCCATTGTTTACTTTTCCAACTAATACTGAACATCTGATGTCCAACACCACCCTTCCTCAATAGGCAACCAAGGGAAATAAGTCCCCTTGTCTCAACAATGTGCTTAGGGAATAATGGCTAAATATGTCTCTTCACACCAGGAGGAACCCTGTTTACATATTGAACAGACCTTAATGCACAAGTGTCATAGAAATGGTCAATATTTAGGGAGGCATTAATTGCCTTGCTTTAAATCCCTCCTTCCCGGTAAATATCCTTATTTCCTTACAAGTTCATTCTATTAGCATACATTTCCAATGAAAAAGCGTAAACTCCCAAAGTAATCATGGGCAGTAGTGATAAGCAAATCTGTCCCATTTCTCTTTGCAGAAAAATGTGCGAAACTTTGAGAAGATTAACGAAACATGGAATTTTTTTTTGGGCGTGCATCATTTTTTTGACGGGCACAACAATCCACTAATGGCGAACTGTGGAAAGTTTTCATGAATCCATGCCTGTCACAACATTTCACTCATCACTAATGGGCAGTTTTTAAAATGTATATTTATTAAACCATTGCAAATATTTATCAATTACCCTTACATGGCATGCACAGAGAAGCTATTGTTGCTTCCCCCAGAGCATTTCATCCAACGCTGTCTAAGTTTAATAAATAACTAACAACCTAGATAGACTAAAGGGTGTAAGCTACGTGGTCATTTATCACTTTAAAAGAAAAATAAAAATTAACTAAAGAAGTAGGTTAGAAATGTTGTACATTATGTTTTGGGTTTCTGTACCAGCCCAAGGCACCCACAGGCCCTTACCAGGGAAGATCTGTGCCCCCAATGGTGCCCCAGTAGCCCCCCATCTTCTTTTCTGCTGATTCCCTGCACATGCTCTGTGCTGCTGTCACTTACTGAGCTTAGGGACCGACTCACAATATACTGTATATATATAATATAAATGTTACAATATTAGACTGATTAGTAATTTATCCTGGTTGGTGTTACATGACAGCTCAGATATCAGTGCAATTAGCATCAGAATTTAATAATCGACACTGTGCATCAGCTTCTATGACAGTCCAGCCTCATGTTCTGCTCGATGATTTGCAAAGGCCCTTAAACTTAGCTTCTCAACAGCTGCCCAGAGCCCACTGAGCATGTGCAGAGTCACTGACACTACTAACACAATCCAAGCCCTTGTGACAACTGCTGAAACTTTAGGCTGGTGCAGTAAGTTAAATATATAAAATATGGCATT
The DNA here is from genome assembly GCF_000004195.4 of Xenopus tropicalis. NCBI lineage: Eukaryota > Metazoa > Chordata > Amphibia > Anura > Pipidae > Xenopus > Xenopus tropicalis. The sequence goes on along the minus strand of NC_030680.2, from coordinate 30,564,870 downwards.
TCTAGCCATATTTATTTTTGGGCTTAGTTCTCCTTTAAACTTCTAGCCTCATTCTAACAGCTACCAGAAGAATCTATTAGTCACCCAGAGGCATAGCCTAAAATACAAAGTGCTTTATAATAAAGGATGCGGATCCTGCCATAAAAGTTATCAAGAAGGAGTTCCCTGATCAAACAGGCTCTCGGAGAACAGCTGTCACTAGCATCTTCCAGGGTTTCTCTGTTTGTTGCTTCAGGTATCCTAGAGGCAAATGTCTTCTTGGGAGTACACAAAGGAAAGCTAGGCAAACACAGGGAGACCCACCAAACTCTATGCAGATAGTGTCCATGGTAGAATCAAGGCCCTAGTCCTGCAAGGCAGAAATGCTATCCATGAAGTATTATTCATTAATTATGTTCCCCCTGATTTCCAAACACCCTGTACCATTGAACAAATGGGGCATGTAGGCTTGTTTATGACAACTACTTTCTTAGACAAAATAGTGTTAGGCCATAGGACATTCAACCCTTTTACTTTTCTTTCGAAAATGCTTGATGCCTATTGGACCCTGGTCAAACTGGGGGATAGATTTAAAAAAATACATTACCGAAAGGGAAGCCACCTCTTAAGGTGCCTTTGAGTGGGAGCTTTTTAAACATATAACCAGTGTCTTCATGGCTGGACCTTGGACCAAAAACATCTGTTTTGCCAGATGTTAATGAAACAACCATAACCTTGGTGTGTACTGAAGCAGGTTCTATCTATAGAAAAAACAGAAAAAGAAAAACTATGTAGCTAGGCTAAGCCTAATGCTTATCACTAGGCTTAAGAATCCTGTTAACCTTTTAAAGCCTGATTTGAGAATCCAACAATAGTACATTCTGTAATAATAGTTACATTCTGTAGGGTCCATCAATTTCAACCCTTCCAAGTAAAATAAGCACACACAAACCTATACTTACTAGTGATGAGCGAATCTGTCCTGTTTCACCATAAAATTTGCGAAGCGGCGAAAAATTTGTGAAACGCATTTGTCGCACAATTTTTTTGTTGCCCGTGTCTATCTTTTGCGTGACCACGCCCTTTTTGTACATGCCCGTGACCGCACCCAATTTTACATGACCGCACCCAATTTGATGTGCGCCCAAAAAAATCTATGTGGCGTTTTTTTCCGCTGCAAATTTTACGAAACAATCCGCCAGTGGTGAAATGCGGAAATTCACTGCAAATCCATGCCTGGCAAAAACTGGTACAAAAATTTGCTGTTACAAATAATTTGCAGAGTGAGAAAAAGAGTCATGGTTGCATTGTAAAGTTGTAAAAAAAAGTCACAGTTACAGCAAATATGTTGCAGTCCCATAAAAAATGTTTTGGAGTGGATAAAAAGAGTTGCGTGGTAGCCACATTTTGTGAATTTTCTTTTATATTTTCTATTATATACTAAACCAGTCTAAATGTTTAGCATCTGTAATGCTCAATTCCTTCAAAGTTGTAAATAGGAGGTTATCATCTTGGATTCTTGGATGAGAATCTGAATTAACAAATCATCCTTGTATTGTGACATGTATATTCTATAAATAAAGTATAAGTGACCATCTTTGGAGGCACAGATCTTCCCTGCTAAAGGGCTGTGGTTGTCTTGGCCTGATATATAAACCTAAAACTTGTAAAGGGGTTTGTTTATTTATAAACACTGGGCACATTTAACCTAGGCAGTAACCTGTGATAACCAAACAGATGCTTGCTTTCACTACTCTACCTACAGCTGGCTGAAAAAAAGCTAGTCACTTATTGGTTGCTGATGGTTACTACCCAACTGCAACTTTGACCAGTGTTTATAAATGAGCCAGCAGTGCAGCATATCTACTAAAAACTGAACAGAAAATAAAAGCTGATTTACCAAACCCTCTGTTGGCATTTATATAAAGCTGTCTTTCAGCACTAGCGATGTGTGGGTTTGGACCGGCATCCACACAACTTTTGCAGGCTGTAGAGGGGTTCGGGCTGAACTTTACTATGCACCAACCCTGCCCGCAGCCTTCCTATGCCAAGTTTCTGCCTTCGCCTGGACCCACACTGAACTCTAACCTGCTGTGCATGGGTATTTATAGACCCGTGCTTGAGCATCCTTCTCTGATATCACGGAAGTAGTGGTAGATGCAGGGACAAATCTATAAATACCAATGCTCAGCAGGTTGGAGTCCAGTGTGTGTAAGAAGCAGGCAGGTTAGAATAAGGTGTGGGTCTTTTTTTGTTGACCCGCACATCACTATTCAGAACAATGCCATAAAAATGGAAACAATTCTCCTACAGATTATTGAGTTAATGCCACCACTAGTAAAAACCTATGGAGACAACAAAAGACACATGTTGGATTATCAGTCTGATATCAATAGAATCAAATCCAAAAAACTGAGAAAAAATGCACACTAAGAGGGAAATTTCAGTGAATGTGATGCAAAATAAAGGATACAGGCAATTTGAATTCACAATAATACAATTTGTTCTATTCAGGTGTCAGTAGGTAGGCTTCATACCAGTGTATAGACATATAAACATTAGTGAGCACACAGTAATTTGGCTGCTGAGTGATAACAGAGTACGACCCTATAGCTATTGGCTCACAGCCTAATTGTCTTACACAGAAAAGATAGAACCTTACCAATGGTGTGAATGACTGGCATGATTAAGCTGAAGGGCATTACTAGGGATAAGGAAGGGACCAGAGCTGCACCTTTCAGCCACAGAAACAGAACAGCAAACAGCACTTCGCAGCAGTTGAGGTTTTGCCAATGGCAACACAATACTGTGCCAATAACACAGGGAAAACTTATAAGCTGTAAGTAACCCCCGGCCGGCTACAAGGGTGAGCGCTGGAGATATGCCAGCCTTTGTTACACAATTCTGTGCAATTCTATTGTACTGCACACGTAGAATGAATTACGCAAACTAATTCATGTTCAGCTGGTTACAACGTCAGAACGGAGATATTTCTCTCTATATTCTTTCCCTGATCTTACACCTAAAGCACAAGGAACTGAAACATGCATGGAAAGTGCGTAAATCTACCCCTGGTTAAAGATTAATCACACAACTTTAATATAATATGTATCAGTTTTACTGCCCAGAGGTGCTTATGGATATACCCCCGCCCACGACAGACAACGAATGTTGTCATGCACAGGTCAAAAAGTTGCCTCTTTTTAACCCTGAACCAAGCTGAGAGATGTTAAGGATAATGGGACACGGGTAATTTTGTCACTTGCAATGAATCTTTGCTACCCATGGGCAACATAACTTGACTTCTTTCCTTCCCACCGGCTAAAATTCAAATTGCTGGTGGGGACACATACATGGTGCTTTGGCGTTTGGAAGTAGCTCAACGTTTCCTCACAAAGAAAATTCCAATCAACTTTGCACTGCGTATGTTTCTCCATCGGTAATTTGCAAGTTTGCTGGTGAGAAGGAAGCAAGAGATGTCTTTTTGCCCGTGGTAGGAAGATTTAACAAAACAGAACAAGGAAACTATAACATTATGCACCACCCCCAGTGAAGTAAAGCCCTTTTTTTACCTTGTTTTTTACCCAGGCTGTTGCATTTTCAATTAACCAGTCTAGCTATATATACTGTATACAAAGAATTATACCTAAGCCAGTGGCATAACTATAGAGGAAGCAGACTTACAGTTGTTAGGAGGCCTGGGCAACAGGAGGGCCCAGACAGGGGGTATGCTTTATTTATAGTTGTATAGTCTTCTCTTCCACTCACAAGTAGTAGAATAGCTGGGGAGGGAAGAGTCAGGCAGCCAAAGATGCCGGTGGGGTATGTGTGCAATTGGGGGGGGGGGGCGATTTATGTCACTGACCTATGCTAAATTTGGAAAGCTTGAAAAGCTTTAGACTGTTGCTCATTTCCAAGTTGCAAGGGGTCATTTACAATGTAGTAGAGTGCCATAAAAAAGCTGCAAGGTTGCACGTGGGCACCCCCCCCACCCACTCTCCAATTTAGTTAGTGCCAGGAGACAGAGTCTGCATTGGGCGTGGTAAGGACAGGGCTCTTCTGTGCCTCCTGATGGCGCTCAGTAAAGAGAACAGTATTCTCTAGGATGTAAGTGAGTAAGGAAGCACTAATTGGTGAGTTCTTTTGCCCCTTAGAGCTCTAGGACTTGTGCAGGGAATAATAAATTGCCTAGAACAGGCTGCAGCTTAGGGAAGAGAAGGTTTAGCATAAACCCTTTTCATTGAACTAATATTGAAAAATTGGTAAACTGCCCCTTTAACTTTCCCCCACAACTCTGGAATGCCTTTGCACTGAAGCCGAACTAAAGCACCTTGCACTGTAGTTTTGTTTTTTCATTTTATCGCTGCTATTACCATCTTGAAATCTCCCTCAGTGATAACATGTCCCTTGTCTGGTGGTAACTACTTACGTGTTGTTGTTTTGTACAAGGTGCAGAAGTTTAATAATCTGGGTTTCCAGATGCTTTCACGGGGGTGCAATCACCTATTGTATTTAGATATTTCCCCAGCATTTCCTTACGTATAAATGTCCCCTGAGCACTAGAATGTTTGCAGGATTAGAGCAAGTAGTCAATTGTAGCTGCACAATGTGTATAATTCAACATGTGACAATAGGAACAGCATCTAAATAAATCAAAAGGGATTTAGGAAAGAGGGGCAAACTTACAGGCCCAGTAATCAACAGCAATCTAGGGGCCCTTGGGAAACAAGCCTGACAGGTGGAGTAACAGGGAGTTTGGTAGGAGTATGGGAAATGTAGTCTGGAGGCTTGCTAATAGTAGGAAGAATAAGGGAGGCTGTTAATGGGAGGGGGAAGGAGGAGCAAGGCAGCCATTTTACCTGGACAGCAGTGGGAGGGGACAGCTTTGCACCCTCCCACCCAGGGTTGAGTGGGGGGAAACAAGTGAGGAGAATAGGGTTTGCCACATTTTTCTAATTGCAATACTGACCTTTGTGTCAGGGCCCGGGCTGTGACATCATTTGGTGGTGGGGTTATAAAGTCATTTTTATTGGTTGTTGTTATTTACAATTTAATCCTGTAACAACCAAGCTGCAGCCTTTCCACCCAAAGAGTTGGTGTCAGTGTGAATTATTAGGGGGCAAGTGGTGAAAAAGGTTAAGGGAGCAGCCCAGAATTGAGTCTCTACGAGTCAATGGGGTATTTATAATTAATTTAATTTTAGAGAACTGATTATTACTTGATAAATTGGCTCTATTGCAATGTATATATTAACTCGAGTTTGTAGCAACTGTTTGGGGAACTGCTTAAGGCCACACTAGAGAATGATTTACAGTATTACTGGCAGATACAGATTACACTGAACAACTCATACTGCCTATATAGGAGAAAATAACTGTGACCTCAGTGGCTCTGGCCTCATGTATTTGCCACCATGGAATAAGTCATTGATCTTTAATATCCTTGTAAGTGTAAAAAGGAAAACTATACCCCCAGAATACAAACTTAAACAGAAGATAGTCTATATAATTTAAAGTGGGCGATTAAAAAAATCTTACTAAACTGGAATAGATATATCAGTAAATATTGCCCTTCAGCATATTTACCATTGAGCCACCATTTTGGGATGGGCTGTGTGCTCCCTCAGGGATCACATGACAGGAAATAATGTAGCTCTAACTGTAACAGGAAGTAGTGTGTGAGCAAAAGGCAGAACTCTGCCCATTCATTGGCTGATGAGGCCTAGCATGTATGTGCGGCCCTTGGTTTGTTTGTGTGCTCTGTGAATGGAATGATCCCAGGGGGCGGCCCTTAGTACTTAAATTTTCTACTTAGAATCACCCAATGGCACATACTATTAAAAAGTATATTGAAAATGGTTTATTTAGATGAGCAGGGTCTTACATATGTGTTGTTTTATGCAATTTATGTTGCCCTATAATATATGTGAACATATATAATGTAGAACTATACAGGCCAGTATACCAAGTGCCTTTCTGGCTTTTAGCTGTTTGAGAGATAAAGCCCAGTGATACATTTGATGACCTACAGTTGCCAGGTAAAGTTGGGGATATATCTCTAATTATTCTAATGCAATATTATAGGAGAAGTTCAACTTTACGTTATCTTTTAGTGTGATGTGGATGTGATATTCTGAGACAAATTGCAGTTGGTCTTCATTTTTAATTTTCTATGTTTTTTTCAGTTATTTAACTTTTGTTTAGCAGCTATCTGGTTGCTAGGCTCTAATTACTCCTAGCAACCAGGCATTGGTTTGAATGTGAATAGAAGTGGGCCCAATTAGTTAGATAAGAAAAGTAAGAATAGGCAACAGTAATAATAAAATTGTAGCCTGAGACAGCAATATTTTTGGGGGGTGATGGGGTCAGTGACCCCATTTGAGAACTGGAAAGAGGCAGAAGAGGAAAGCAAATCATTGAAAAACTATAAAATGAAGACCAATTGCAAAGTTCCTAGGAATTGGACACTCTGTAACATACTAAAAGTAACTTTAAAGGTAAAGGACCTTTAAGGTTCTTCTAGCTGTATTAGGTATGCACCTGATGTTTCTCCTAACAATACAGATCCCAAGGTACTGATAATCAATTTAGTTCCCATTGTGCTGAATGTGAAATAATGAATGCATAAGCATTTCAACTTTTCAGGTGGTTGTGCCCAGAAAACACACAATAGAGCAAGGAGCACCCCAAATCTGTCCTTGTGCTATAGGCATTATATGTGCGAGAAGGAGCTCCAATATACTGTACAGTGTGGTATTTCTGCATTAAGAGTTAATGTATCTGGGTATAGGATTGTTTTGGAAGGTGCCCTTTGTTAATTATCATGGGAAAGAGAATGTTCATGCATGGCTGTGTAGAATCAGACAGCACAATGTAGCAGGCTGGTGTTGGCGTCATATCTGTATATTTAATATTTTGTGCCATTCTAGGGGATTACTATAGAGATACAGTAGAAGTTTGGAATTTGATCTCACGAAGCACAAAATACAGCATATTTTTATCTTCACATTGAATGGTTTTCTGCTTTTTTCTGCTCCACTGCACTTTCTCAATGACGTGAGTGGCCCAGTCAATCTAGGCATTTTTCTGAGAGCACAACGGGTACAATGTAGAAAGTCACTGATATGCCTATTGTACTGAGTCTGGAGGGCAAAGAACAGTCTCATTTATTTAACTATATAACGTGCGCTCAACTCAGAACATATTTGAGAGGCAATTCAAAAAATGTAACCAGGCATCAAGGAATTATCAAGGAATCATAAAAAACTAGCCCCCATATATGTAATGAAAGGCACTAAGTTTACCCATAGCAACCATTAAGATGTTTGCTTTTAAACAGATAACCAGTAAATGCTACTTGCTGATTGGTTGGTAAGGGTTACTGCACCTGAACAAACTTAGTGCCTTTTATTATACAACCAACTTAAACTTACCAACTGATGGAGGAAAAAAGTATAAAGCCAGTTGCATTGTGCTTGGGCACATCCGATTTGACACTGGGAGAGGAGAAACTGTGATGGAAGGTTTATTGGCAAACAACATGCTATTTTGCAAATATTCCACAGCAGATGTGTTTGCTCTCAGGGCCGGAGAAAGTAAATGGGCACAGCAAGCTGCACCAATATTTCCAGCTCCACCTACTTTCCATAGGCCTTATCCAACTGTCAACCTACTCACATTTACCTAAGGGCAGTAAACATGGGGTTTGTTGGTTTCCATGTATGGGTTATAGGACCTGGACTCTATGCCAGTTATTACAGTTCTAATCATGAAAGCTGAAAAGCATTAACTGGTGGAACATGAAATCTGTATATGAGAGTGTTGGGTAAACATGCATATATATTCGTTTTAGTTACAATGTCTATGAGGATTTTCATTCATCCAGGTCATGATATACAGTATCTAGTAGAATTAAGTCTAAAACAACTGGACTTTTCTTGAAAACTTTTCACCACTCATCCGAGTGGCTTCTTCAGTTCATATGACTGGTAGGGAATTCCCCGGCATTTAAACCCTTGAGGGTAGTACAGTCACAGGCATCCAATCACAATGGTTCCATTGAACTTATTCAGTTAGGTGTTGGCTGAAACTCACAGATGTCAGAAAGCATGATCCAGTCACAATGGTACCATGATTCTCATTGAGGCAGGTGTTAATCTTTCAAAGTACATGACTGGATGTGCGAATTGTTGCCAAACCGCCGGGGTAATGATGTCAAAGCGGCATTGTAAGTTGCTGAAAGCGGTGTCGCAGGCCCCCTCCTCTGTTCAGGAATGGTTTTTCCAGTCTGGCATAAATGACCTCTTTCACACCTCTTTCTACTTTTTTTTACTGTTATAACAGAGAAAAAGGAAATTCATTAAAAAGTCTGTGGGTTTCCGGATTCCATAGGTGAATAGAAAGAAGCAATGGTTATAGGCATCCCAATTACATTATACTTGTATATGTAGATACTGATACCATATTATGCAGTGACTGACACCCCCAACAATCTCTCATTTGTTAACAAATGGTGCATGAGTCCAACTCTACCAGTTTGTTTAGTACCTTAGACATATTCGAAAGAGATGAAGCCCCTTTAAAACCACAGCACAGTAAAACTGAAATCAAGGTGCTTGTGGAATAGCAACACAAATGCAACCTAAGCTGTCTTCATTGTTCATATACAGTGGGTAGGGCTCACACTGATTTATAGAATTTCAGAAACAATTGGAAATTGCGGTGTAAAAAAAAGTCATATTGATACAAAGACATAAGGAGTGCTTGAGGAAATGACCAGCCTAGTCAATGGCTCATTGCTGGTACATGGTCAAATGCTGTGTAATATTTGTAATATTTGCTATTCATGTATGTTGACATGCGAGTCCTCTCCTGGATTTATGTATTCTGCAACTGGAATCAGGATAAAGGGCCATATTCAATTTGATGAGAAAAGCTTATCTTCTAATTCACTTCCAGATTTTCCCATAAAGCCAGATGCAAAGAAAAACTCAATGTTTCGATGTCTCAGTGTTTATTACATGAAAGCTCTATTGAAGTCTATGGGAAACACTGGGCCTGAATTGGAAGAAAAGTTTTCTCTTCTCAAACTGAATCTTGTCCAGAAGTTTTCATGTGATAAACCATAAAATAATGTTTTCACATGGAACTGAATTTGGCCCAAAGTTGGTGGGAAAGCATTAACAAATTGCAAAAACAGTCAGCCTAACCTAAGACACTGGATCAGATTGCAATAGATATAGGAAAACATGAGGAAATTGATGTTCAGCTCTTGTGATCATTTCAAGATATGGAGGAAAGTAAAACCTTTGCTATTGACCCCACACGAGGGATTACAGCACTTAATTGTGAGCAGAGGACCAAACATCATGGCAGGACTACAGATTCACAGTAAGCAGACACAGAAGACTGTGATTGGTTAGCTTGTATGCATGCTTAATATTGAATAGCTAGAGTGAGAAAATCATAGAATCATAGAATGAAAAAAAAAACACTCATGCTGGAAATGTCATTAGATTCCAAGAGCAATTAGTAGGGGGCCTTTGGTATAATATTTGGAGTTTTTATGCTGTGTTTTGAGTAAGATAAAAACCCCATGGGCAAAATGCCTAAATACAACCCAGTACCCCTTATTGGCCCTCCATCCCACCTAATGATTTAAAATTGATTAGTGGGGAACACAACTTTACCTTTTTGCTATAATTTATACAGGAGCAGTGGTCATGCTGTAGTTTCCATTATTCTCAGCTATAGTCAGGTGATCCCAGTGGTGACCAATACAAAAGGGGCAACCATTTGGGAGTTTTTATCTTGAAAGCAAGCAAGATGCAGGTTAAACTCAGTCCGAATGTAAAATGTATAATGAAGCACTAGAATTCTTAATGGATCAGATGAAAGTGAGTGTAGTACTGGGAAAACCAGGGACGACTTTGACGTAGTTGGCCAGCTTGAATATATTGCAATATATGGCAAAAGTGAGTCTCTTAACTAGTAGAAAACAGGTGCTATTAACATCCCTTCTCCTTTATTAAATGGATACTATACCCCTAGAATAAAAACTTGACCAACAGATAATTTATATCATATTAAGTGGCCTATTAAATAATATCCCCAAACTTAAATTTATATATCAGTAAATATTGCCCTTTCACATCTTTTCTCTAGAGCCACCATTTAGTGATGGTCTGTGTGCTCCCTCAGAGATCAGCTGACAGGAAATAATGCAGCTCTAACTGTAACAGGAAGTAGTGGGGTGGGGTAGAGACAGAATTTGGCTGATTTGTCCTAAAATCTTGTATATAGGGAAGAGAGCACCTAAACGCAGCATCAACTGCTTCAGAATTTTATTGCCGACTATAACACAACATGTTCTGGGTCCCTTTGAGCCCTTTTTCAAGCCACATGTACAGTGGCTTGCAAAAGTATTTGGCCGCCTTGAACTTTTCCACATTTTGTCCCATTACAGCCACAAACATGAATCAATTTTATTGGAATTCCACGTGAAAGACCAATACAAAGTGGTGTACACGTGAGACGTGGAAAAAAATCATACATGATTCCAAACATTTTTTACAAATAAATAACTGCAAAGTGGGGTGTGCGTAATTATTCAGCCCCCTTTGGTCTGAGTGCAGTCAGTTGCCCATAGACATTGCCTGATGAGTGCTAATGACTAAATAGAGTGCACCTGTGTGTAATCTAATGTCAGTACAAATACAGCTGCTCTGTGACGGCCTCAGAGGTTGTCTAAGAGAATATTGGGAGCAACAACACCATGAAGTCCAAAGAACACGCCAGACAGGTCAGGGATAAAGTTATTGAGAAATTTAAAGCAGGCTTAGGCTACAAAAAGATTTCCAAAGCCTTGAACATCCCACGGAGCACTGTTCAAGCGATCATTCAGAAATGGAAGGAGTATGGCACAACTGTAAACCTACCAAGACAAGGCCGTCCCCCTAAACTCACAGGCCGAACAAGGAGAGCGCTGATCAGACATGCAGCCAAGAGGCCCATGGTGACTCTGGACGAGCTGCAGAGATCTACAGCTCAGGTGGGGGAATCTGTCCATAGGACAACTATTAGTCGTGCACTGCACAAAGTTGGCCTTTATGGAAGATTGGCAAGAAGAAAGCCATTGTTAACAGAAAACCATAAGAAGTCCCGTTTGCAGTTTGCCACAAGCCATGTGGGGGACACAGCAAACATGTGGAAGGTGCTCTGGTCAGATGAGACCAAAATGGAACTTTTTGGCCAAAATGCAAAATGCTATGTGTGGCGGAAAACTAACACTGCACATCACTCTGAACACACCATCCCCACTGTCACATATGGTGGTGGCAGCATCATGCTCTGGGGGGGCTTCTCTTCAGCAGGGACAGGGAAGCTGGTCAGAGTTGATGGGAAGATGGATGGAGCCAAATACAGGGCAATCTTGGAAGAAAACCTCTTGGAGTCTGCAAAAGACTTGAGACTGGGGCGGAGGTTCACCTTCCAGCAGGACAACGACCCTAAACATAAAGCCAGGGCAACAATGGAATGGTTTAAAACAAAACATATCCATGTGTTAGAATGGCCCAGTCACAGTCCAGATCTAAATCCAATCGAGAATCTGTGCAAGATCTGAAAACTGCTGTTCACAAACGCTGTCCATCTAATCTGACTGAGCTGGAGCTGTTTTGCAAAGAAGAATGGGAAAGGATTTCAGTCTGTAGATGTGCAAAGCTGGTAGAGACATACCCTAAAAGCCTGGCAGCTGTAATTGCAGCAAAAGGTGGTTCTACAAAGTATTGACTCAGGGGGCTGAATAATTACGCACACCCCACTTTGCAGTTATTTATTTGTAAAAAATGTTTGGAATCATGTATGATTTTCCTTCCACTTCTCACATGTACACCACTTTGTATTGGTCTTTCACGTGGAATTCCAATAAAATTGATTCATGTTTGTGGCTGTAATGTGACAAAATGTGGAAAAGTTCAAGGGGGCCGAATACTTTTGCAAGCCACTGTATGTGTGCCCTTGGTTTGTTTGTGTGCTCTGTGAACTTTATGATCCCAGGGGCGGCCCTTAATACTTAAAATGGCAATTGGGATTACTCAAAGGCACATATTAGTAAAAGCTACTATTTTTATTAAAATCGTTTGTTTAGATGATGGGTTTTACATATGGGCAGTTTTATGGGATATGTTTCTATAGAGACCTACATTGCAATGGGGTATAGTTTTCCTTTAACAAGTTTCATAAGAACTAACTTACCGTATATACTCGAGTATAAGCCGATCCGAATATAAGCCGAGGTACCTAATTTTACTTAAGAAAACTGTAAAAATGTATTGACTTGAGTTTAAGCCTAGGGTGAGAAATGAAGCAGCTACTGCTAAGTTTCAATAATTAAAATAAATACCAATAAAATTACTTTAATTGAGGCATCAGTGGGGTATATGTTTTTAAATATTTATTTCAAAGAAAAACAGTAAACTAGCTCTGTAAGTGAAGAAGAGGGTCAACAAAAACAATATGAGTACTACCCCAAGCTCATTGTGCATTGCCAAACTGGCAGCAGACCCGGTCCCGAGGGACACGCAAGGGAAAATAAGTATTGCTAGTGCGAGTGGGCCAGGGCACTGGAGGGTCTGGTTGCGGGAGGCCTAATTTGCACACAAAAGACAGAGGGTGCTAGTCTGGAGGGACCCATGGCACCCGACTCGAGTATAAGCCGAGGGTGACTTTTGCAGCACATTTTGGGTGCTGAAAAACTAGTTTTATACTCGAGTATATACAGTAATAGGAGCTATGTAGTAAAAGGTACTAAGTTTGGAGCAGTAACCCATAGCAACCAATCAGCAGGTAAAATTTACTGGTGACCTTTTTAATATCAAACATCTGACTGGTTGCTTTGGGTTACTGCTGTTTGGCAAACTAAGTGCCTTTTATTACATATGGGAGAATGTTTTTTAATTGTCTTAATGACAACAGTTACTGAAGAAGCTTTATCAGTTATTCAACAGTGCTACTTAGTTAGAATTTCCTCAGAAACAGCCCCACCCTGTATGTTTGTAACAGCTGGCGACTAAGAGATGCCATTTATAATATTAGCATTAAACATGCTTGGAAGTTGCCGAGACATAAATGCTTCATAATGTTGATTGGTGAAAATGTCATTATGCAGCAGGACAAAGATCCAAAATATACTCCTTAGCTATGCAAAATCTATAAGGGGGAGAAACAGGAAGCTGTCTGGCACAATCACTATACTATACCTCACCCCTATGGGAAAAGCTTCTCCATCAGGTTAGAGAAAAATGTCCTTCAAACCAATCACACCTCTAGGAAGAGTTCTACAAGGTGTGGATTAAAATGCCCCTTGGAAAAGTGACACCTAGAAGGTTTGCAAAATTGGAATTGCTGTAAGAAAAATATATAATATATATTTTTTTGATGAATCTAAAGTTTGATGAATAGATATCTGCAATGAAAATAGAGTTTTGGCATTGCATATAAATTTGAATCCATTGATAAGAGTCAATCAATTTCTATCAAAAATGCCTAGGTGATTGCAAACAATTGACCAATAAACATCAGTATGTTTTCTGGAAATTGTAGACAGTTTTTGCAAGGGCAGACTAAAAACTATGGATCTTTTTATTATTATGAGGCCTACTTATTAATTCCCACCTTCCCTCAGTGTTGCAAATATTTTTTAAATAAGTTTTTTTCCTTAACTTAAAAAGAGTGTAAACGTTTCCAGTAGTCTCATATACAACTTGGGGTTTATTTTATTGTAAATACAGAACTGCACATTTGCTTGCTGGCTATAAGGATCTATCCGACTTTAGGCAAGTGAAAAGATTAGGAAAATAGTGCAAATATAAGATAACATTTATGGAAATTATGGATATGGTACATCCCATCCATTTGTGTGTAAGAATGCAATTTGAAAGTTAAACAAGTGCCCAGACTGGACATTTACTGGACCTTAGTAACTAAAAGTAACATTGGCAAGATGACTTGTTTTACAAATAGATATTAATATTGCTGATAGATCAGGGCCCTATGGATCCCTCTATACGCTTGAGTTTCCTTCTTCCATAATATATTTTGCATAATACATAGATGTAGCTGGCAGTACTTTAATGAATGTTTGTGAATTTGCTGCCTGTTTAAGGGATAATACAATGCATGTTGAATGAAGGTGCCAGAAAAGCTAGAGTTAGGGCTGTGACAGAGATGGAGAGATCAGTCGCCGTGGGACAAATCTCCCTTGTTGCGGGCGACTAATCTTCCCAAAATGCCATCTCACCGGCGAGTATGTGAATGTGAGATGGCATATGCGGCATGGGGATTTGCCTTTGCGAAGTTGCCTTGAAAGGAAACTTCAGCGATTTCGACACCGCGTATGCCATCTCACCGTCGATTTACATTCTAGCCAGTGGGATGGCATTTCAGGGAGATTAGTTGCCTGTGACAAGGGGGATTTGCCACTAATCTCCCCGTCTGTCACAGCCCTTAAGGTGACACCTATGGCTTCAAATAATTCTGTATTTCTACTAGACAAGGTTTGTGCACATTCAGGGATTTCTAGGGTATCGCATGTTAGTATATAACATTTTGAATTAACTGGTAGGACCTCCAAAGAACAAATCCAGGAACATATCTCTTGTATTAGATTATATACTGACACCGATATTGCCAAACATTTAGCTGAAGTATTGGCCAAGGGTGTCAGGTGTTCCTTTATCTTTGAAAGGAGAAGGAGCAAAAGCTTCTGGAAGGGGTTTGAAGGGTCTGAGGTAGGAGGCCTTAATAGGAGAAGTTAAGATTGCGGTTAGATCCTGCTATAGCTCATTCTAGGAGTGAGAGTCAGGATGGGGATAGCAAGAAGAGAATCCAGAAGCTCTAAAGGTGAGAGAAGGAGGGTTAGTACCTTCATGCCAGCATATGGAGTCAAGCAGATAGTCTTAGGGATTGAGAAAGGGATTGGAACATGGGAAGAGGAGCACCACTGTGAGGGCCTTGTAGTCTGAGGACTGAACACTTGATAATGAGTACTACTGCTGATTCTAATATCCTGATTGTGCCTTATACCATAAAGAAGTAATTATATCTGACCGTGAAGTGATTGTATCTTGTGCCATATTAAAGTAACATATAAAAGAACAGTTAACTGTGTTTTAAAGAACCAGTGGCCTAAGGGAGTTGTACCTCATTGCCGAGCCTGTGTAAGGAAGGAAAATGTCCTCTATGTTGTAGAATGGCCAGTTCTTAGCAACTTTGCAATTAGTCCAAATTACCATAGCAACCAGGCGGTGGTTAAAATGAAAAATTGGAATATGAAAAGGAGAGGGTCTGAATAGGAAGATACGCAATAAAAAGTAACAATAACAATGAAACTGTAGCCTCAAAGAGCAATAGTTTTTTTGAAAGCTGGAAAGAGTCAGAAGAAGAAAGCAAATAATGCAAAAATGATAAAAACTAAAACATGAATACCAATTGCAAAGTTGCAAAGAACTGGCCATTCTACAACATACTACAAGTCAACATGAAGGTGAACCACCCCTTTACTATGTGTTATTTTAGAACTGTAGCACTCATTGGCACAGAGGACTCCTTGCTGAATAAAAAGATAAATAATTCAAAAAGACCAATTGCAAATAGTTTCAGAATAGCTCATAACATACTAAAAGTCAAAGGTGGACAACACCTTTAAAAAAATTATGTCATATTTTTCATTATTTTACATAACAATGCATAATATGAAGTGATATTTAAATTGAAATTATGAAATATATTTAAAACAACGACCCTACATAATGGGCATAAATCTTTTCACAGTGTTACTTCACTCAAATGTTGCTGGACCAAACCCTAAACTAAAGCATGCTGGGAGCTGTAGCCCAGCACCATACTATATAGATTTTATAGCAATACATTGTGATAAAACATTTTCCCAGCTCCCAAGGACTTTTGGCCCAGCAGGGCGTAACTAAGCCATAATACCCCCCCCCCCATCTGCCAAATAAGCTTTGGAGGAACCAGGCATTCCAGCAACAGTAACCCACCCCCTGTATCTGGCCACCTGCCCCACCCATGCCGGCCCCTCACTTTTAGGTAGGAGTGTGACTGGGGAGCAGGGGACACAAGTGAGGTGGATGGCTGGGTACTATATTTTCTAAGACTATAGAAGAAATAGACTACGCGGTCCTTGCCCCTCCCCAGGACCACAGGTAGGGTTGCCACCTTTTTAGAACTTCTCTACTGGCCTAGGCTGGGGGCGGGTCCATAAGGTGGCAGGTTGTGATGTTGAGGGGTGGAGTTATGACATAAAGAGGCAGGGCCATGACATTAAGAGGGGAGCCGAGCTGGGGATTAATCATAAAGCTGGGAATTCAGTGAGTGTGGATGCTAGAAGGTGGAAAAGGGCTGGATTGAAGGTGGGCTGAGGGTGGATTTATAGCATTACAAATTTACTGGCAAGTACACTGCTGGTAAATTTGTAATACTGGCCCTGGCCTTGGCTGGTATTTTACAGGCCAGGTGGCAACCCTAACCGCAGGGTCTGCTTCCTTTATAGTTATGCCACTGTGACCCAGTGAATCCTCCAGTAAGAATCTGGCCTGCTTCTTGTACGCTTGGTTACTTTTTCTTTCTTCTTGTAATCACCACAAAGTAGAGGTAGTTATTACTAAAAAAATTTTTTGCATCTGTTTGTGATGCCTATCCATCTTGTATTAGAAACATAACTAGGGAACAGAATAGGAAGAGACAGTAAATGCTACAGAGTAGTGTTGGCAGTAAACCAGAGCACTGTAGATTGAATTGAAGTGGACTGGATGCTGAAGACAGGAACTCTATCAGGAACAAGCTAAGAACCTAATTCCTAAACAGATTGCCTAGCTCAGCTCTTGACTTGTCTTTGTTATGGAAAAGTTATCTATATATCTATATAATCCATCTGTTACTCCACTTTGACAAAAGTTCCTGTGTTGAACTGAAACACTGGATGAAAATAAACCTCACATTTTGCATTTATTTGATTGTGGTTGAGTGGCGTCATTTGGACTATATACTGTATATTATATATATATATATTGCAGTTTTACTGTTCTTGTTTTGTGTGATTAGAAGGTCACCAGACTCACAGAACCTGGGCTGAGGACTATTGGTCTTGGTAAAATATATGATATAATAATAAATAAATAAATGAGATTTATGCAATGCTCAAACAACAGCTGTGATGACACGTAGCATTTTAGCATTTTATATACCTTACTTGCCTAACGTGTTGCCTGAGCAAATACATTCAATCCAATTGTATCTAAGCATTTCAGAGGTTAAGAAAAGGTAAAAGACTTATGAACCAGCATTCTTTGGCGAGCCATTAGTAGCCAGAGTTAATCATACCCAGTACTAATGTGAATAAGCATAAAACATAAACATATTAGGACTCATTTATGACTGCAAGTGCAGCACGTGAAGGGCAACATTTAGGGGACAAAGGGACATATGAAATTTGGAAGAGTTCTACTGCATAGTAATGTTAGTGCACAGTATTATAGCTATAACCAGAGTGTGACACTAATAAGAACATTATAGGCGTATAGTTACAAAGGCAGCTCTTCTTAGCAATTTGTGCTTGCCTGTACCTCCTAACTTGTGGGTCTGGAAAGTATCATTTTTGCCACTACATTGGTTGACTTGGGATGTTAAAGGGGTAGTTCACCATTCATTTTTAGTATGATGTAGCCAGTAATATTTTGAGAAACTTTGCAATTAGTCTTTATTTTAGTTTTTTCTTTATTTTTGGTATTTAGCTTTTTGTTTAGCTCTTCAGTCTAGTATTTTACCAACTGTCAGGTTGCTTATTTGCCCTAGCAACCAGGCAGTGGTGTGAATGAGAGACTGGGATATGAAAACAAATATAAGTAATACAAAGTAGCAATACCAATAACATTGTAGGCTTTACAGAGGCTCAAACTATTTTTTGGCTGCCCGGGCCAGTAACCTCTATTTGAAAGCTGAAAAGAGGCAGAAGAGAGGGGCCAATAATTCAAAAACTATAATAAAATAATGAAGACCAAATGCGAATTGTGGGACATAATGTACTAAAAATTTGCTTGTTTAGCAGTGTTAAAGTGTGTACATAATGGCAGGCAAAAAAATTAAAATAATTAAAAAATATTCTGCTGTTCCTGCTCAAAACTATCCAGTCCCCAATTTATTACCCCTGATTTGATAATGGATTTTGCCCACTGACCATCCTATACTATCCGCCATATGTAATAAAAAGCATTAAGTTTGCCCAGGAGCTGTAAACCATTGCAACCAATTAGATGTTTAATTTCAAACAGGTGGCCAGTAAATTCAACCTGCTGATTGGTTGCTATAGGTTACTGCTCCTGAGCAAACTTAGAGCCTTTTATCACATAACCCCCTATATGTATAGGCTGCTTTGTGAATAACCTAAGTGACAAATCATAAAGGGTAACAAAACTTAAAAACTGGCTAATACATTTCTTACATATTTTCCCCTGAGGGTATCCATTTGATAAAGCCTCTTTAGGAATTTTGAACACCAATTTATCAGTCCTTCTAAGTAAGTTGTCATCATAACTTCAACAATATTTTCATTTACCAACTCCTCAGCTTTTTGCCTCAGGATTTTTTTTCACCATCAGCCCATCTTCATCTATATACACTAAAGGCTGAAATATTATTAAAGTTCAGTAAATGACACACAAAGTCTGCTCTTCTAATGGGCACAAACAAGGCATCAATACGTTAATGGAATGAAGTCAGAAAGCCCTGCATGCTGATTGGATAAATTGTAACAAAGCATTCCCAAATATCATATATCACGCTTTAGGTCTTTAATTATAATTACATTGTTCGGTTCCTGCTGTGTGTTCGCTATAATAAACATTGTATTATATTTACCATAGGTTAATACTATTGTGTTTTTATGTTTACATTTGGTATTACTTTTTATTGCATGTACAATTACATATTTACTTATCACACTAATCTATATTTTGTGATTTGACTTAGATATTAGTATAACAATGTAAAAACAACATGAATATATTCTATAATCATATAATCATTATGACATTTTCTTCTTCCAGTCATTGAATAAATGATGAATTTCCAAGCTCTTTATATATATTAATAATATATATATATATATATACTTCATCTTATATATTTGCTAGTGCCTTGTCCAGCAAGGGAAGGGTTGAGGAAATAAATATCTTTCTTTAGAAGCTTCCCAAATAGCAGGGAAGGGAAAAAAAATGGTGTTTACCTTGACTGTAAAGATTAAAGATTTGTCCTGCCCCTCCTTTAGTGAGGTCAGTGATACAACAAGTGAGCCTTATAAATAGGGATGGGATCTAAGTGTCTAATACTATTCCAAGCATAGCCCTAAGGGCATACAATGGGGGACAAGGTTGCCAGCTTTTTCTTGCTATTGCTGGTACTTACCCTCACAAGTGCCTACGAAGTCAAGACAGGTAAATCGGATATATTCCATCTTTATATTAATATACATACCTATACTCATTTAAGAATTAATGAAGATAGGGTGAAATGCAGTGACCATTTGGAAATTAGGGACATTTTAAGACAATGAAAGAGTAGAAATAGAATTCCATAGTTAAACTATGGCTCAGAGGTTAGTCTCAATAAGTCTTAGAATTTTCTATAAATCATGGCAAAATGATCAATACGTTACCGTGCTAGTTTAGAAGTTTGAAGTAAACTGCAGAAGTCAGGCAGGGTGGATAACTGTTCCAATTGACAGAAGGGAAACCAGCACAGATGCCCAGGAATTAAAACTTATCTTGATGTTTAATTTATTGCTAATTTGAAAAAGAAACATGAAGGCAATAAGTATTAAACCACCATAAGTAATTACTGGCAACCAAATTTTACAGGTCGAATCCGTAATCACGGTCACTACGTCTGCAGCACATGGGGGAACTTACATTACAAGACCTTCGATGGGGATTTTTATCAGTATCCTGGCCTCTGCAGCTATGAACTGGCTTCACACTGCGGGGAAGCCTACCGTGAATTCTCTGTGCACGTCAAACATACCAATGCCACCGGTCACCCACTCGTTGAAAAGATTGTTGTAACCATCAAGGATGTCATAGTTGAGATTAGAAGTAGTCTAGTGGTGGTGAATGGACAAATGTGAGTATTGATATATTCATAGTCATCTATGATTGTTGCTTCTTCTCTGTGTTGGGTGGACTTGGGTGGCTGATTTGTTCTGTTCAGTTTTATAGTTCCTAAAGATGTCTGTTCCTGTTCACTTGGTCTGTTTGTATCTTCATCTTCCCTTCTACAGTTTTGCAAAACTTACAACTCTTTTAGTACCTTCAGCCTCCAAATCTGCCCCAAAACAGTCTTCTTTTTTCTCTTTCCTTCCACACAATGCTCTGTCCCTTGGCCACACTGTTCTTCCTTATGAAGCACTTTGCTCTGGGCTTTCCTAATCCTAATCCTCATAATGAATATTTACAACTATCTTTGTTATTAATGCAATTTAATACACACACTTCATTGATTGATTTTGCATAGCAAATGTGAATGTCTATTAATGTTTCCAGGGTCGTTTTACAACTGTCTCTCTGTATATTTTCATAAATTATAGTACAGAAGATTACAGGAATTTCTCCAACTTAGAAAAGTATACTTTTTTTTGGAAATGTGGAATTTGCCCAATGAAGACTTGATTTAAGGATGCATGGTTTATAAAATATATAACAGGCTACCTTGCCATCCCTTAAATGATTTTTAGCTATAAACTGCATGTGATGCTTACCTCTATGTTTGTTTAATGCAACTTTGCTCTTAGTCAATCTGAATCTAGTAAATTAAAGAAGTTTTAGCAAGGAACCCTCACCCTCCCAGTATGGCCAGTAATACTGCTGATACCTGTCCCATTGCAAGTCATCCTCCCAGTAAAGCCAGTAATACTGCTGATACCTGTCCCATTGAAAGTCTTGGTTATAAGCATCCTCCCTGTATGGCCAGTAATACTGCTGATACCTGTCCCATTGAAAGTCTTGGTTATAAGAATCCTCCCTGTATGGCCAGTAATACTGGCAATACTTGTTCCATTGCACGTCTTGGATATAAGCATCCTCCCAGCATGGTCAGTAATACTGCTGATAATTGTTCCATTGCAAGTCTTGGTTATAAGCACCCTCCCAGTATGGCCAATAATACTGCTGTTACCTGTCCCATTGCAAGTCATGGGTAGAAACACCCTTCCAGTATGGCAGTAATACTGCCCATACTTGTTCCATTGCAAGTCTTGGCTATAAGCATTCTCCCACTATGGCCAGTAATACTGCTGATACCTGTCCCATTGCAAGTCATGGGTAGAAGCACCCCTCCAGTATGGCAGTAATACTGCCCATACTTGTTCCATTGCAAGTCTTGGCTATAAGCATCCTCCCACTATGGCCAGTAATACTGCCCATACTTGTTCCATTGCAAGTCTTGGCTATAAGAATCCTCCCACTATGGCCAGTAATACTGCTGATACCTGTCCCATTGCAAGTCATGGGTAGAAGCACCCCTCCAGTATGGCAGTAATACTGCCCATACTTGTTCCATTGCAAGTCTTGACTATAAGCATCCTCCCACTATGGCCAGTAATACTGCCCATACTTGTTCCATTGCAAGTCTTGGCTATAAGCATCCTCCCACTATGGCCAGTAATACTGCTGATATCTGTTCTACTGCAAGTCCTGGTTATACACATATAAGTAAGTATACACATATAGCATGGTGCAAGATTAATTTAAGTAGCAGTCAACTTTTAATTATAGGGATTCTGTCATGGTAAAACATATTTTTTGCAGACTGCATCAGTTAATGCAGAATCCTGCATTGAAATCTGTTTTTCAAAAGAACAAACACTTTATGTGTCTATGTGACTAGACATATTCTTAGTTTTCCAGGTGCCCCCAGCCATGTGACTTGTGTTCTAATAAACCTTAGGCACCCTTTACTGCTGCACTGCAAGTTGGACAGGTGTTACCCCCCCTCCCTTTCCCCCAAGCAGCCTATAAGCAAAACAATGGGCAGGTAACATGATAACACCTACCCGACACCCGCCTTGCTAAAAATGCTCCCATGTCCCACCCAGTGGTAGATATAAGAATAGCACTCAATAATAAAACAGCCAAGTCCTGCCGTGACTCCTCCAGTAGCTTATTTGGAAGCAGTTCAGATAGCGGCTGAAAGTTTAGAATCAGGCACAATGCACTGAGATGGCTTCATATAAAACAATATTACTGCTAAAAAAATATCAAAAATAATGTTCTAAATGGTAGAATATATGAAACCTATATGCAACGTACACAATGAAATTTAGTAATAAAAACAACACCATAAAAATCATGTTCTGAACATTGCATAAAGGCATAACCATTCTATACTCAATCTGAATTCTATTAATGTCATGCTACAATACAGGAATTTCATTTTTTTAGATATCTTCCATTATAATCAATCCTATAAAAACCTATTTTTGGTAAGGTAATATAGTAAGTATCCTTGGCCTCCATTATTACCAGTCCAAGCCAAAGTTGCTAGTCTATAATTATATTATTTTCAACACCGACCCCCTCCAACCAACACACTGCCGTTTATGTTACAATGCATTGCAGTGGATTACATGGCAGGTGTTAATGGGATAGAGTACAATAGTCTTAAAATTGTTTTTGCAACCCGAGATGCAGTTGGATCTGTTCCTCTCCTAATGTGTCGCTTTATCCTTTGGATTATGTTGTTCCCAAGGACACGTAGAAATAATATTTTTTTTCAGCTACCTTTATAGTACAATAAAGTGTAACAACTGAAAATGGTATGAGTTTGTTTTCTGATTGGAGGGATCATTAACTATTGCTGGGCACAAAAACACCATACTGTACATGCAATGCTTGCTCTATCTTGTGCTCATCTATATTGATATTATGGGCCAGTTTGCTAGTTACCCCTACTTTTTGCTTTGACGTGGCAAAAATACAGGACTCCCTCTGCATGTTGTACCCCAGACATGCACTTCCCCTTACCCCAAAGGTAAAATGCATTTATTTTACTAACCAAGGTACCTTTTTTTGGTTGTAGTTTCTGGTGCAAAATTTTGGGCATGATTGCTTGGGCACAATAAGGTTGTATGCTGAATCATGAGCAACATTATAAACTGTGCCTTTTTCGTACTTCTTTAGTACATGAGCCCTCAAAACTGGTATTTCAAGCATAAATAATAATATTCATTCCGGAAAATAAACAGCAATTTAGAAATGTTATATTTTATACATAATGAATTTACTGTATCAGCCCAGAGCCCAGTCTTATAACAGTAAATCTGTGCACAGGGATCACCATTTTGGATCTTGTTAGACATATCTTAGATGTATCTTGCCAAGAAATGTGACCCTGAAATATTCACCTGTTTAAAAGCAAACATGATATTGGTTGCTAGGGGTTACTGTTTAGTGACTTTTATTACATATGAGAGTTACTGTACTGAGCAATTTGGTGTAGTACAGTGGAACCTAAATGTTGACATTCCTGCATTTTGCACTGAGCCTCCCTGTGGTCCTTAAGCAATGAGTTCAATGGAATTTACCAGTCAGTGTTCACAAGGTGGATTTTGTCCCACAGATGGACACCGGCAGAGAAGACTTCCATTAAGTAAGGCTCTGCTAGGGGAACCTGGGCTGGGGGGTGACTTAAACTAATAGTGCAGTCCTGCATTAATGGTGATAGTGACTTATTTCTATGTAATATAGGAATGTGTCCATATGTATTTAAGGACCCAATGTTATGAAACTGTTCTACTCAAACTATCTAATTTATGTTCCTTACCTAGCCACAGACAAGACCATTATACATTTTAGCATGTACATCTATTTCATTATATTTACTAACTATTTGTTACCTGTAAAACTTAATATAACAATGGTTAAAAAGTAGAAACAGAAATGATTCATACAGCGTGAGATATAACGGGCTGGAATTTAGATTATCCCAGCCAAAGCCCATTATTAGGTTTAATGATTTCCAGAACATACAGTATTGACAGTGCTGTAAATTCTCAGTGCATACAGAATCAATTTCTTTTCTGTCTGCCCCTACTGCTTCCCATCAGGCAGCATTCACAGCCAGGGAGATGCAGATGTTCTTCAGAAGGCCTTCATAAGTTTGTACAAGGCGTTTCCTAAGGTTTAGGTATAAAATATTATTGAGGAGTTCCTCCGTGATTACACATAGATGCCTACATTGGAGCATTTGGTATTTACTAAGGAGGAGTAGCCTATCGGATGGGACAGCTAATGAGGGTGCAGTAAAAGGTTTAATTAGGTTGTAAAATCATTTTTAACCCCCTACTGTCCCCACAATCCAAACAATGCACTATAAGTGTCACCATTAATACCATACACTCATATGTGCAGTGATGTATTACAAGCTCTATAGACACTTCTGCACTCTTTTGCCTGATATAAATTCAAATATAAATAAAGCATTGACTTATGACAATGTAGGAAGCTCTGTAGAAGGTTAAGGATAAAATAAGAGCACAGTTAAGGGTATAATAAATACTTCTAGTAAAGAATATGAGTGATCGATAGCCAGAGTCTATTGGATAAATATTGACAACATACGTAAAACAAAGTTGTGAAAGGAAATGTTTGTGTAGCTCTTGCACTCAGTAATCTATGTTCAGTGTTAAGGTGTACAGGTTCCACAATGTGAAAGGCCATCTGGAAGCATGTTTGAAGAGGGACTATAGAGTTAAATATATACATGCTGTACAAAACTTCATTCCCTAGATATTCAGTCTTCCGTTTTACATTTCAGAGCTAAGACTCCTTACTACAGCTATGGGATCCTCCTTCACAAGAATGATGCCTATATCAAGCTGTATACCAAGAGTGGCCTTACTCTCATGTGGAATAAAGAAGATGCTATCATGGTGAGCTGCTTCTTTGGTTTTAACTGAACTGAGCAGCCATATCGCCTCCTGTATTACATGGTTTATTGTTCTGGATAAAATGATGAAGCAGACCAGCTACCGTATAACAGTGATGCAAGGAGAAAAAGCCAGGTCTTTTCAAAAAGCTTAAGTTTTGTTCGGAGTTCCCCTTTAACCATACATTATATTTCACTTGGCCATATAAGACCATTATATAATTGTTATAACATCACTAAGGAATATTAAAGGTTTGGCTTACATGTCTCTTTTTCATGCACAGGTGGAGCTTGACCCCAAATACAACAATCAGACGTGTGGTTTGTGTGGAGATTATAATGGCATACCCTTTTATAATGAATTCATTGGTGAAAGTGAGTACAAACCAAAAAAAAAAGCTTTTGCTTCAGTTTAAGAGGAACATGCCAGAAGCACAACTTTTCTACCAAAAAGCTAAAGTTTATATTTGTGTCTAGTTATTAATACCTCCCAATACTCCTGATTCTGGAAAGACAGTTCTATAGGGCTGGAAAGTATTTAAATAGGTGGGATTTCAAGCAGATCCAGAGTATCACTGGGGTGGATAATAATAAGCAAATATTGGTTCAGGACTAGGTGGAAGAGGGGTCAGAACACAGGTACTAGAGTTTGTGCCTTATTCTTAATAAAGTGACATAAAGGAATCCATGATACTGGTGTTAAATGCCAGTGATAGATGATGGACCATTTGTGCCATGTTATGGTGCCATTGGTACAGATGTAGTAAGTAGCAAGTTAAGAAGGTAAGGGAGAACTATGTTAACATAACAGTGAATACAAGAACTATTCTGAAAAGGTCTGCAGGCCAACAGGATTTTTGACTTCAGCAATTCAGTAACATGGACCAGGTTTTCCATTAGAGACTATAGGTTGTGACAAAGAATTGTGGTTTCTAAGAACAGAGGCGAAGAACGAGTTTCTTGTATGACTTGTGTTTCTTTAGATGGATCTACAACAAGTTCAGAGGTTATGGGTGACATGATACTGACCATTATGTATTACAAGTTTGTTTTTTTGTCTAATGGTATCCATATAGGTAAAGTCCTAAGTGTAGCACAGTGCTGTTTTTGGATCAAGGCACTGGACCACCAATCAACTCCATCCCTTGCAGATCGACCCTGCAACCCCCTAAAGATGCCCTCTAGGCATGGGTCCTTGGGTGTCTATATAAAAAATACCACCTTGGTGTAAAAGATGAAATAGTACATCTTTACCATTGTATTTTTCTGTGTCGCTATGTAAGATTGGGTTCATTTACTTCAGTCCAAGTCTGTATTATACATAGTACAGGCAGGTTATCTAATGGATCTCTGATTTGTACTGTCTGTATACTGCCAACAAAAAATAGAACAGCAAAGGTACAGTACATCTGGCATGGGTAAAATACAGGCTATAGGATACCTCTGTTGGAGCTTTTTTAGAATTATGCTAACATGTTTGTCCTGTAAACTATAGCAAACAACAGTGTCAGACTGGAAGACCAAGGACCCACCAGAGAACCTGATATCAAGGGTCCTCCGGCCAGAGCCCTTGAACCTTGTTTTCTGATTAAGAAAAACTCTAGTATTAAGATTACTATTAAAAAATAAAATAAATAAGTAATGTAATAATTGAAGCCTTGTAAGCACTGTTTCTATCCTCTAGATGCCACTTCACTGAAATCTATGGGAAACATTTTACAAAGAGATATCAAATCAACTAGAGTAGCAGCTTCCAAAAGGACACAGGACTAATTCTGTGTGGGCAGCTATGCTCTCATTCATGTTCTCTTTGTTGCCTTATTGCTGTACAAGCTGGGTAAAGCTACTGACACACAGGGCCAATTCTTGACTTGTGGATAAATGCAGGTCCAAAATTTGACCCTACTCTAGCATCAGCCTTCTACTGTGTCTCACACCCAGAGCCACTGTTTTGGCCAGATGCAGGCACATGGTGTAGATTTTGCCACGAAATTCATACTCTTACGTTTTAATCTGCTTCGTGTGTCTCCACCTGGGCCAAAACAGTAGAAGATGGCTGATGATACCATTGAGCAGTGATCCCCAACTAGTGGCTCGTGAGTAACATGTTACTCCCCAACCCCCTTTGATGTTGCTCTCAGTGGCCTCAAAGTAGGTGCCCATTTTTACATTTCTGGCTTGAAGGCAAGTTTTGAAGACTTCGAGACACAGTTTTACTCCAAGCAGAGCCTCCTGCAGGCCACATGGGGCTACCATGCCCCATAGCCAATAGCCAATCACAGGCCTTATTAGACATCCCCAAAGATCATTTTTCATGCTTGTGTGGCTCACCAACACTTTTTACATCTGAGTATGGCTCACAAGTAAAATAATTTTGGGGATCCCTGCCATAGAGGCTAAGTACAGGCCAAGAATCAGTCCTGTGTGTCAGTTGCCTAAGAGCACAGAGCAATTCAGTCAATACAGACAATGCAGCGGATAGCAAAGACAGACAAGCTCAGACAATATAGTTGTTTGATTACTCTATTAGCTCTTGCTCATGCTGTGCAATAGCTTTCTGAGAAACGGAGAAATTAACAGCCTCCCTGGATTCTCCTGCTTATCTATGGCAATAAATCTGCCCATTTCCCCAACTCCAGTACAGACTCCTAAGCTAACTCTTTCCAACCTTGCTCACTCTTGGGAATAAATGAAACTCAAGCAGAATCTAGAAAACAGTTAATGCTCTGTGCTCTAGAAAGGGAAAAGGGCCTACCATGGCCAGCACCCATCGGGAAAAGTCCTGGTTTCCGGCAGACCAGTCCGACACTGGAAAACAATTAGACATAAATCTGTAAAATATATATCTGTGTCCTAATCTGGAGGCTGTTGTATTTCAGTCCAAGTCAGTTATGCTGTAGGGGTTTTTAACAATCCTTCGACTACAGTACTTACTAATTACTTATTTTATTCTTTTGGTGACAGCAAACCCTTATTTTATTCATTGGGTCCAGGAATGAAAGTAAATGGAAAGAATGATAACTGCACTTGTTGAATGTGTTACGGTTCAGTGCCCCTTTCCATTTATGAAGTAATTAGAGAATAAGATATTAAGAATGTCAGGAACTCATTGATTCACATAAGCCTGTGTGTTTTACTGCATTTTTCATTCTCAGGTGTGCCAAGGTCTAATGAATAAACAAATAATTAGGGGCAGTTATCTGAGAATGTCTATACCTGCTTTGTCCTGGCAGGCACGGGTTGTGCAATAATTAGGAACCAGAGCAGACAAAGCAATTAATTTAATACCAGGCCACCATGCTTCACTGACAAGAACTTTTAAGCAGTTAAAGGAGGCGACGTATTGTATCTCCCTGGCAGCAACACAGTCATTTGCCTTGTGTTGGATTGCAAGCCTATTGTGTGCCTTATTCCAGTGTTTTAGGTATTTTACACATGGAACTGAGCATCTACTGTTGTGTGTAACCCAGTTGAAAAATGCATAGGAGTAGCGGGATAGAGCATGAGAATTATCAGAGGCTTTGGACAATCAGACCACTGACATACTGACAAACCATATAACTCTTAAATGGCTATGGGAAAATGGAAACAAATGAACCCTTCAAACAAACTTTCAGTTGGAAGTGTCTTTATAAATTCTTAAGATTCAATTCTTGCTCCTGTTCTTGTACTTTCAGGTTTTCATCTCACTCCTGTGCAGTTTGGAAACCTGCAGAATATCTATGATCCAGCTGAGCATTGTACAAACCCTGATGAAACACAGATTGCTGAGACCTCTTTTTGTTCTCAATATGTGAGTTTTTTTTTATCTTGTCCCAGATTCCACTATAAGAACATAGTCCCTTATCCGGAAACCCGTTATCCAGAAAGTTCTGAATTACGGAAAGGCCATAGACTCCATTATAAGCAAATAATGTCAGTTTTATAAGAATTATTTCCTTTTTCTATGTAATAATAAAACAGTACCTGTACTTGATCCCAACTAAGATATAATTACCCCTTATTGGGGGCAGAACAGCCCTATTGGGTTTATTTCATGGTTAAATGATTCCCTTTTCTCTGTAATAATAAAACAGTACCTGTACTTGATCCCAACTAAGATATAATTACCCCTTATTGGGGGCAGAACAGCCCTATTGGGTTTATTTAATGGTTAAATGATTCCCTTTTCTCTGTAATAATAAAACAGTACCTGTACTTGATCCCAACTAAGATATAATTACCCCTTATTGGGGGCAGAACAGCCCTATTGGGTTTATTTAATGGTTAAATTATTCCCTTTTCTCTGTAATAATAAAACAATACCTGTACTTGATCCCAACTAAGATATAATTACCCCTTATTGGAGGCAAAACAAGCCTATTGGGTTTATTCAATATTTAAATGATTTTGAGCAGACTTAAGTTATGGAGATCCAAATTACGGAAAGATGCCTTATCCTGAAAACCCCAGGTCCCGAGCATTCTGGATAACGGGTCCCATACCTGTACTTAATAAGGTCTTGATGGTGAATCAATGCCCAAGATATATTTGTAGCTGGAAATCTGGAAAATAATGATTTTCGGGGGGGGAATAAGGCCTTGAACATGGACTTAAACTGAAGATTACTATGATTATATGACTATAGTTATATGTCTGGTTTTGAAAATTTACAGTCATAACCCTGGAAGATGGCCTTGCACATGTATGGCCAACTGTACGATATGCATCCATTTGGCCTAATGGGTCTGATTCCATAGTGGACTGGCCAATCTACTTGTATATAGCCATAATTATGTTTCAAATGACCTGGTAAGGACAGTTTCTCATGTTTGGAGCAACTGAAAGTTGGTGCATCATTAAGCTAAATGTGAATTGATCTGTAAAATTCCCTCAGATAAGGCTATAAAATACTTTTCCATATGGTTTACACTTCTACCAACCCATTGCTCAGTTTTCTTTCTTTCTTTTTGTCTTTCCAGCGATCTGTTTGTGAGGAACATCTTGCACACCCTGCATTTACAGACTGTCAGTCTCTCCTAAATACAGAGGCTTATATCAAGGCATGTATGCTGGACATGTGCTCCTGCGGCCAATCACAAGATGCCTTCTGCCTCTGCAGCACAATCTCAGAGTTTTCCAGGCAATGTTCTCATGCAGGAGGGCGTCCGGGGACCTGGAGGACAGAGAACTTCTGCCGTAAGCATCCTCTATAGCTGGGATCCCTAACCTGTGAGCCACACACAGATGTAAAAAGTGGTGGTGAGCCACACAAGTGGGAAAAAAGTGCCAAATAAGGGCTGTGATTGGCTATTTGGTAGCCCCATGTGGGCTGCTAGCCTGCAGGAGACTCTGGTTGGAGTAAAACTGTGTTTCTAAGTTTCCAAAACTTTCCCCCAAGCCAGAGATTAAAAAATGGGTACCTACTTTGAGGTCACTGGGAGCAACATAAAAAGGGGGTGGGGAGCGACATGTTGCTAGTGAGCCACAGGTTGGGGATCACTGCTCTATAGTAACCAAAGACAATTTATTTATACTTTAGCCTTTTTAATCAGATCTTATCAGTATTTTCCCTTTTTGCATACTAAATCAATTTTTTTTAAACAAAAACAGGGACTGTTAAATATTTTAAAAACCTAAATTTTAGATTGCTGCCCTATAAGGTGAATGCAGTTCTTGCATCCACAGTGGGATGTGAGCAAATAAAGCAACCTGCCTGCCACTCGGTTTGCATTATAGGTGTTTCCTATTCTTAAATTGAGCTACCATAGAAATCAATGCATTCTTCAATGCACAATGGGCCATATTTCTATTAAACTACTTCCTGGTTGCTAGGTTAAATTGGACCCTACCTAGCAACCAGATAGCTGCTGAAATTCCAAACTCGAGAGCTGCTAAACAAAAAGTAAAATAATTAAGAAACTGCAAATAATAAAAAATTAAGACCAACTGCAAATGGTCTCAGAGTAGCAGTCTCTACATTATACTAAATTTAAAGGTGAACTGACCCTTTGACAACCCCATTTATTCTGTTTTCCCCACAGCCAAAACCTGCCCAGGGAACATGATTTACCAAGAGAGCGGTTCCCCATGTACAAGCTCGTGTTCCCGCCTTGAGATACATAGCCTGTGTGAAGAACATTTTATGGATGGCTGCTTCTGCCCTGAAGGTATGTCTTCTTTGGAAGGGTATAATCTTATTATCAGGTCTGAGTAATTTATAGGGTAGCTATAAATTCTTTAACATTAATTTGCCAAATTAAAATATCAAGCTGGGTATTCCCACAAGGTTCTATATAGATATTACTAGCTCAGCAGGACAATAGCACCTGTGATATCCTCTAGGTGACAAAATGCCCCATGTGCAATTGCCATGCCTATGCAACTAATACCTCAGTAGGAAATCAGTCAGGTCCAGACTGGCAATATGTGGATTCTGGCAAATGCCAGAGGGGCTGCTGTAAGATGCCATACACATCCACTATTTATTGTGCTGGTGGGGGCTGTTTGGGCCTATATGTACCTGGAATGCCAGGGCCTATTTATACTCCCATTCCACATCTGAGTGTGATGTCCTAGGGGCTTTGGTCAGTTGATTTACGGTAATAAATGGAACTCTCAATGGGAGGAACCACTCCATAGGTTTCTCATAGCTTGTTTATAGAGATGCTTTGAATTTAAGTCAGTTTAGGTATTTCTCTGTATTACAGGAACTGTACTTGATGATCACAATAACAAAGGATGTATACCATTAAATCAATGTCAGTGCAAACATCAAGGGACACTGTATAACCCCGGAGCAACAATACAAAATGATTGTAATGAATGGTGAGGAAAAAATTATTAATGAACATTTCAACTAAATACCTCATGTGTTTGCTTTAATTACAGTACTTGCCTTTGTTTTCAACCCTCCAATGTGGAACTTACTGGTTTGTTAGTGTTAGTTGAGGACCCCCAACAAACCCAGAGCAGATTTTTATTGTACTGAATGGTCATCTTCCTAACTTCCAACTCTTTTTCTGTGACTGATACCACTGTCTGCGTGGAAAATAATAATACAACTCCAATTCTGCATGTTCGCTGTCTAGGAGCTCTCTCATTCATTCCCCAAATTCAAACACTTTCTAAATCCTGTCGGTTTCACCCCTGTGGGCTTCCCGTATCTAAACTGACCCCACTCCAATCCAACATGAACAGTGGCGCCAGACTCATACACCTCTACTCCCATTCCACAAGTGCCACCCCTCTCTGCCAACCCTTGTACTGACTACCTGTCATGTTCAGAATTAAGCCATTCACCCACAAAGCACTCACCGGTGCCGCACCACTGTATACAACCACCCTAATCCCCAGGTACACCCTCAGATGTAACCTTCACTCTACACAAACTTCTTCTCTCCTCCTCACTCATCACCTCCTCTCACTCTCGCATCCAGGACTTCTCACGTGTTGTGCCCATCCTCTGGAACGCTCTGCCCTGTCCCATTAGACACTATCAGGGTCTCCAGGCTTTTAAGCAGTCTCTTAAAACTCACCTTTTTATTCAGGCCTATAACCTTAGCCCTCAGCAACTTGATTACCCAATGAACACCCCTACTCTTTGCTCACACACTCACTAACCACTGGTTTTCACTTCTTACAGTGCACTTACTGTTACTTTACAAACCAACATCACACTGTTTATCCTGACCTTTTGCCTTAACCACTCTCCCTCTTAGAATGTAAGCTCTTGCGAGCAGGGCCCTCCCCCTATTGTCACCAATCAATATGCAAACGGAACTGTAAATCATTTTTTGGGAATTATTTATATGTACATGTTAACTGTTTGGTCTTGTTGTACCCTGTACTCTGTAAAGCACTGTGTGAAATGACGCCGCTATATAAAGAATAATAATAATATTCTAATTCTTTCTAGGTAGGCCCTCATCATTTCACATGTCCTTCCAACATTATTATTATTATTATTATTATTAAACTGCCAACATATTCCACAACACTGTAAAAAAGAAAAGTGTGTGTATATATATATATAATATACACATGTACAGCATTCAGGTGCAATGCATTCTGGTACACACCACTACTGGTGCAGGTGAACACCTACAGTATGTTCCTTTGAGTCCCATATCTGAAGATAGAACAGCTCTACAAATTACACATACTTAATGCCTTGAGATACTGAACTTAGAAAGGAAAGCAACTACACACCACCAAACTGACTGTAACTTTGTAACATGAAATCATATAAAATACCGGTATCTAAAATTGAGGATTCCTTTAAATCCATAGTTATTTCAACTAAGAAACCATATAAATTATTTATTCTCTCTTTTAGTAACTGTATCACAGGGAGATGGCAATGCACAAAGAATTCCTGTCCTAGGGTTTGTTCCATTGAGGGAGGGGCTCATTTCAACACTTTTGATGGAAAGAAGTACACTTTCCATGGCAACTGTTACTATGTTCTTTTAAAGGTAAGTTTTTTTTAAAATATACTATTGAATGAGATAAGATTCTATCAATATCGTGAACAAAAAAGGCACATTCCACATGATCTATGTTCAAACCAGAGTTCCCAATGCCCTCTGACAGCTGAATGTTGTACTGTAGGTGGAATACTTCTCATTTAAACTAATATACTGTATAGTACATGTACAAACATATTTCACCATGGTTTAGAACAGGAATAGACATCTATTAGCAATCATGAACTAACATTGCCATTGTTCCTCCATTAGATGAGTGGAAATACTGTAGATGGCCTTTGAGTCTTTATTTGCACTCAAATATAGATGCATACAAACAAATATTTTTCTGATACAAATTGAAAATCAAAACTAACCATCTGAATTAAAGGTTACCTAATGTTTTTTGGCAATGATGGGTCAGCTGCTAGTACAGGGCTGCTGTACCAAGTCCCAGGTAAATTGGCTCAGTGCAGACAATTATACACCCAGATGTCTTCCCATTGACCCTGGTAAAGTTAAATCAAGATGTAATCCCATGAAGTGACCATTGAAGGGAAAGGATCTTAACCAGACATTATGGAAACCCAAGAAGCAAATGGAGCAAAGATCAGTAACTTTGCCTTCATACAACTGTCTTTCTTAGAAATGAGTACAGAAGCCATGTTTATTAATGATGGTCATCTAAACCATTATTTTATGAATGTTTTTGTCCATGCCAATATATCCAAGTGACTGTACTATTAAAAAAACAATCATCTGTGAAAGAACAACATTTACAATAAAATGTCTCTTTTAAACCCTTTCGTGCACTCTTAATAGGGGCCTGGGGATAACAGACTTCTATGTTTATTACACCCAAGTTTACTTACTCCTGTCACCAAGGTAGAGTAAATGTGGTTCTTAACTTCCTTCATATTGTGTCCAGGGCCGGAGGAATGAGTCTCATGCTCTACTAGGAGAGTTGGCTCCATGCAGTTCATCAGCGAGGGAGACCTGCCTTAAGACAGTTAAGATGCTCACAGATAACCTGCAAAATGTAAGTTTCCCTTGAACACATTTTTAGAGTTCACCATAGACAAAGCATCTAAGATAAACTAATATTGCCCTTTCCTATATCCACTAGGTTGTGACATTTAATGCAGACGGTACTGTATTGATGAACGAGCTGGAAATAAGCTTACCTCATGTTACAGGTAGGATAATGGATTAAGAGAACCGCACTGAGTAAACAAAAATCTAAGTAGCCTATCATTTCTAGCTATTAAGGGTTGCCAATAGCTGTTGTGAAACCTCTAAAATACCAGTAAGATTAAAATCGCTGGTGGGATGTCATACCGGGGAGTTTAGTCGCCCGCAACAAGGGAGATTTGTCGTGGGCGACTAAACTCCCTCGTGTGCCAGAGCCCTAAGGAGTAATGTTCTCTGTAAACAATACTGTATATGATGACCCATATGTTACTAAAAAGGGCATTTCACATTAGGAGGCCCATTTATCAACATTCTCATGTTTATGGTTTAAGGTCGAAGGCACGTGGAGCTACTGAGTAGAAACTTCTTGTCACAGCTACTAAACGCCAGAAAATCCCCTGCCATAGACAATACTGAGAATTGCCTCTGCTAAAACACACGTAGAGGCAATTATCAGTAAATGATCAGCAAGCCAAGTGATTTATAACAACCTTTAAAAAAAAACAAAACATAAAAAAATGCAGAAATACACAAAAAACACAAGTTTTTAAAATTTTCAATGTATGGAGCATCTGAAAAACAAAAACAAAAAAAACCTCTAATACCACAAATTAAATAAAGATTGTTACAATTTTCCAAGGACAGCTCCCATTGACTTCTACATGACCTCAACAGCTTTTAGATGGCAATGTTTTGCATTAGTGATTTTTGTGGTTTTTATGCTTAATAAATCACAAAAAAATCACACAAAATAATAAGCGCAGCAAGACACTTTCCATTGTCAGTCTCTCTGCTACTCTGGCCTATTAAGGGACTAATGGTTGTATTTAAGATGTAGCCACTAAATGCTCAGCCATAAGGCCACACCTAATGATTCCAGGAGGTTTGTGGCAATGATTAGCTCCTATAATATAATACAATATAATTGTAATTGTTCCTCATTGAATTTAGCAGCAACCACTTCCTGGAACTGTTACATGAGCCACTGGCCTAAAGCACAACAGAGCTGCTCAAGATACAGACTCCCAGCCTATATAATAGTTAATACTTCCAGGTTATAGATAATTCAGTGCTTACTTACCCTCCATCTATACATTTATAGATGTAATCTTTTTTAAAAAATATATCCAACTAACATAATGCAAATTCACAGAAAAGGAAAATATATTTCTCTCTCTGATTACTCTACAGCAAGCTTTTCTATTCTTCAACCCACTGAATCTTACATCATTGTACAGTCCATTTTTGGTGTTGAGCTACAGATCCAGCTGCTGCCCAAGACACCCATGATGCAGCTCTTTATTAACATGGAAAGTCCCATCACGAGTGGCCTGCAAGGTAAGATTAGATACTGGGGATTCCTCACTAAATAAACAGAGTTTATGCCATAGAACATACAGTATATAAAAAGAGCTGCTAGCTGATTGGTTGCTATGGGTTACTGGACCACTAGCAAATGTTGCACGTTCATTACATTACTCTGTTGATTAAAAAGGGGTTTTAAACAAAATGGCAATACAGATAATGCAGTTGAAGCATGATTCTCTAGAATGCAGGTTCTAACCATCTGTAATTGTTTTGGGTGTCTGTATTTGGACCATGGGTTTGCTTTTATGTCTTGCTGGCAGCTACGCTAGGGGAAAGCAGGTCTGCAGGGGATAAAAACATCCAGACATAAAGTGCAGGGCACCGCCTTAGCAGGCACAAGGCAGCGCTGTCCTTATTGCCATAGTGCAGACAGTAAGTACTGGGCTCCTTTGTGGCCTAAAGGGCATGTCTGACGGTGCACAAGTTAGGAGACAGGTAGGGCGCAGGAGTGGGGACTTGCTCCTTTGAGGCACCTTTTTATAACAACCATGAAATTTGATAAAACTTTTTTTTGTCTTATAATGAACAGGCCTTTGTGGCAACTTCAACTACATGGAAGCAGATGACTTTACAACATCTGCTGGACTTGCAGAAGCAACAGCTTCAGCTTTTGCGAATACATGGAAGGCCCACCCCACTTGTCCTGAACAGAAAGACTGGCTGGATGATCCATGCAGCCTTAACGTTGAGAGCCGTAAGCTTCCATTCTACCAACATCTGTCTCATTTTCGACATCACTTTATATAAACCCACCACTTTCATCTCATTTCATTTTACCATTCCTTTATTTGATCTACTTCACGTTATTTCATTTCTTCTTGTTTGGTCACATTAATGGTAATTTTTAAGGTTTTCTATTTTTTATAGCTATCTTCAATATTATATATTCCTTCGCTAACTAACTACCTTTTCCCATTAGTTTTGCATTTCAGTCTATCATTATCATTTTTTTAAAATATTTCTCTCCAACAGAGAATTATGGTAACCATTGGTGCACTCACTTACAACAGCCAGAGTCTCCTTTTGCCAAATGTCATTCAACCATAGACCCAACGGATTATATTAAGGTAAGTACTGACAAATGTACTTTAACTGGATCAAAATCTAACACTGCTAATAGACTCATCCTGTTCTTATCTCCACAAAATGAGAATGGATAATTGAGTCTGTGACAGGAAGATCACCAGCATACATACATACATAGTAACATCCATAGAAACACATCCATCAATTCTACCTTTAATGCTAGTTGATTCAAAAGAAGGCGAAAACCCCTTTTGAAGCCTCTCTAATTTGCTGCAGAGGATGAAAAATGTCTTCCTGACTGCAAGATGGCAATTGGACCAGTCCCTGGATCAACTTGTACTAAGAGCTATCTCCCATAACCTGTATTCCCTCACTTGTACTGAGAGCTATCTCCCATACCCCTGTATTCCCTCACTTGTACTGAGAGCTATCTCCCCTACCCCTGTATTCCCTCACTTGTACTGAGAGCTATCTCCCATACCCCTGTATTCCCTCACTTGCTAAAAAACCTTCCAACCCCTTCTTGAAGCTATATAATGTATCAGCCAGCACGACTGATTCGGGGAGAAAATTCCACAACTTCACAGCGCTCATATTAAAAAACCCTTTCCGAATATTTAGACGGAACCTCCTTTCTTCTATTCAGCATGGGTGCCCTTTAGTTAGTGGGAAGGACCTACTGGTAAATAAAGCATTAGATAGATTATTATTTGATTTCCTGAACTGAGGCCATTTGGGATTACCCAAAGACAGCTCCCATTGTATTGTGTAATGCAAAAAGACATACATTTGTAGGTAACAATTACACAGGGATGTCATACTCAGTGGTGTAACTAGATGTTTTTGGGCCCCACAGCAAATTCAACTTAGTGCCCTAAAACCTTGGTAAGTTGACCCATTTTACCAACGTATCAAAATTGTCCATTAATTATGGATCTACTGCCCCCCCCCCTCTTCACCTGTAATTACACCCCTGGCTATGCTTGGGACAATTCTATTTGTCCACAAAGTGAAGCAGCTTCCTTTCCAGAAAATAGTCTGCACTGAGAAAACATATGCATATTGTTGGGTGATACATGAATAGCCAGTTGGTTGATAGGAGTCTGCACTTTGTCACCTGTATTAGTACATAGACCCTCATCATGACACCTACAGTATAGCACACCTTCTTTTTTTCCATCTTACAGACATGTCAATATGATGTGTGCAACTGCAAGGACAGCGAGGCCTGTATGTGTGCAATAATGTCTTCATATGTAAGGGCTTGTGCAGCTAAAGGGATCATCTTGTGGGGCTGGAGATCGGGCATTTGTGGTATGTATATTCTGCAGCTGCTGTTATTTCATTTAGGAAGAGACTTGGCCTTGCATGTATTAGTACTAATACATGTTCTTATTTATATATTTTTATAGAAGGAGATGTGAGATCATGCCCATCGTCCCAGATGTATTTGTACAACCTCACTACTTGCCAGCCTACTTGCCGTGCCCTGGCAGAAGGAGAAAAGGCCTGTATGAGTGATTTCACTCCTGTTGATGGATGTGGATGCCCAGATGGAGAGTACTTAAATGAGAATGACAAGTGTGTGCCAATATCCAAGTGTTCCTGCTATAACAAGGGCACATACCTTAACCCACAGGATGTCATCTATATACAGAATGAGCGCTGGTAAGGGCTGTTATATATGTTTATAATAGTTTCTTCCATACAACTATAAATTTTATATAGAAGAGCATATTTATCAAGGGCAAAATAGAACTCGCCACTGGTCACCATGAAAAATGTAGCTGCTGAAGTCCCACTCACCATACAAATGAATAAGCAGAATATTCCTGTGCTAAACTCTTTTGCCTTTTGACAAACATGCCTCAAAACATCTATTGCAACACAAGTGACTGCTTTACTTAGCTTCCCCTCACCGAATCTCCTCTACAAGGATGGCATTTTCAACAAAAAAGGAAGATATGTTAGGTTATCCCACCGTATCTTCCTTTTGGTTAAATTCCAAATGTCCATTGGGCACACCATAAGTGGACCAGTAAATACAACAAGAAAATACACCATAAAATTGCAGCAAAAAAGCAAGTAGTGATGAGTGAAACTGGCCCATTTTGCCGACCAATTCACAAAAACCTGGAAAAATTCACAAAATGCATTGAAGTCAGTTTGCTTCCCCACTTTTTTTTTCTTGGGCAAAATGTATTGAAGTCAATGGGATTTTTTTCTCTTGAAAAATGCATTAGAGTCAATGGCCTTTTTCTCATGCCAAATGCACTGAAGTCAATGAGAAAAAGAAACACAGAACAAAATTTTAGCACAAACTCGCCAAAAAGTTTGAACACTTGAAAATGCTAAAGTGTAGAAAAAGCAGATGAATTGCTTCCCACTGAAGCAAGCTCAAAGCAGCACCAATATTACCTAAAATCTGACAATATTTTTCAGTTGTCATGCAGTGATTCTACTGTAGTCCCTTTTAGCTTTAGCATTTTTGCAGACTCTTGAAGTCCGAATCTGCAATCCTCTTCAAGACTTACCTACACTCTGTAGGGCCAATTAGAAATCAGCCTACATGACAATTAAGAGAGTGAGGACATTGCTAAACGCCATGTGTCCTTGTGTACAATTAGCTCCAAGTACAGAAAACTGGCCATTGATTGCTGGGGAAGGCCATCTCCATCAGAGTCCATTTTAAGCAAATATTTGAAAATAATTCTGTTTTCTCTGTAGTTATAATACAGTAACTTGTACTTGAATGGTAACATGAATCCATAATGGTGGCAAAACAATCCTATTGGGCGTATTTAATGGTTTAATGATTTTTAGCAGAGTTAAACTATGGTGAGCCAAATTATGGAAGGACACCTTAATCAAAAACCTTCTCTGGTCCCAAGCATTCTGAGTTATAGATCCAATACCTGTATTAAACATATTTTCTTTTAAAGGATACTCCTCCTACTTAAGGGACCTCCTTCTATTTAAGCTATTCCTATTACAAAAATGTTTTAGACACAATCAATTATAACTTGTTATCTAGAAAATACTGTTTAATCACTGTGTATACATGGGATGTTGATGATACTGATGGTAAATCAATATATTATTCTTTTTTATTTTTTTTAGTACTTGTCATAATGGTAGACTTATATGCACAACTCATACTGATGACAGTAAGTGAAAATGCTTTATTTTCTTACATATCTTTTCTGTTCTCTACCTTTTCTTTTGAGATTTGTATGTTCTTGGGGGCGGGTTCATGGGTTCAGAGTTGAATCCTTGTAGTACAATATGAGTAATGTCAAGATTACTCCCTGCATGGATGTTACTTACACAAAGCACTTTTGGAAGCAAACATCTCAGTTCAATGAGGTGGACTCTAATGTTGTTTTGCCAAAATATGCCAATATAAGCAGAGATGTGAGGGGGCACCAAAGCAAGGCCAGGCAATGCTGTCTCAGTATTGGATAG